>NC_058521.1:120194493-120515118 GCF_904849725.1 Hordeum vulgare subsp. vulgare | reverse complement strand
ATGGTGCACACTTAGGGGAATACTTCCTCGAAATTTTAAGAGGGATCATCTTATTATGCTACCGTCGTTCTAAGCAATAAGATGAAAAACATGATAAACATCACAATGCAATCATATAGTGACATGATATGGCCATTATCATCTTTGCTCTTTCGATCTCCATCTTCAGGCATCGCATGATCATCATCGTCACCGACGTGACACCATGATCTCCATCATCGTGTCTCCGTGAAGTCATCACGCCAACTACTACTATCACTACTACTATAGCTAACCGTTAGCAATGAAGTAAAAGTAGTAAGCACATGGCGTTGCATCTCATACAATAAATTAAGACAACTCCTATGGCTCCTGTCGGTTGTCATACTCATCGACATGCAAGTCGTGAAACCTATTACAATAACATGATCATCTCATACATCATACATGCAACATCACAACTTTGGCCATATCACATCACATGTCAAACCCTGCAAAAACAAGTTAGACGTCCTCTAATTGTTGTTGCAAGTTTTACGTGGCTGATTTGGGTTTCTAGCAAGAATGCTTTCTTACCTACGTGACAGCCACAATGATGATATGCCAAAGCTATTTACCCTTCATAAGGACCCTTTTCAGCAAATCCAATCCGACTAGAGTGGGAGAGACTGACACCCGCTAGCCACCTTTATGCACGGTGTGCATGTGTATCGGTGGAACTAGTCTCACGTAAGCGTACGTGTAAGGTCGGTTCGGGGCGCTTCATCCCACAATACCGCCGGAAATGAATAAGACTTGTAGCGGCAAGCAATTGACAAATCATCGCCCACAACCTTTTGTGTTCTACTCGTGCATAGAATCTACGCATAGAAAACCTGGCTCGGATGCCACTGTTGGGTAACGTAGCACAAATTCAAAAAAATTCCTACGCATATACAGATCTTCCTATGGAGAGACCAGCAACGAGAGAGGGGTGAGTGCATCTTCATACCTTCGAAGATCGCTAAGCGGAAGCGTTGCTAGAACGCGGTTGATGGAGTCGTACTCGCGGCGATTCAGATCGCGGTGTGATTCCGATCTAGTGCCGAACCACGACACCTCCGCATTCAACACACGTGGAGCCCGGTGACGTCTCCCGCACCTTGATCCAGCAAGGAGGAGGGAGAGGTTGGGGAAGATCTCCAGCAGCACGACGGCGTGGTGTCGATGGAGAGACGAGGTCTCCCGGCAGGGCTTCGCCAAGCACCGGCAGAGAGGAGGAGAAAGAAGGGCAGGGCTGCGCCGAGAGAGAGAAAGAGAACTGTGTCTTCAAAAGCCCAAAAGTGCCCACTATATATAGGAGGAGGGGAGGGGGGTGCCACCCCTAGGGTTCCCACCCTAGGTGGTGCGATAGCCCCCCCAGATGGGAGGTGCGGCGGCCAGGGCAACGGGGAGGGGTGGCGCACCCCTAGGTGGGCCTTAGGCCCACCAGCGCCTAGGGTTTCCCCCCTCTCTACCTCCTACGCCTTGGGCTGAGTGTGGGGGGCGCACCAGCCCACCTAGGGGCTAGTTCCCTCCCGCACTTGGCCCATCTAGCCTCCCGGGGTCGTTGCCCCCTTCCGAAGGACCCCCGGGGCCACCTCCGGTGGTCCCGGTGGTCCCGGTACGTTACCGGTGACGCCCGAAACACTTCCGGTGTACGAAACCATCCGTCCTATATATCAATCTTTACCTTCGGACCATTCCGGAGCTCCTCGTGACGTCTGGGATCTTATCCGGGACTCCGAACAACTTTTGATAACCTCGTATAACAATTCCCTATAACCCTAGCGTCATCGAACCGTAATTGTGTAGACCCTACGGGTTCGGGAGACATGTAGACATGACCGAGACACCTCTCTGGCCAATAACCATCAGCGGGGTCTGTTTACCCATGGTGGCTCCCACTTGCTCCACGATGATCTCATCGGATGAACCACGATGTCAAGGATTCAAATAATCCTGTATACAATTCCCTTTGTCTGTCGGTATAGAACTTGCCCGAGATTCGATCGTTGGTATACCTATACCTTGTTCAATCTCGTTACCGGTAAGTCTCTTTACTCGTTACGTAGCACTTCATCATGTGACTAAATCCTTTAGTCACATTGAGCTCATGATGATCTTCTACCGAGTGGGCCCAGAGATACCTCTCCGTCACACGGAGTGACAAATACCGATCTCGATTCGTACCAACCCAACAGACCCTTTCAGAGGTACCCGTGGTGCACCTTTATAGTCACCCAGTTACGTTGTGCCATTTGATACACCCAAAGCACTCCTACGACATCCGGGAGTTGCACAATCTCACGGTCGAAGGAAAAGACACTTGACATTAGAAAAGCTTTAGCATACGAACAATACGATCTAGTGTTACGCTTAGGATTGGGTCTTGTCCATCACATCATTCCCCCAATGATGTGGTCCCATTATCAATGACATCTAATGCCCATGACCAGGAAACCATGATCATCTATTGACTAATGAGCTAGCCAACTAGAGGCTTGCTAGGGACACATTGTGATCTATTTATTCACACATGTATTACTGTTTCCTGTTAATACAATTATAGCATGAACAATAGACGATTATCATGAACAAGGGAATATGATAATAACAATTTTATTATTGCCTCTAGGGCATATTTCCAACATCTCCATCTCGCGACTCCGATTGGTACTTGTAAGGTTGCTAGTAGTGTTAATTATTCTTTGTAGTTGATGCTAGTTGGATTACTCAATGGAAGATTATATGTTCAGATCCTTGATGCTATTCAATACCTCTCTGGTCATGAAAATAATTATGCTTTGTGAGTAGTCACTTTTGTTCCTGAGGACATGGGATAAGTCTTGCTATAAGTAGTCATGTGAATTTGGTATTCGTTCGATATTTTGATGCGTTGTATGTTGTTTTTTCTCTAGCGGTGTCATGTGAACGTCGACTACATAACACTTCACCATTATTTGGGCCTAGAGGAAGGCATTGGAAGTAGTAAGTAGATGATGGGTTGCTAGAGTGACAGAAGCTTAAACCCTAGTTTATGCGTTGCTTCGTAAGGGGCTGATTTGGACCCACTAGTTTAATGCTATGGTTAGACTTTGTCTTAATTCTTCTTTCATAGTTGCGGATGCTTGCGAGAGGGGTTAATCATAAGTGGGATGTTTGTCCAAGTAAGGGAAGCACCCAAGCACCGGTCCACCCACATATCAAACTATCAAAGTAGCGAACGCGAATCATATGAACTTGATGAAAACTAGCTTGACAGAAATTCCTATGTGTCCTCGGGAGCGCTTTACCTCCTATAAGAGCTTGTACAGGCTTGTCCCTTGCTACAAAAGGGATTGGGCCATCTTGCTGCACCTTTGTTACTATTTTTACTTGCTACTTGCTACGAATCAGCTTATCAAACAACTATCTGTTACCGATAATTTCAGTGCTTGCAGAGAATACCTTGCTGAAAATCACTTGTCAGATCCTTCTTCTCCTCGTTGGGTTCGACACTCTTACTTATCGAAAGGACTATGATAGATCCCCTACACTTGTGGGTCATCAAGACTCTTTTTTGGCACCGTTGCCAGGGAGTGATGTGCCTTTGGTAAGTGGAATTTGGTAAGGAAACATATATAAAGTGTGCTGAAATTTATTGTCACTTGTTACTATGGAAACTAATCCTTGAGCTTGTTCGGGGTATCTTCACCTTGAACGGAAGCACAAGGAGTTGCGCCTCAACCTGCGGCACTGACTGAAAATATTTGCTATGAATTTCCTTCGGGTATGCTTGAGAAACTGCTGGCTAATCCTTTTACAGGAGATGGAACATCACATCCCGACTTGCATCTAATCTATGTAGATGACGTTTGTGGTTTATTTAAGCTTGCATGTTTGCCCAAGGATGAGATCAAGAAGAAGGTCTTTCCCTTATCTTTGAGGGATAAAGCATTGACATGGTATAGGCTATGTGATGATACTGGATCATGGAACTACAACCGATTGAAATTGGAATCTCATCAAAGGTTTTATCCTATGCATTTGGCACATCGTGATCGGAATTATATTTATAATTTTTGGCCTCGTGACAGATAAAGTATCGCTCAAGCTTGGGGAGGCTTAAATCAATGTTATATTCATGCCCCAACCATGAGCTCTCTCGAGAAATTATCATTCAGAACATCTATGCTCGGCTTTCTCATGATAATCGCAGCATGCTTGACACTTCTTGTACCGGTTCTTTTATGAACAGAGATATTGACTTCAAATGGAATTTATTAGAAATAATTAAACACAACTCTGAAGATTGGGAGTTTGATGAAGGTAAGGAGTGAGGTATGAATTTCAAGTTTGATTGCGTTAAATCCTTTTTCGAAACAAATACTTTTTGTGATTTTGGCGCTAAATATTGACTTGACTCTGAGATAGTAGCTTCATTGTCTGAATCATTTGATGCACATATTGATCTCCCTAAAGAGAAGTGGTTTAAATATCATTCTCCCTTAGAAGTCAATGTAGCTAAACTCAATCCAGTTGAAGAGAAAGTCATTGCTTATAATGATCCTATTGTTCCTAGTGCTTACATTGAGAAATCACCTTTCCTTGTTAGGATAAAGGATCATTCTAAAGTTACAACTGTGATACGTAGGGGCTACATTAAAACACCGACACCCCCTGAGCAAATTAGAGTTGAACCTAGCATTGCTATTATCAAAGATCTCCTGTCCGACAATGTTGATGGCATGATATTCACTTCTGTGAAGATGCTGCTAGAATTGCTAAACCACATGGTAGAGACAAACATAGGCATGTTGTTGGCACGCCTGTTGTTTCTGTTAAGATAGGAGATCATTGTTATCATGGTTTATGTGATGTGGGTGCTAGTGTTAGTGCAATACCTCAATCTTTATATGATGAAATTAAAGACGAGATTGCACCTGTTGAGACGGAACCTATTGATGTCACTATTCAGTTTGCCAATAGAGATACTATCTGCCCTTTGGGAATTGTTAGAGATGTTGAAGTCTTGTGTGGTAAAACGAAGTATCCTGCTGATTTTCTCGTTCTTTCTACCACACAAGATAGCTTTTGTCCCATCATATTTGCCAGACCTTTCCTCAATACTGCCAATGCTCATATTGACTATGAGAAGCAAACTGTCACTGTTGGCTTTGAAGGTGTGTCACATGAGTTCAATTTCTCCAAGTTTGGTAGACAACCTCATGAAAAAGAGTTTCCTAGTGATGACCCACAAGTGTAGGGGATCAATCATAGTCCTTTCGATAAGTAAGAGTGTCGAACCCAACGAGGAGCAGAAGGCTCTGATAAACGGTTTTCAGCAAGGTAATAACTGCAAGCACTGAAAGTAGCGGTAACAAGTGTTGCTGTAGTGAGGTGAAACGTAGCAGGTGAAAAGTAACAAGTAACAAGTAGTAGCAATGGTGCAGCAAAGTGGCCCAATCCATTTTGTAGCAAGGGACAAGCGTGAACAAAGTCTTATAGGAGGAAAAACGCTCCCGAGGACACACGGGAATTTCTGTCATGCCAGTTTCATCATGTTCATATGATTCGTGTTCGTTACTTTGATAGTTTGATATATGGGTGGACCGGCGCTTGGGTACTGCCCTTACTTGGACGAGCATCCCACTTATGATTAACCCCTCTCGCAAGCATCCGCAACTACAAAATAAGAATTAAGACAACGTCTAACCATAGCATTAAACTAATGGATCCAAATCAGCCCCTTACAAAGCAACACATAGACTGGGGTTTAAGCTTCTGTCACTCTAGCAACCCATCATCTACTTACTACTCCTCAATGCCTTCCTCTAGGCCCAAATAATGGTGAAGTGTTATGTAGTCGACGTTCACATAACACCACTAGAGGAAAAACAACATACACCATATCAAAATACCGAATGAATACCAAATTCACATGACTATTATTAGCATGACTTATCCCATGTCCTCAGGAACAAAAGTAACTACTCACAAAGCATAATCATAATCATGATCAGAGGTGTAATGAGTAGCATCAAGGATCTGAACATAAACTCTTCCACCAAGTAATCCAACTAGCATCAACTACAAAGAGTTATCAACACTACTAGCAACCTTACAAGTACCAATCGGAGTCGCGAGACGGAGATTGGTTACAAGAGATGAACTAGGGTTTGGAGATGAGATGGTGCTGATGAAGATGGCGATGATTTCCCCCCTCCGGGAGGGAAGTTTCCCCGACAGGATCGTCCTGCCGGAGCTCTAGATTGGTTATGCTCAAGTTCCTCCTCGTGGCGGCAGAGAATCCACGAAAAAGCTCCGCCCTAATTTTTTTCCAGACGAAACCCTTCATATAGAAGAAGAGGGGGGCCAGTGGGCCACCAGGGTGCCCACAAGCCCTGTTGCCACGGCCAGGGGGGCAGGCCGCGGCCACCAGGCTTGTGGGCCCCTGGTAGCTCCCCTCTGGCACTTCTTTCGCCCAGTATTTTTTATATATTCCCAAAAAATTCCATGTTGATTTTCAGGGCATTTGGAGTTGCACAGAATAGAGGACTCAAACTTGCTCCTTTTCCAGTCCAGAATTCCAGCCGCCGGTATTCTCCCTCTTCAAACAAACCTTGCAAAATAAGAGAGAAAAGGCATAAGTATGGTACCAAAAAGTATAATAACAGTCCATAAAGCGATAAATATCAACATGAAAGCATGATGCAAAATGGACGTATCACCTAGTAAGGATGAAATTATTGCCCTAGCTTCTTGTGTTGTGCCTCCTACTGATCCTTTAGAGCAATACTTGCTTGAGCATGAAAATGATATGCATATGGATGAAAGGAATGAGATAGATAGAGTTATCTTTGAACAACATCCTATCCTTACGAATAATTTGCCTGTTGAACTGCTTGGAGATCCACCCCCACCAAAGGGTGATCCTGTGTTCGAGCTTAAAGAGTTGCCTTATACTCTTAAGTATGCTTATCTTGATGAAAAAGAGATATATCCTGTTATTATTAGTGCTAGCCTCTCAGAGCATGAAGAAAAGAAGTTACTAAAAACTCTGAGGAAGCACCGTGCTGCTATGGGATATACTCTTGATGATCTTACGGGCATTACTCCCACTCTATGCCAGCACAAGATTAAAACCGATCCTGATTCCAAACCAGTTGCCGATCATCAACGGAGATTAAATCCTAAGATTAAAGAGGTAGTAAGAAAAGAAATACTAAAGCTCCTGGAAGCAGGTATTATCTATCATGTTGCTCATAGTGATTGGGTAAGTACGGTGCATTGCGTCCCTAAGAAGGGAGGTATTACCGTTGTCCCTAATGATAAGGATGAATTGATCCCACAAAGGATTATCACTGGCTATAGATGGTGATTGATTTTGGGAAATTGAATAAAGCCACTAGGAAAGGTCATTACCCTCTGCCTTTTATCGACCAAATGCTAGAAAGACTGTCCAAACACACACACTTTTGCTTTCTAGATGGTTATTCTGGTTTCTCCCAAATACCTGTTGCACAATCTGATAAGGAGAAAACCACTTTCACTAGCCCTTTCGGTACCTTTGCTTATAGATGCATGCCTTTTGGCTTATGTAATGCACCTTCTACCTTTCAAAGATGTATGATGGCTATATTCTCTGACTTTTGTGAAAATATTGTTGAGGTTTTCATGGATGACTTCTCCGTTTACGGGTCTTCTTTTGATGATTGCCTCAGCAACCTTGATCGAGTTTTTCAGAGATGTAAAGATACCAATCTTGTCTTGAAGTGGGAGAAGTGCCACTTTATGGTTAATGAAGGCATCGTCTTAGGACATAAAATTTCTGAAAGAGGTATTGAAGTCGATAAGGCTATGGTTGATGCGATTGAGAAAATGCCATGCCCTACAGATATCAAAGGTATAAGAAGTTTCCTTGGTCATGCTGGTTTCTATAGAAGGTTCATTAAGGACTTTTCTAAGATTTCTAGGCCTCTTACTATAACATCCCAAAATTATAAATTTTGGAATGTTAATATAATTATTAGATTGATTGTTTGTTTGTTTGAGTGATTGAAACTTCAGTGGAATTTGAAACTTTTTTAAAACTTTTGAATGAGAGGGAATAAAATGACTTTCCCATTTTCTTTTGAATTCAAATTCATCCATTTAAAAACCAGTGAGAGAAGATAACATGACTTCTTCAACTATAAAGAATTTGAATGAATGTGGCATTTGATTTTTTTCCTTTGGTTTTTGATTTGAATTTTATTTTTGGCACAATATTTCAACCACAAATTTTTTTCCTGACAATATACTTGACAAGCAAGAAAGAGAGGAGGTAACATGACACCCCCCAAAAAATAAAAGTCAGAAGAAAAGAATAGTGCCAAAAATTTTAAAGACAAAATTTGGATTTTATTGAATTTTAAGAAAATAAATTTTTATAAAGTTTTTATTTTGTGAAAAATAAAATGTTCATGTTGAATGAAATTTTATTCTGAAAATTTTGATATATAATATGCCTATATAAAATATTCTCTTAATTTCGTTTATATTTGTTTTCGCTGTTTATTTTGAAAAAAATAAAAAAAAGACACTATTCACCAGGAAACACTGTTCATCCGGGCTTGCCTATGGGCTGGCCGAAATTTACTTGGCCCATGGGCATTTGGTCCCTCCTTTTCTCCTCTTTACGTATATGTTTAGTCCCACATTGCCTAGCTATTGACCTTTAGACCTTTTTTCCACTTATAAATATAGACCCGTAGGAGCATCCAAAAATCATCTATTTCGGGTTAAATCAATCTTTTGGTTTGACTAGGTTTATTATATAAAAATATTCTCTTCTCTTCGGCAGGATTTCTCGAAGTCGTCTCCTCATTGGAATTAATTCTTACTCTGCATTCTAAAGGTATTTCTCTTCGTATTTTTTTATACTCCCGTAGTTTATTATTTCTAGACTAGTATTCCTACACTAGTATATGGTAGAGTAATTAGATTTATCAATTAGTCTGTGTATTTACACATTAGTCCTAGAATTCTTTTAGACGTAGCACTTTTATTCCGTAAAACAGCTTGACCCTGATTTTTCAAATAGTCATAACTTTTTACTCGTTTACCCGAATTAGATGAAACCAACGCCTAGAGTTTTGTCTTGATCCCACCTATCCGGTGAACCTATCATATCAACTTTTTGAAATTTTTAAATTTCGAAATTTGTTCACACTCATATTCAAACTTCTTTTGATCATATCTTTTTATCCGTAGCTCCGTTTTAGATGAATCCAATTGCGTCGGATTCGTATCAAAGTAATATTACCGTTTGTATCATTAGTTTTAACTTTTCAACTTATAATTTCGATCAAATCAGATTTATCTATTAGTGCCCAAAAGTGTTCACATTGTTCTAAGCCGATTCAATGTTATATTGAAGTATTTGTATCTTTTGATCCGCTATTTCAAATCTAGTATTTCTTTTTTCTACACGCTCATATTGATCTCCTATATCCAGTAGCATCATTAGTTTCGACCTTTGAACCTTACAAATTTGAGCGATTCAAATTTGTATTCGAACATTCATTTGATCTTATCTTGCAAATCGTACCACCTTTTCAATTGATTCCTTTTACCCCTAAACACTCATGTCATATATTCTTGTACGTAACCATCGTACTTCAGTTCAACTTCTCTTGACATTTTGAATGCAAATTCAATTCATACTTCAATTCGCTATAACTTGTGTTGTAGTGCTCCATTTCAAGAAATTCTTTGTACAAATAA
The DNA here is from genome assembly GCF_904849725.1 of Hordeum vulgare subsp. vulgare. Lineage (NCBI taxonomy): Eukaryota > Viridiplantae > Streptophyta > Magnoliopsida > Poales > Poaceae > Hordeum > Hordeum vulgare. Next base: position 120,505,371 of record NC_058521.1, on the reverse strand, counting down.
ATTCGTATGTCTTATACTATTTTTCAAATAACATTCATTTTGTTCTCCCAATATTTTTGATCATCTCCCATAGTGTATGCAAGTCGAGCTTATATAGCAATAGTTCATCGTCCATTAACTCTTTTGATCTCATTCATGCACCTTCACTTTACAACACACTTAGGACCTTTTTATTAAACCTTAGTACATTGTTATTTTGCACCAAGACATGCTTTGTTCTTATGTTCTCTTGGTTCTTCATTTTTGGCATGAATGCTTAATGAATGCTATTCGTTTACGATAGATTGCTCGGAGTGTGGCGAGTAGAATTATCAGGATTTTGAGAGCGACTATCTTCATCAAGTAATACCACGCAAGTCATTTGATCATGTATCACCTATGTTTTATTGCATCGTAGTTCTACAATCCTATGCCCAATTTGCATGCTGACTAGGTACTTGGAAATTATGGTTACATAATGTAGTATCAGGTGGTAGGCACCCAACAACCCCGTTACTTGGCCCGGGATTCTGGTTGAGAGTTTATCACGAGTGATGCAAGAATAATTTAATAACCAAGACCGGTTAAGTCAAGACTTTTCAAGACCTCGTGATGCAATGCAACTCTGGGTGAAGGACGGTTGATCGGCTCCCTGGAGAAACCAGTGGATGACCCGGGATGCTGGAGACGGCCATGACATCTTGCGGAAAGCTTCACCCAGGCTCAAAGAGACGGACGGATATTTTCAATACCCAAGGCTTACCTGCACAGCCACAAGTCATTATGGGCTCTGGCTTGGTTGGACAACGTGGCGACTCTGGACAGGCGGTGCTAGCAGATGTAGAAGAACGGTAGGATTGGATGGGCACCGACAGGGATTCAGAGGGACCCGTTGAAAGACCATGTTTTGATCATCCGGTCTTCAAACACCCTGAAGTGCGAGGACATACACGGAGGCGATCAAATCTTGTGGGGAACATGTGCAAAACTCTGCAGAGTACTCAAACCTAATCGATTAGCCGTGTCCACGGTCATGGACAACTTGAGCCAAAGGAACTGAAGTTATCTGAAATTCTCAACACAAATAATAATATTGATGTGGGTATTATTGACAACATGGGTACGAGAATTGGTTGGTGGAACCATCTCGTTAACAACCAACAATGTTGTAACATTTTGCTTTTAGCCCTCTCTTGATGTAGGAGAAAACTTGCTTTTCGCTAAAAACTTATAGCCCCACCTGCCATATATGTATATAGTATAGATGATATTTTACCCCCTCTCATATGTGAATAGCCGACATATTCAATATGCTGACCTACACTGCTGCAACGTCTTATGTTGCAGATATTTTTCTTCGACGAGTAAGAGTATGATTCAGGGTTACGGTCTACACTCAACTTGCCGTTGGTGTTTATTGGGACTCCACTCCCTTGAATGCTTCCGCTGAGATATTTTAAGGTATATATCAGTTTTACGCTATTTACATGTGATTGCACTTTGATATATACATTGATGTACTGTGTGTGCCAGCATACTGATCTAGGGATGGCACAAAAACACAGAGGCTTCACTCGTTTTGAGTCGGGTCGCTACACTTACTAATCTCTTGCAAAATGATATTCCTTTTGTTTTTGACGATGATTGTGAGGAAGCCTTCGAAATACTTAAGAAGGCCTTGATAACTACACCTATTGTTCAACCACCTGATTGGAACTTACCTTTTGAAATCATGTGTGATGCTAGTGATTATGCTGTTGGTGCTGTCCTAGGACAAAGAGTTGATAAAAAGTTGAATGTTATTCATTATGCTAGTAAAACTCTAGACAGTGCCCAAAGAAACTATGCTACTACTGAAACAGATTTTTTAGCAGTCGTGTTTGCATGTGAAAAGTTCAGATCTTACATAGTTGATTCCAAAATCACTATTCACACTGATCACGCTGCTATTAAATAACTCATGGAAAAGAAAGACGCTAAACTTAGACTTATCAGATGGGTTCTCTAGCTACAAGAATTTGATTTGCATGTTGTCGACAGGAAGGGTGTTGAGAACCCCGTAGCAGATAACTTGTCTAGGTTGGAGAATGTTCTTGATGACCCACAACCTATTGATGATAACTTTCTTGATGAGCAACTGAATGTCATCAATACTTCACGTAGTACACCGTGGTATGCTTATTATGCAAATTATGTCGTTGCCAAATATATACCACCTAGTTTCACATACCAGCAAAAAAAGAAATTCTTCTTTGATTTGAGACATTACTTTTGGGATGATCCCCACCTTTATAAGGAAGGAGTAGATGGTGTTATTAGACGTTGTGTACCTGAACACGAACAGTGACAGATCCTACAGAAGTGTCACTCCGAAGATTATGGAGGACACCATGCGGGAGATAGAACTGCACACAAGGTATTGCAATCAGGTTTCTATTGGCCCACTCTCTTCAAGGATGCCCGTAAGTTTGTCTTTTCTTGTGACGAATGTCAAAGAATAGGTAATATCTGTAAACGTCAGGAAATGCCTATGAATTATTCACTTGTCATTGAACCATTTGATGTTTGTGGCTTTGATTATATGGGACCTTTTCCAAAATCCAACGGGTATACTCATATCCTAGTTGTTGTTGATTATGTCACTAAGTGGGTACAGGCTATCCCAACTAGTAGTGCTAATCATAACACCTCTATCAGGATGCTTAAAGAAGTTATTTTCCCTAGATTTGGTGTCCCTAGATATCTAATGACTGATGGTGGTTCACATTTTATTCATGGTGCTTTCTGTAAAACGCTTGCTAAGTATGATGTCAACCATAGAATTGCGTCTCCCTATCACCCTCAGTCCAGTGGTCAAGTAGAGCTAAGCAATAGAGAGATTAAACTAATTCTACAAAAGACTATCAATAGGTCTAGAAAGAATTGGTCTAAGAAGCTCGATGATGCACTGTGGGCTTATAGAACTGCTTATAAAAATCCCATGGGCATGTTTCCCTACAAAATGGTTTACGGTAAAGCATGTCATTTACCTCTTGAGTTAGAGAATAAGGCTTATTGGGCAATCAAAGAGCTCAACTTTGATTTCAAACTTGCTGGTGAGAAGAGGTTATTTGATATTAGCTCGCTTGATGAATGCAGAGCTCAGGCATATGAAAATGCCAAGTTGTTCAAAGAAAAGGTTAAGAGGTGGCATGATAAAAGGATACAAAAACGTGAGTTCAATGTAGGTGATTATGTCTTGCTATATAATTCTCGTTTAAGATTTTTGCACGCAAGCTTCTCTCTAAATGGGAAGGTCCTTACATTGTTGAAGAAGTATATCGTTCCAGTGACATCAAGATCAGCAAGACGGAATGTCATTTTCCGAGAGTGGTAAATGGGCAAAGAATCAAGCATTATATCTGAGGTACTCCCATAAATGTTGAAAGCAATATTATCAATACCATAACTCCGGAGGAGTACATAAGGGATATTTATCAGCCTGTTTCAGACTCTGAAAACAAAGAGGTATGTGATTCGGTAAGTAAACCGACTCCAAAACTTTTCCAGTAGGAATTTTTCTCCGTTTTGGAATTTTTAGAAAATATAAAAATTTAAAGTAGTCCGGAAAGCGCACGAGGAGGCAAGAAGCCTGCCAGGCGCGGGCCACCCCCTGGCCACGCCTGGGGGGCTTGTGACCACCTTGGGTGCCTCCCGGACTCCTTTTTCTTGCGGAGTACTCCTACTTGTCGGGAAAAATCATTATATATTCTCCCGAAAGGTCTGACCCTCGTATCACGCAAATTTCCCGTGTTTTCGTTTCGAGCCTGTTTCTGCCGTAGATTTAGAGCAAGATGTCATCTCTGGAATCTGTAGGGGAGAACGATCTCCCTCAAGTCTATGAAGAAGTAAATGCTGATCTGAAAAGAATGGAGGTCATGGAGGCCAAGAAAAGGCTACCTGAAGAAACTAAGGGCAAAAGTAAGGAGAAGAATCCGACGTTAGACGAAGGGCAATCTGTGCTCAACGAGGAAGAAGCTGAGGAAGAGGATTTTCTTCAACCCTACCTCCACCTTTTACCTCCATCCTTGATCGAGCTCTCGAGGTTATGTGAAATAACTCGTGTTCGTAATACTTATCTCACTCATGAAGTTGTTTTGCTGGAGAAACATATCACAGAGCTCCAAGGTATAAATCAAAGATTGATGGCCCTCTTGGAATCAAAAGACAAGACAACTTCACCACCATCACTCCGAAGGAAGACAACTAAGCACGGGTATGGGCAATCACTTTGGCTTGTGCCAAGCTTGGGGGAGTTGCCCCGGTATCGTATCACCATCACATCTTTTGCCTTTACCTTTTCTTAGTTCGATCCTTTTTTGTTTTATCTTTCTCTAGTAGAATAAAGTCCTTAGTGTTTTAGGCTCGAGTTTTGCTTTGTGTCACCCCCGATGTATTCGAGTTCGTGAGTCATATAATAAAGAGTGTTTTAGTTAAGGGCCTTGCTTCATGCCATGAACTAAAGAAAAGAATGATAAAAGAACGAAATCATGAAAGATCATGTAATGATCTTATGGGAAGTGATGGCTCAACATATAAAAATAATGTTGATTGAAACTTGTTTTGGGTGGGAAACGTAGACCTTGGTCATTGTTGCAATTAATAGGAAGTAATAAAGAAAGAGAGGTTCACATATAAATATATCATATTTGACACCGTCTATGATTGTGAACACTCACTAAACTATTACATTCTTAGAAGTAGATGTTGGACAAGGAAGACAACATAATGAATTATGTTTGCTTGGTTCCGAACAATGATTATATGACTATAGATCCCTTAGCATGTGACGATTGCTTCCACCCCATATCAGCCAAAACTTCCGCACCAAGTAGAGATACTACTTGTGCATCCATAAACCTTCAACCCAGTTTTGCCATGAGAGTCCACCATACCTACCTATGGATTGAATAAGATCCCTCAAGTAAGTTGTCATCGGTGCAAGCAATAAAAATTGCTCCCTAAATATGTATGATCTATTAGAGTGTGGAAAATAAGCTTTGTACGAACCTGTGATGAGGAAGACATAAAAGCGACAGACTGCATAATAAAGTTCTTTATCATAGGAGGCAATATAAAGTGGCGTTCCTTCACACTAAGAGGACACACATCCAAACCCCAAAAGCGCATGACAACCTCTGCTTCCCTCTACAAAGGGCCTATCTCATACCTTTACTTTTTGCCCTTGAAAGAGTCATGGTGATCTACACCAATTCCTTATTTCGTCTTTATCTTGGCTAAAATCATATGCTAGGGAAATATATATATTCATATGTCAACTTGGAATTAAGTATTCATGGATTATTATTGTTGACATTACCCTTGAGGTAAATAGTTGGGAGGCAAAACTATAAGCCCCTATCTTTCTCTGTGTTCGACTGAAACTTTGATCTCATGAGTACCACGTGAGTTGTAGCAATTATAGAAGATGAAAGGATGATTGAGTATGTGGATTTGCTTTACAAGCTCTTATTTGACTCTTTCCGATGTTATGATAAATTGCAATTGCTTCAATGACTAAAGGCTATTGGTTGTTAATTCTCAATAAGGTTCTTGATCCATACTTTACTTTGTGAAGGAATTGTCACTTTAGCATGAGAGATTATATGATGATATTGCTGTTCTAATTATGATCATGATGCCTGCATGCCCGTATTTTGTTTTGTCGACACCTCTCTCTCTAAACACGTGGGCATATTTATTGATCTCAGTTTCCGCTTGAGGACAAGCGAAGTCTAAGCTTGGGGGAGTTGATACGTCCATTTTGAATCATGGTTTTATGTTGATATTTAACGCTTTATGGGCCGTTATTACACTTCACGGTACAATACTTATGCCTTTTCTTTGTTATTCTACAAGGTTTACATGAAGAGGGAGAATGCCGGCAGCTGGAATTCTGGCCTGAAAAAGGAGCAATTTTGAGATACCTATTCTGCGCAACTCCAAAAGCCGTGAAAATCAACGAGGAATTATTTTGGAATTTATAAAAAATAGTGGGCGGAAGAAGTACCAGAGGGGAGCCACCAGGAGGCCACAAGCCTGCTAGGCGCGACCTACCCCCTGGCCGCGTCTAGGGGGCTTGTGGGCTCCCTGTTGGCCCTCTGGCTCCCCTCTTTTGTAATAAGGAGGGTTTCGTTCCATAAAAAATCAGGAGGAGGCTTTCGGGAGGAATCGCCGCCGCCACGAGGCGGAACTTGAGCAGAACCAATCTAGAGCTCCGGCACGGTCGTCCTGCCGGGGAAACTTCCCTCCCGGAGGGGGAAATCGTCGCCATCGTCATCACCAATACTCCTCTCATCGGAGGGGACTCGTCACCATCAACATCTTCATCAGCACCATCTCATCTCCAAACCCTAGTTCATCTCTTGTAACTAATCTCCGTCTCGTGACTCCGATTGGTACTTGTAAGGTTGCCAGTAGTGTTAATTATTCTTGGTAGTTGATGCTAGTTGGATTACTTGGTGGAAGATTATATGTTCAGATCCTTGATGCTATTCAATACCTCTCTGGTCATGTATATAATTATGCTTTGTGAGTAGTCACTTTTGTTCCCGAGGACATGGGATAAGGCTTGCTATAAGTAGTCATCTGAATTTGGTATTCGTTCGATATTTTGATGCGTTGTATGTTGTTTTTCCTCTAGTGGTGTTAGGTGAACGTCGACTAGATAACACTTCACCATTTTTTGGGCCTAGAGGAAGGCATTGGGAAGTAGTAAGTAGATGATGGGTTGCTAGAGTGACAGAAGCTTAAACCCTAGTTTATGCGTTGCTTCGTAAGGGGCTGATTTGGATCCACTAGTTTAATGCTATGGTTAGACTTTGTCTTAATTCTTATTTCGTAGTTCCGGATGCTTGCGAGAGGGGTTAATCATAAGTGGTATGTTTTTCCATGTAAGGGCAGCACCCAAGCAACGGTCCACCCACATATCAAACTATCAAAGTAGCGAACGCGAATCATATGAACTTGATGAAAACTAGCTTGACAGAAATTCCCATGTGTCCTCGGGAGCGCTTTACCTCCTATAAGAGTTTGTCCAGGCTTGTCCCTTGCTAGGGATTGGACCGTCTTGCTACACCTTTGTTACTATTGTTACTTGCTACTTGCTACGAATCATCTTATCACACAACTATCTGTTACCGATAATTTCAGTGCTTGCAGAGAATACCTTGGTGAAAACCACTTGTCAGATCCTTCTGCTCCTCGTTGGGTTCGACACTCTTACTTATCGAAAGGACTAAGATAGATCCCCTAGACTTGTGGGTCATCAATAGCTCCAAAATGATAGCGGTAAATCAGTAAGAGACATCATAGATCGTACCATATCCAATAGAGTGTGATTACGACGTTGAGACGCACCGTTACGCTGCGGTGTGCCAGGCGGCGTGAGTTGTGAATCAATTCCTCATTTCCTTAGGTGCGTGCGGACCTCGCGACTCAAATATTCTCCTCCACGATCGGATTGTAGGAACTTTATTTTCTTGTCACGTTGATTCTCCACCTCATTCTGAAATTCCTTGAACTTTTTAAAGGTTTCAGACTTGTGCTTCATTAAGTAGACATACCCATATCTACGCAAATCATCAGTGAGGGTGAGAACATAACGATAGTCTCCGCGAGATTCAACGCTCATTGGACCGCATACATCGGTATGTATTATTTCCAATAAGTTGGTTGCTCGCTCCATTATTCTGGAGAATGGTGTCTTGGTCATCTTGCCCATCAGGCCCGACTCGCATGTGTCAAATGATTCAAAATCAAGAGACCCCAAAAGTCCATCAGTATGGAGTTTCTTCATATGCTTTACGCCGATATGACCAAGGCGGCAGTGCCACAAATATATGGGACTATCATTATCAACCTTGCATCTTTTAGCACTCATACTATGAATGTGTGTATCATCACGATCTAGATTCATGAGAATAAACCATTAACCAGCGGGGCATGACCATAAAACATACCACTCATATAAATAGAACAACCATTATTCTTAGATTTAAATGAGTAGCCATCTTGCATCAAACGAAATCCCGATACAATGTTCATCCTTAAAGCTGGTACTAAATAACAATTATTAAGGTTTATAACTAATCCCGATGGTAGATGTAGAGGTAGCGTGCCGACGGCGATCACATCGACCTTGAAACCATTCTCGATGCGCATCGTCACCTCGTCCTTAGCCAGCCTACGCTTGTTCCGTAGTTCCTGGTTAGAGTTGAAAATGTGAGCAACAACACCGGCACCAAATACCCAGGAGCTACTAAGAGCGTTGGTAAGGTACACATCAATAACAAGTATATCACATATACCTTTGATGTTGCCGGCCTTCTTGTCCGCTAAGTACTTGGGGCAATTCCGCTTCCAGTGACAGGTTCCCTTGCAGTAATAGCACTCAGTCTCAGGCTTAGGTCCTTTCTTTGGCTTCTTCTGGGCAACTGGTTTACCGAGCACGATAACTGCTTTGCCGTCTTTCTTGAAGCTTTTCTTGCCCTTGTCCTTCTTGAAACTGGTGGTCCTCTTGACCATCAACACTTGATGCTCTTTCTTGATTTCTACCTCTGCTAATTTCAACATTGAATACAACTCGGGAATAGTCTTTTCCATCCCTTGCATGTTGCAATTAATCACAAAGCTTTTATATCTAGGTGGAAGCGACTAGAGGATTCTGTCAATGACTACATCATCCGAAAGTTCAACTCCGAGTTGAGTCAAGCGGTTGTGCAACCCATACATTATGAGTACGTGCTCACTAGCAGAACTATTCTCCGCCATCTTATAGCTAAAGAACTTGTCGGAGACTTCATATCTCTCGATCCGGGCATGATCTTGAAAAACAAGTTTCAGCTCCTCGAATATCTCGTATGCTTTGTGTTGCTCAAAATGCCTTTGGATCCCCGGTTCTAAACTGTAAAGCATGCCGCACTGAACGAGAGAGTAGTCATCACTCCGCGACTGCCAGGGTTCCTAGCGTCCTGGTGTGCCGCGAGAATAGGAGGATCACCTAGCGGTGCATCAAGGACATATGCCTTCTTGGAAGCCATGAGGATGAGCTTTAAGTTACGATCCCAGTCCGCATAGTTGCTCCCATCGTCTTTCAGTTTGGTTTTCTCTAGGAACGCGTTGAAGTTGAATGTGACATTTGCGTTGGCCATTGGATGTACAATATTTGTAAAGACACTTTTAGACTAAGTTCATGATAATTAAGTTCATCTAATCAAATTACTAATGAACTCCCACTTAGATCGACATCCCTCTAGTCATCCAAGTGTGACATGATCCACGTCGACTAGCCCGTGTTCGATCATCACGTGAGACGGACTAGTCATCGATGGTGAGCATCTCTATGCTGATCGTATCATACATACGACTCATGTTCGACCTTTCGGTCTCCCGTATTCAAGCAATGTCTGTACATGCTAGGCTTGTCGAGTCAACCTAAGTGTTCTGCGTGTGTAAACTGGCTTACACCCGTTGTATGTGAACGTTAGAATCTATCACACCCGATCAACATGTGGTGCTTCGAAACAACAAACCTTCTCAACGGTGCACACTTAGGGGAATACATATCTCCAAATTTTAATTAGGGATCATCTTATCTTTGCTACCGTCGTTCTAAGCAATTAGATGTAAAACATGGTAAACATCACATGCAATCATATAGTGACATAATATGGCCAATATCATCTTGCTCCTTTGATCACCATCGTCGGGGCACCATGATCATCATCGTCACCGGCATGACACCATGATCTCCATCATCGTGTCTCCGTGGAGTCGTCATGCAAACTATTGCTTCTACTACTATAGCTAACTGTTAGCGATAAAGTAAAGTAATCAACATGGGGTTGCATCTCATACAATAAATTAAGACAACTCCTATTGGTCTTGCTGATTGTCATACTCATCGACATACAAGTCATGAATCCTATTAAAAGAACATGATCAATCTCATATATCACATATATAACATCTCATCTTTTTGGCCATATCACATCACATAGCATACCCTGCAAAAACAAGTTAGACGTCCTCTAATTGTTGTTGCAAGTTTTACGTGGCTGGTTAGGATTTCTAGCAAGAACATTTCTCACCTACGTGACATCCACAACGCTGATATGCCAATGCTATTTACCCTTCATAAGGACCCTCTTCATCGAATCTGATCCGACTAAAGTGGGAGAGACAGACACCCGCTAGCCACCTTATGCAACTAGTGCATGTCGGTCGATGGAACAAGTCTCACGTTAGAGTACGTGTAAAGTTGGTCCGGGCTGCTTCATCCCACGATGCCGCCGAATCAAGATAAGACTAGTAACAGCAAGCAAATTGACAAATCAACGCCCACAACTTTTGTGTTCTACTCGTGCATAGAGTCTACGCATAGAACCTTGGCTCGGATGCAACTCTTGGGGATCGTAGTAATTTCAAAAATTTCCCAATGCCATACAAGGATCTATCTATGGAGAAACCAGCAACGACAGAGGCTATAGAGCATCTTTACACCTTTGAAGATCACTAAGAGGAAGCGTTACTAGAATGCGGTTGATGGAGTCGTACTCGCAGCGATTCAGATCGCGGTGGATTCCGATCTATGCACCAAATGATGGTGCCTCCGCGTTCAACACACGTACAACCCGGTGACGTCTCCTCATTCTTGATCCAGCAAGGAGAGAGGAGAAGTTGACGGAGAGCTCCGGCGGCACGACGGCATGGTGACAGTGGAGCTATGTAGTTCTCCTGCACGGCTTCACCAAGCGTCGCGGAGGAGGAAGAAGAGAGAGGTAGGGTTGCGCCGTGGGAGAGAGATATAGTTGTTGTGTCTCAAAAATCTCGAAAGCTCAAGTATATATCACGGGAAGGAGAGGGAGGGCTACCTTGGCCCCTCCTCCAAGGAGGAGATGTTCGACCGAACTAGGGAGGAGTAAGGAGTCCACCTCCCACAAGGGAGGTGGATCCCTTCCTTTTTAAAACTCCTTTTGCCTTATCTCCTTATCCCTAGCCGCATGGGCCTTTAGGGAAGGCCTTGGCCAGCCCAATGAGGGTTGGTCCATGATACGTCCCAAACGTATCAATAATTTATGTTTTTTCCATGATCTTTTGGGTTACATTGTTATATGTTTTGCTACACTTTCATACCTTTTTACACATATTTGGACTAACCTACTAACTCAGTGCACCCAGTGCTAGTTTTTGTCTACTGATGTCTTTTTTGTAGGGACTTTTACCCCAATTTACAATCCCTAAAATCCCAAGAAAAATATATGAAAAACAGCTTGACGGAAGCTTCAGGAGCACCAAAGGTGGGCGAGAGGGGAGCTAGGGCCTGCCCAGGCGGCCTCCCTGCGCAACCTACTGATGACCCACAAGTATAAGGGATCTATCGTAGTTCTTTCGATAAGTAAGAGTGTCGAACCCAACGAGGAGCAGAAGGATCTGACAAGTGGTTCTCAGCAAGATAATATCTGCAAGCACTGAAATTATCGGTAACAAGTAGTTGTGTGGTGAGATGATTCGTAGCAAGCAACAAGTAACAAAAGTAATAACGGTGCAGCAAAGTGGCCCAATCCCTTTTGTAGCAAGGTATTCTCTGCAAGCACTGAAATTATCGGTAACAGATAGTTCTGTGATAAGATGATCCGTAGCAAGTAGCAAGTAACAATAGTAACAAAGGTGCAGCAAGACGGTCCAATCCCTTTTATAGCAAGGGACAAGCCTGGACAAAGTCTTATAGGAGGAAAAACGCTCTCGAGGACACACGGGAATTTCTGTCATGCTAGTTTTCATCATGTACATATGATTCGCGTTTGTTACTTTGATAGTTTGATATGTGGGTGGACTAGCGCTTGGGTACTGCCCTTACTTGGACAAGCATCCCACTTATGATTAACCCCTCTCGCAAGCATCCGCAACAACGAAAGAAGAATTAAGACAAAGTCTAACCATAGCATTAAACTAGTGGATCCAAATCAGCCCCTTACGAAGCAACGCATAAACTAGGGTTTAAGCTTCTGTCACTCTAGCAACCCATCATCTACTTACTAGTTCCCAATGCCTTACTCTAGGCCCAAATAATGGTGAAATGTTATGTAGTCGACGTTCACATAACACCACTAGAGGAAAAACAACATACAACTCATCAAAATATCGAACGAATACCAAATTCACATGACTACTATTAGCATGACTTATCCCATGTCCTCAGGAACAAAAGTAACTACTCACAAAACATAATCATATTCATGACCAGAGAGGTAATGAGTAGCATCAAGGATCTGAACATAAACTCTTCCACCAAGTAATCCAACTAGCATCAACTAGAAGGAGTAATTAACACTACTAGCAACCTTACAAGTACCAATCGGAGTCGCGAGACCGAGATTGGTTACAAGTGATGAACTAGGGTTTGGAGATGAGATGGTGTTGATGAAGATGTTGATGGTGATGAGTCCCCTGCGATGAGAGGAGTGTTGGTGATGACGATGGCGACGATTTCCCCCTCCGGGAGGGAAGTTTCCCCGGTAGGATCGTCCTGCCGGAGCTCTAGATTGGCTCTGCTTAAGTTCCGCCTCGTGGCGACGGCGAATCCTCTGAAAAGCCTCCTCCTAATTTTTTTCGGAAAGAAACCCTTCATATAGCGTAAGAGGGGGGCCAGTGGGCCAGCAGGGAGCCCACAAGCCCCCTTGGCGTGGCCAGGGGGGTGACCGCGCCTAGCAGGCTTGTGGCCACCTGCTGGCGCCCCTCTGGCACTTCTCCGGCCCAGTATTTTTTATATATTCCCAAAAAATCCATGTTGATTTTCACGGCTTTTGGAGTTGCGCAGGATAGGCATCTCAAACTTGCTCCTTTTTCAGGCTAGAATTCCAAGTGCCGGCATTCTCCCTCTTCATGTAAACCTTGCAAAATAAGAGAGAAAAGGCATAAGTATTGTACCGTGAAGTGAAATAATAGCCCAAAAAGCAATAAATATCAACATGAAAGCATGATGCAAAATGGACGTATCACCTACCGCCTGGCCGCGCCACCAGGTCGCCTGGGTGGGGCCCACCTCCTCTGGTGCCCTCCTTCGGCCTATATTTACCTCTCCGAGAGGAAACCCTTCCAGAATATCCAGAATCACGAATTTCTCCATCGTTCCGCCGCTGCAGAGCTTCGAGATTGGGAGCGTCAGAAGACCTCTTCCCAACACTCTGTCGGAGGGAGGATTGACCTTCGGGAGCTTCTCCAGCATAATGGATGCTTCCCGGACGTGCCGTGAGTTGTCCTCCTTGGACCATGGGTCCATGACCAGTAGCTATGTGATGTCTTCTCTCCAATATTGTGTGGCGCTCCGCCTGATTACCACTGTAGCCAGACGGTCGCCGCGCATACCAGCCCAGGAAATCACTCCGGCATGCACGTTTACAACTAGTATCATGAACACAAGCATTTCTATTAATGAATATAAGAGTTTTACATGATGAACTACAAGGGTGATGGCAACGGGGAAAAGCTCTATCTAAGGCAGCACAGTCCTGGTGCGGCTCCAATCCACAGGGATCTGACTCTGTTATGCTCCTAGCCTCGAACGCTTCAGTTCCTTGATGACGGACGACGGATCCTTATGTGAACCTGGCCATATTAAAAGCCGTTGAGTACTTTTTAATGTACTCGCAAGCAGAACCAAAACTAACGTATACACTAAGCAAAGCAATCCATGGTATTCAAGCATGCATTTTTTATTAGAGAAATATTAATCATTATGTCATAGCATACTTATCTAGCAATATCAGTTATCAAGGTATAACAAGGTTATCTAGCAAGATAACTTCTATAGTAAATGCGATAACGTAAAGCATATTAGGTAAATGATTTGTACTCCGACTATTGTCATGATCTAGTCTGAATCTGATCCAATCCAACTCATGTGGTCACCGACCACTCATCTCATAGCCATCTCATGGCTAACATGTCATATACCGTACATCTTCTGATGTATGCACAAGACGAGTTCTTCCATCATTATCATCGCTCTTATGGTTGATCACCTACTAAGGTCTAGTCGGGCTGTCCAATACCGTGGACTCGGCTATTCAAATAGAGTTTACACTCTGCAGAGGTTGCACACTTTATGCACAATATGGAGCACTCACCTCGTGATCCCATTTGGGTGGATCAGCATTACTCCAACGAAACTTGCCTGACAAGTGACTCTTTCATCGTACCCCCGGCAATCACTCCCCCGGAGTCTTGCCCTGCGTGGCCCTGTATCCTCATGACACCTGCCACTGTCGTGGCCAAACTAAACTGTCCCAACCGGGGATGGCCCTAAAACAACTCAAGTAGGCTCACAAGATTATCACCGCCCACCTGATCAGGGTAGCACGCGTGCATAATCCTCCCTCTTTGGAAGTACCGGTGAAAGGTCACGCGATCAGCCCAAGTCACGGCCGTCTCATATCGGCAAATGTGGTTGCACGGATAAGCCCGGACAGGTGACTCGAGATCAACCCATTAGGTTTGGTTTAAACAACATATTTATCAAGCATGGTTGTTGTCAACAATGACTTAACATGATGATGATTATGCATGAAATCACAATGGTAGAAACACCACAACCTATTTCTATATTACGAGTCATTAATAACACAGTATGTAAATGACAAGTTATTACTTTACAAGCTCTAATTGTAAAGTAGACCCTTGGAACCCTCGCATAAAACCGACACTTAAATCGGTAGCCACCAGAACAGTCTTTACCACACAGATCTGGGACATTACCGGAATAACTCAACCCCGGCTCAAGATGGCTAGAAAGCAGCACAGAGCATGAGGCAGTGTTGATAAGAAGAATGTAGCAGTTCCCTAAGACGGCCAAAGAACAGCTCAGAGCATAGGGTCACTTCCACGGAAAGAAATTCAAAAGCTGCCCGTGATGGCCGAAAAGCAGCTCAGAACACGAGCTAGCTGTCGACGAGAGAATTATAAAGTCGGCATCCACCCCGGACGGCCGAAAGCAGCTCAGACTCGGGTGTGGTGCCGTCATTGAAGGAAATGCGAGCAAGGGTTCGTCAGAGTCACGTACCACCTGTTACTATACATACAATCATAAGCTTATTAATTAAACATGCAGGAACAACACAGATCAAAGCTTTAGGGCATATGTCAGGTGGTCGGCTTGCCTGGGGTCGAAGAATACTCCTGGAAGAGGTGCGGAAAGTCCGCAGAAAGGATCGCCGGATACCGCTCTCTCTCGAAGGGGGCTGATTGGAAACAAGGGCAAAAGGGTCATTTTCACAGTGTAACCAACCTGTGGGAATGATACAACCATGACGAGCTCGACAAGAGGAAGACGTGGGCTTCGGAATCACCCCAACCGGAGTCCTGAGAAAAAAGATACAAGCCTTTTTCTATGATGGACCTATTTGTAAAAAGAATATTTCCACAGTGGCCCCTGGCAGCTTAGCGAGTCGCGCACTTTGGAAGAGTACGGTTTCCCTTAGGGAAAGCGTAATCCTTGCCGGGCCATTTCCACTTACCAGCTGGCGGTTGCCTATCTCACCGACAGGTGGGCTCGGGGCCCACCTGTCGGGTCCCTCTCTCTCTCTCCTTTCTCTCCTTCTTCCACCTCCTGTCGTTCCACGCAGAGCAGAGTTGGGCCGCCGGTGCCGTTGGTCGTTCCGGCGACTGGAGCCACCTCCGGCGGTGCCCAGCATACTGGCGTGCTCAGGGGAGCCAGCCGCACCCATCCCGGGTGTTCACGGAGCTCGACGATGGCTAGGACGAGGACGGCGTCCTTCACAGCGGGGGGGGGGGGGGGGGAGGGGCGTCGGTCGTTGCCGGCGCCGATGCTTTGGTCATCCCTCGGAAGAGCTAGGAGGCTCAACGCCTTCCTGGGGGCTTGAGGGTTCCATTTGAGGCGGCAAATGGGGAAGGGGAGGGATTGCTGCTCGGATTGCCCCAAGGGGATCACAGTGGCGTTCCGTGTCGAAGAGGAGGGAGAAGAGGTCGGACGCTCGATTCCTTGGACAGGGAGAGAGCTAGGCAGGAGGGGAGCTTGCTGGGGAGTCGAGGTGCTCGGGGAGGGGCTCGGTCGTGGCTATATATAGCCGGCCAACGACGAGCGGATGAACATGGCACCGTGGCGCCCTTATCACCGCACTAGAGCTCGCGGTGAGCTGGATTGGACGCGTGCGGTGCCGACCTGACGCTCCACAGGGGATGGGACGACTCGGGAGAGAAGAAGACATGGCAGTGAGGTGATGGTTCGGGGGTGACGGGCGAACAGGGCTCCGGCGAGGCTTGTCGGAGTGCGCTGGAGACGATAACGGAGGGGAGGCCGAGGGTTAGAGACCAGGTGGATGCCGCGGAGCCTATGGACACGACCACATGGCCATGAACTGACCACGGGGGTCGGCCATGGCGGACAGTGCGTAGAGCACTGTTTTGGCGTGCTCCCTGCGTGATCACCACGGCACATTATGCTCTGGCCCCACGTCCGCTTGTCACACCTTGTCCAATAGGTTCCCCACTGCTCGATGAGATAAGAACGGTGACTCGAACCGACCAGGTGGCTTTGGGGAAGAAGAAACCTACCAAAACAGTTTCTGGCAGCAACTGTTGTAGTTGTTTCTAGAGAGATGGATGAAGGATAGGAGCTGAATCTTTGTCACAATGAAATATGGTAGGGAGGAGAATAGGCTTGCCAAATTTGAAGTCATTTAGACCCAATTTGTATACACTTCCTTCACAAACCAACAATTGGTCCAGAAACTAGAATTTGAAGCTGGGCTCAAATGCCTACATGGATTTGGATCAAATTTGGTGGAGACAGTTAATTTGAATATGTGGAGATACTGGATAAATTTTCAGCTCATTTGGGAATGCCTACGTGGTACTTCCTTCACAAAGCTTCCAAACAGGCAGAAACCTAGGAGAATTTCTTGGACAACATTGAAGAAAGGGATGAAGCTGATTTTTCGTATTAACTAGTGATTTAACAATGTAAACCACCATGAAAAGTTTCAGCTCAAGGAGATCAAGGAATAGATCACTTCCTTTGCAAATTTCCCAACTGAACAGAATTTGCAATTTGATGTTGTGCTCAAAATATGAACTATGGGGCCTGGTATCTTGATGGAATTGGAGAAGATATGGATAGGAGAAGCTCCAAAAATTATTTGGGATTTTTCCTGGCTACCAAAATGGTAGTTCCTTTAGAAAGTGCCCAAAATAAAATATTGGCATTAAATAGGAAAAGGCAATTTTCCTTTGTTCTATGATGGCCAATATTTTATGGGAGCTCAATATGATCACAAAGAATACCTCCACAAGTTTCCATAAGCTTTGGAGATGGATAGCTATTTTTTTGGATTTAATTGCTTCAACTAGCAGAAAAAGGAATTAATTATAAATCAAAAATATTGCAAATGACTTAGCAATATTTTTGGCACATCCAGGGTTTAAATATAGGGGATGATCACTAGAAAAAGGTTTGGGAGGCAACAGGGCAAAAAGAAATTGGGGTTCCTTTGAAACAGGAGATATCAGGGTTTCCCTTCCGGCAATTCGGAAGGTAGGGTTTTGACGGCAAAACCCCGAGAAGATATGTTGGGTGGAAAGGCTAGACTCGGGAGAATTTTTGGGAAGGCAAGGCTAGATGACCATCTTCACATTCCTAGGGTGAAAGAAATCCGATAACACCGAGAAAGAAAAGATGGGGTCAAATCCCGCAAATGAAAAGAATCAGGGAGCGAAAACCAGGGTGTTAGAAACCTAGCCCCCTTAAGAAAATCTCGTCCTCGAGATTTCCAAGCTTACCTCCCGGGGAAAGGGGACTTACCTGTGTGTGACTTGGATCCATCAGTTGTCGTGCCTTCATGGATTCTCTGACTTCATAACTGTCTCTTCGGAGGGACCAGGTGTTGTATTTGCACATGGCATTCTTGAATCCTTCTCTTTCCTGTCAGGTGTGCTCTTTATTCCGATAGTAGTGTTGCAGGGTGGGGTAACGGGTACTACCAACAAACATCGTAGTTCCAGGGAGTGGAAGTAGCTGCTTCGGGCTTTATTGTAATGCTTCGTACCCTGACTGTCATGGGTAATACATCCTTTCTTGGTACCAAGCTCACGTGCTCGTATGTCCTCAAGTAAATGGGAGTGGCTTTCTTTTTGCCGTGTTAGAATGCTCAATCCGGTGTTTCCTTATGGCTTATGCATCCTAACGTTGCTCTCAAGAGATCCATAACTCAAGGAGTTATCCTGACCGAGCTATTGCTGCTATATCCTGAACTACATGCATGATCACAAAATAATCATAGACATCAATCTCTTATTCCAATGACGTCATGATGTCTATGAGATGTTGTTGCCGGTGTGCTTTGAACCATTTGATCTTAATGTCCCATTCAGACTTTGCTGTTCGTGGGGATGGCTCTCTCATATATATAGCCTCTGCAGTCCTTGTTGTGATCACTGAGATGTTCATAGTATGCCTATCACTTGGTGTATCTTTTAGGGCATAGCTTCTTATCTGGGTTGATGGCCCATATTCGTGATGAGTGCGGCAGGCTTGCTTGTAATCCGCATGTACTGCGTTGTGTGCCCGCATAGGCAAGAGTCTCACAAGAGTTGGGAATACCACCCTATTCATGAAGCTGTATCTTGTTGGATGCCACAGAGGTTGTTTGTCCATAACTTCTTTGGGGTCGTGAAGTTTCCCTTGATGTACTTTTCATGTCCTGCCAACACTATTCCCTGATTGTTTTCCCCGTCTGTTGGCTCGTTCTCACAACTCACTCTTGCATATCTCGTAGGGGTTGTTATATCCTTCCTTTCAATGTAGGGCCGATGTTTCTCTAACACCGTCATTTCCGTGTATGAGTGGCTCGCACGAACTAATCCACTGGACTGTATGCTCTCGGCTTATGTGTGTGTAGGATAAATCCTTTCCTAACCACTGAGTTCTGAGGCGGATGTGTGTCCAGACTAGTTCTTCCTTCCAATACACTTATGGTAGGCACGATGGCAAAGACCGAATTCCTCGTGCTTGAAGCTTCTGCTAGGGCAGAAGACTGGGAATCCTAGCCTTACTGCTACAGGTCGGGTTCCTTATGTCGGAAATTTTCCGCATTAGCACGCTATCGAAGAGGGGAGTGTCATATCCCATAAGGATCTTTCACCGAGTGGCGTGCCGAGACAGTGTGGTACCGTAAGCTCTTTTTGGTAGCTTGTGGGGGAAGGCTAGGTTACTTATTCCAGAAGCCTTTTTGCTATGATGTATCGTCGGATCTAAGACCGGTTCTGGCTTCCTTTTGAATTATCCGGAATTTTACCCATAGTAGAGCCATAACTTGATACAGGCTATACCTTGGCTGAAGATATTCCATACATCGCTTGTCCTTCCACTGGTCTGGTTGTTGTTGTTGTAAAGGTTGCATGACTGGTGCAGACCTCATGTGGACAATTGATTCGGAAGGCCATATGTTCAAACCAGGTGTTGGCGATAACAAGTAGTTGACAGATGATTCCATTTGGTTCAGCTGAGCTTCCAAGCATTGTTGGGTGCTTCTTGATTCGGGTAACCACAAACTTATCCATATACCTTACAAACCTTTTTCACCGTGCCCAGATTTTTTTTATATTTGCACCGCTGAGCTTCAAGATTTTCCTTGAAAATTGTACCAACGTACCAGAGTTTTGTTGCTGTTCTTGGTGCATTCATTCTTGAAATATGTCCTTGGTGGGTGATAAATGTTTCTTGGGTCCATGGGGAAAAGACTCAGGGTTTACCCTACTGACTGGAATAGTCTTTGTATCGCGGACTCAATAATTTGTCCCTACTCATGTTCATTCTTGGTTGCTTTCCTGAATGCTTCCTCGGGTATGATCAGTTCTGAGGCCAACTCCCTTGGTTATATTTTGGCCTTGTCTGTTGCACACGATTATGCTTCTGACCCATTATTCATTCTTGACAGATCCGGTGGTAATGTTCTGAATATCAGGCGGTTGGCGTGGCTTGACTTTTGTTGGAATGGGGATTATTGTGTATTATCCCCGTTGCATGCTGATCTTCTTAGACAACTCTTGCAGATGGATCCAGTCGGAGTGGAAAAACGAAACTGACGAAAGAAACGGGAATCGTGAAAAACCAAAAAGAAAACAAAGCTCAAGTGTTGCAGACCTTAAACATGGCCAAGGATTAACTAGTATAACTAATATAGCACACTCGATGCATCTCTAAGGATTTAGAAGTGAAACCATACAATGCTCCTGGTAGCACTGGTCTCAAGCTTCTACTACTTACCTAGAGAGAATCACACTCAACGCAGGACCATAGCCAAAGTGGCTTAGTCAATGTTCCTAAGGTTGTCGAGGAGAGATAGAATTTATAAGCGTTTCCCAAAGGAAACTAGAGTAAGGAGAGAAATGCCATGGCTAGCAAGCAGGGGTAAGGATATCTGGTTTACCTAAGGGTTTCAGGGCTCACGGGTCGTTGTCAGGTGCAAGCATTTCACACTGGAGGCAAGGGCCGCGATAGTTGGGGTCTGATGGAGCCGAAAACCTATGGGGTTGCCTTATGATCAATAGTAGCCGTGCCAAGTGGCAAAGATGGCTGAAATCCATCTGGGCTTTCTACTGAACACAAGACAGTGAGGTCTGGCTAGGGTAACCTATAGTCAGCCTGGATGCTCTCATAACATTCGTTGTGGCGCTCCGCCTGATTACCATTGTAGCCAGATGGTCGCCGCGCATACCAGCCCAGGAAATAACTCCGGCATGCACGTTTACAACAAGTATCATGAACACAGGAATTTCTATTAATGAATATAAGAGATTTACATGATGAACTACAAGGGTGATGGAAGCGGGGCAAAGCTCTATCTAAGGCAGCATGGTCCTGGTGCGGCTCCAGTCCAACGGATCTGACTCGGTTACACTCCTATCCTCGAACGCTTCAGTTCCTTGCTGACGGATGACAGATCCTTATGTGAACCTGGCCATATTAAAAGCCGCTGAGTACTTTTGAATGTACTCGCAAGCAGAACCAAAACTAACATATACACTAAGCAAAGGAATCCATGGTATTCAAGCATGCATTTGTTATTAGAGAAATATTAATCATTATGACATAGCATACTTATCTAGCAATATCAGTTATCAAGGTATAATAGGGTTATCTAGCAAGATAACTTCTATAGTAAATGCGATAAGGTAAAGCATATTAGGTAAATGATTTGTACTCCGACTATTCTCATGATCCAGTCTGAATCTGATCCAATCCAACTCATGTGGTCATCGACCACTCATCTCATAGCCATCTCATGGCTAACATGTCATATACCGGAGATCTTCCGATGTCTGCACAAGACGAGTTCTTCCATCATTATCATCGCTCTTACGGTTGAGCACCTACTGAGGTCTGGTCGGGCTATCCAATACCGTGGACTCGGTTATTCGAATAGATTTGACACTCTGCAGAGGTTGCACACTTTACCCACACTATGGAGCATTGACCCCGTGATCCCATTTGGGTGGATCAGCATTACTCCAACGAAACTTGCCTGACCCGTGACTCTTTCATCATACCCCCATCAATCACTCCCCCGGAGTCTTGCCCTAGGTGGCCATGTGTCCTCGTGACACCTACCATCGTCGTGGCCAAACTAAACTGTCCCAACCGGGGACGGGCCCAAAACAACTCAACTAGCCTCACAGGATTATCACCGCCCACCTAATCAGGGTAGCACGCGTGCATAATCCTTCCTCTTTGTAAGTACCGGTGAAAGGTCATGTGATCAGCCCAAGTCACGGCCGTCCCATATCGGCAAATGTGGTTGCACGGATAAGCCCGGACAGGTGACTCGAGATCAACCCATTAGGTTTGGTTTAAACAACATATTTATCAAGCATGGTTGTTGTCAACAATGACTTAACATGATGATGTTTATGCATGAAATAACAACAGTAGAAACACCACAACCTATTTCTATATTATGAGTCATTAATAAGACAGTAGACCCTCGGAACCCTTGCATAAAACCGACAATTAAATTGGTAGCCACCAGAACGGTCTTTACCACCCAGATCTGGGACGTTACCGGAATAACTCAACCCTGGCTCAAGACGGCTTGAAAGCAACACAGAGCATGAGGCAGTGTTGATAAGAAGAATGTAGCAGTTCCCTAAGACGACCGAAGAACAGCTCAGAGCATAGGGTCACTTCCACGGAAAGAAATTGAATAGCTGTTCGCGACGGCCGAAAAGCTGCTCAGAACAGGATCTAGCTGTCGATGAGAAAATTATAAAGTCGGCATCCACCCCAGACGGCCGAAAGCAGCTCAGACTCGGGCGTGGTGCCGTCATTGAAGGAAATGCGAGCAAGGGTTCATCAGAGTCATGTACAACACGTTACTATACATACAATCATAAGCTTATGAATTAAACATGTAGGAACAACACAGAGCAAAGCTTTAGGGCATATGTCAGGTGGTCGGCTTGCCTGGGGTTGAAGAATACTCCTGGAAGAGGTGCGGAAAGTACGCAGAAAGGATCGCCGGATAACGCTCTCTCTCAAAGGGGGCTGATTGGAAACAAGGGCAAAAGGGTCATTTTCGCAGTTTAACCACCTTGTGAAAATGACACCAACATGACGGGCCCGACGAGACGAAGACGTGGGCTTTTGAATCACCCCAATCGGTGTCCCGAGCAAAAAGATACAAGCCTTTTTCTGTCAGGGACCTATTTGCAAAAAGAACATTTCCAAAATGGCCCCTGGCAGCTGAGCGAGTCACGCACTTTGGAAGAGTACGCTTTCCTAATCCTAGCCAGGCCGTTTCCACTTACCAGCTCACGGTTGCCTATCTCACCGACAGGTGGGGTTGGGGCCCACATGTCGGGTCCCTCTCTCTCCTTTCTCTCCTTCTTTGACCTCCCGCCGTTGCACGCACAGCAGAGGAGGGCCGCCGGTGCCGTTGGTCGTTCTGGCGACTCGGGCCACCTCCGGCGATGCCGAGCCTACTGGCATGCTCAGGAGAGCCAGTCGCACCCATCCTGAGGGTTCACGGAGCCCGACGATGGCCGGGACGATGACGACGTCCTTCACAGCGGGGGGGGGGGGGGGGGGGGGGCGCCGGACGTTGCCGGCACCGATGCTCCGGTCATCCCACGGAAGAGCTAGGCGGCTCGACGGTTTCCTAGGGGCTTGAGGGTTCCATTTGAGGCGGCAAATGGGGAAGGGGAGGGACTGCTGCTCGGATTGCCCCAAGGGGATCACGGCGGCATTCCCTGCCGGAAAGAAGGGAGAAGAGCTCCGGCGCTCGATTCCTTGTAGAGGGAGAGAGCTAGGAAGGAGGGGAGCCTGCTCGGGAGTCGAGGTGCTCGGGGAGGGCCTCGGTCGTGGCTATATATAGCCTACAGACGACGAGCGGATCAGCATGGCACGGTGGCACCCTTATCAACGCATTGGAGATCGCGGTGAGCTGGATTGGATGCGTGCGGTGCCGACCTGACGCTCCACACGGGATGGGATGGCTCGAGAGAGAAGAAGACACGGGAGAGAGGTGATGGTTTGGGGGTCACGGGCAAACAAGGCTCCGACGAGGCTTGTCGGAGCGTGCTGGAGATGAGAACGGAGGAGGAGGCTGAGGGAGAGAGACCAGGTGGATGGCGCGGAGCCTATGGACACGACCACACGGCCATGAACTGACCAGGGGGTCGGCCATGGCGGACAGTGTGTAGATCACTGTATTGGCCTGCTCCCTGCATGATCACCACGGCACATCGTGCTCTGGCCCGCGTCCGCTTGTCACACCTTGTCCAATAGGTTCCTGACTGCTCCATGAGATAAGAACGGTGACTGGAACCGGCCAGGTGGCTTTGGGGAAGAAGAAAACTACCAAAATAGTTTCTGGCAGCAACTGTTTGTAGTTGTTTCTGGAGAGATGGATGAAGGAAAGGAGCTGAATCTTTGTCACAATGAAATATGCTAGGGAGGAGAATAGGCTTGCCATATTTGAAGTCATTTAGACCCAATTTGCATACATTTCCTTCACAAACCAACAATTGGTCCAGAAACTAGAATTTGAAGCTGGGCCGAAATGGCTATATGGATTTGGCTCAAATTTGGTGGAGAGTGTTAATTTGAATATGTGGAGATGCTGGATAAATTTCAGCTCCTTTGGGAATGCCTACATGGTACTTCCTTCACAAAGCTTCCAAACAGGCAGAAACTTAGGAGAATTTCTTGGACAACATTGAAGAAAGGGATGGAGCTGATTTTTGGTATTAACTGGTGATTTAACAATGTAAACCACCATGAAAAGTTTCAGCTCAAGGAGATCAAGGAATAGAGCACTTCCTTTGAAAATTTCCCAACTGGACAGAATTTGCAATTTGATGTTGTGCTCAAAATATGAACTATGGGGCTTGGGATCTTGATGGAATTGGTTGAAGATATGGATAGGAGAAGCTCCACAAATTAGTTGGGATTTTTCCTGGCTACCAAAATGGTAGCTGATGACCCACAATTATAGGGGATCAATCATAGTACTTTCGATAAGTAAGAGTGTCGAACCCAACGAGTAGCAGAAGGCTGTGATAAACGGATTTCAGCAAGGTAATAACTGCAAGCACTGAAAGTAGCGGTAACAAGTGATTCTGTAGCGAGGTGAAACGTAGCAAGCAAAAAGTAACAAGTAACAAATAGTAGCAACGGTGCAGCAAGTGGCCCAATCCCTTTTGTAGCAAGGGACAAGCCTGAACAAAGTCTTATAGGAGGAAAAACGCTCCCGAGGACACACGGGAATTTCTGTCATGCTAGTTTCATCATGTTCATATGATTCGCGTTCGTTACTTTGATAGTTTGATATGTGGGTGGACCGGCGCTTGGGTACTTCCCTTACTTGGACAAGCATCCCACTTATGATTAACCTCTCTCGCAAGCATCCGCAACTACAAAAGAAGAATTAAGACAAAGTCTAACCATAGCATTAAACTAGTGGATCCAAATCAGTCCCTCATGAAGCAACGCATAGACTGGGGTTTAAGCTTCTTTCACTCTAGCAACCCATCATCTACTTACTACTTCCCAATGCCTTCCTCTAGACCCAAATATGGTGAAGTGTTATGTAGTCGACGTTCACATAACACCACTAGAGGAGAAGACAACATACTGCATATCAAAATACCGAACGAATATCAAATTCACATGACTATTATTAACATGACTTATCCCATGTCCTCAGGAACAAAAGTAACTACTCAAAAAGCATAATCATAATCATGATCAGAGGTGTAATGAATAGCATCAAGGATCTAAACATTAACTCTTCCACCAAGTAATCCAACTAGCATCAACTACAAAGAGTAATCAACACTACTAGCAACCTTACAAGTACCAATCGGAGTTGCGAGACGAAGATTGGTTACAAGAGATGAACTAGGAATTGGAGAGGAGATGGTGCTGATGAATATTTTGATGAAGATGCCTCCCCTCCGACAAGAGCAGTGTTGGTGATGATGATGGCGACGATTTCCCCCTTCGGGAGGGAAGTTTCCCCAGCAGGATCGTCCTGCCGGAGCTCCAGATTGGATCTGCTCAAGTTCCGCCTCGTGGCAGCGGTGAAACCACGAAAAAGGTTCCTTCTATTTTTGTATGGACCAAGACGCTTCATATAGAAAAATAGGGGGGCTAGTGCACCGTCAGGGAGCCCACAAGCCCCCACTCCGCCACCAGGGGGTGGCGGTGTCAGGGCTTGTGGCGCCCTGGCAGCCCCCCTGTGGTAGTTCTTTCGCCCAGTATTTTTTATATAATCCCAAAAAAATCCACGTAACTTTTCAGGGCATTTGGAGATGTGCAGAATAGTGGACTAGGATTTGCTCCTTTTCCAATCCAGAATTCCAGCTGCCTGAATTCTCCCTCTTCAAATAAACCTTGCAAAATAAGAGAGAAAAGGCATAAATATGGCACCACAAGTAATATAACAGCCCAAAAAGCAATAAATATCAACATGAAAGCATGATGCAAAATGGACGTATCAACTCCCCCAAGCTTAGACCTCGCTTGTCCTCAAGCGAAAACCAAGTTCCATAAACATGTCCACACGTTGAGGGACGAAGGTGTCGATAAAACATAATACGGACATGAGGGCATCATGACCACACATAGGACAGAAATACATCATAAAGTCTCTTATGGGAAAGTAACAATTCCTTCACAAAGCAAAGCATGAAGCAAAAACCTTACCGAGAAGTAACCAAAAATAAACCATAGTCATTGAAGCAATTGCAATTTATCACAACATCAGAAAGAGTCAAATAAGAGCTTGTAAGGCAAATCCACATACTCAATCATCACTTTTGTTTTCCACAATTGTTACAACTCACGTGGTACTCATGGTGTCAAAGTTTCAGCTGGACACAGAGGAAGATAGGGGCTTATAATTTTGCCTCCCAACCATTTACCTCAAAGGTAAAGTCAACAACAATAAAGCATAAGTACTCAACTCCAAGTTGATATATGAATATAGATCTTTCCCAAGAAAGTGACGGTAGCCAAGACAAAGGAAAAAATAGGGAATTGGTGATGATCACCATGAATCTTAGAAGGGCAAAAAGTAAAGGTACAAGATGGTCCCTTCGCAAAGGGAAGCAGAGGTTGTCATGCCCTTTTCAGGTTTGAATGTGTGTCCTCTTAGTGCGGAGGAACGTCACTTTATATTGCCTCCTGTGATAAAGAACTTTATTATGCAGTGTGTCTCTTTTATGTCTTCCTCATCACAGGTTCGTACAAAGTTTATTTTCCACACACTAATATATCATACATATCAGAGAGCAATTTTTATTGCTTGCGCCGATGACAACTTACTTGAAGGATCTTATACAATCCATAGGTAGGTATGGTGGACTCTCATGGCAAAACTGGTTGGAGGTTTGTGGATGCACAAGTAGTATCTCTACTTGGTGCAGGAGTTTTGGCTAATATGAGGTGGAAGCAATCGTCACATGCTAAGGGATCTCTAATCATATAACATTGTTTGGAACCAAGCAAACACAATTCATTATGTTGTGTTCCTTGTCCAACATCTACTCCTAGGCATGTAATAGTTTGGTGAGTGCTCACAATTGTAAAAAGTGTCTAAGATGATATATTTATATGTGAACCTCTCTTTCCTTATTACTACTTATTAATTGCAACAATGACTAAGGTCTATGTTGATTTATTCTCAACAAGTTTAATCATCATACGTGACGTGAAGTTATCGCTTTCCGTAAGATCATCTCTTGATCTTTCATGCTATCGTTCTTTTCATACTTTTGATCATGGCACAAAGCAAAGCCCTTGACTAAGACACTCTTTATTATATAGCTCGTAAGCTCGAATACATCGGGAGAGAGACAAAATCAAAAGACTCAAACTAAACACTAAAGACTTATTCCTCTAAGAGAAGAAATAAAAACTGAAAAGGAAAGAACTAAAACAAAGGTAAAAGCAAAAGATATAAAGGTGATACGATACCAGGGCAACTCCCCCAAGCTTGGCAGAAGCCAAGGGGGATTGCCCATACCAATGCTTAGTTGTATTCCTTCGGTGGTGATGGTGATGGAGTTGTCGGAGTAGTCTGATCCTCCGTCTTCCAAGGCATAGGTGCTCCATCATGGCAGGATGAACGAGTCACTGGAATCCTCAAATCTGCAGCCAACCTTATTGATTTAAATCTGTACTCATACTCACAGTTTTGGTTCTGCAGGTCATAGATCTGGCCCTGAAGTTGATCAACCTTGTCATAGAGCCTGTAGAGGTGTTTCCCAATATCAATGGCATCCATCTTGTTATTGCTAGTGAACTCCGTGATCATCGTGTGGTTGGCGTTGAGTCCACGCTCCACCATTCCTTGGCACTTGAAGAATTGTTGCTCCATTGCTTCGAGCCTCGTCTCCATGCTTCCAGTCTTCTTAGACCCTTCAACATCACGGATGTGCAACATCCCCTCGCTCATCTTGATATATTGAGGGTGTTTGAGCACTTCCGTGAGGTAGGGATTGATGACCTTCTCGATCTTGTCCTTAGGAGCGTTTGGGGAAGTCATGATGATCTAGATCTGTCACAGAAACAGGCTCGAAACGAAAACAGAGGAAAACTACGTGATACGGAGATCAGAACCTTCGGGCGACTATATATTGATTTTTTCTGGGCCAGAAGGAGTCCTCCGCAAGAAAACGGAGTCCGGGAGGCACACGAGGTGCCCACAAGCTTGCCCTCCGCCACGAGGGGGGTAGGGGGCGGTGGCAGGGCTTGTGGCCGCCTCGTTCGCTCTCCAGACTGCTTTTTATTTTTCTAATTTTCCAAAAATTCCAAAATGAAGGAAATTTCCTATTGGAAAAGCATCGGAGTCCAATTTCTTACCGAAACAGAGACCTCTTCGTTTTCAGGGTCTGAAACAGGCTGACAAACATCCCTTATGTACTCCTCTTGAGTTATGACATTGATGATATTGGTCTCAACATTTATGGGAGTACCATAGATGTAATGCTTGATTCTTTGCCCATTTACCACTCTAGGAAATTTTCCTTCCGTGTTATTGATTTTGATGGCACCGGAACGATATACTTCGTCGATAACATAGGGACCTTCCCATTTAGAGAGAAGCTTGCTGCAAAGAATTTCAAACGAGAATTGTATAGCAGGACATAATCACCTACATTGAACTCTCGTTTCTGTATTCGTTTGTCGTGCCATCTCTTAACCTTTTCCTTGAACAACCTGGCATTCTCATATGCCTGAGCTCTCCATTCATCTAACGAGCTGATATCAAAAAACCGCTTCTCACCGACAAGTTTGAAATCAAAGTTGAGCTCTTTGATTGCCCAATAAGCTTTGTGTTCCAGCTCAAGAGGTAAATGACAGGCTTTACCGTAAACCATTTTATATGGCAACATGCCCATGGGATTCTTATAGGTAGTCCTATAAGCCCATAGTGCATCGTCAAGTTTGCTAGACCAGTTCTTTCGAGATCTATTGACGGTCTTTTGTAGGATCAACTTGATCTCCCTATTACTCAACTCCACTTGACCACTAGACTGAGGATGATAAGGAGATGCAACTCTATGGTTGACATCATACTTAGCTAGCATCTTGCGGAAAACACCATGAATGAAGTCTGAACTGCCATCAGTCATCAAGTATCTAGGGACTCCAAATCTTGGGAATATGACTTCTTTAAGCATCTTAATAGAGGTGTGGTGATCAACATTTTTAGTGGGGATAGCCTCTACCCACTTAGTAACGTAATCCACAACAACTAAGATGTGAGTCTACCCATTGGAACTCGGGAAGGGTCCCATATAATCAAAGCCCCAGACATCAAATGGTTCAATGACAAGTGAATAGTTCATAGGCATTTCTTGACGCTTACTGATGTTCCCTATTCTTTGGCATTCCTCACAAGACAAGACAAACTTACGAGCATCCTTGAAGAGAGTGGGTCAATAGAAACCTGATTCAATATCTTATGGGCAGTTCTATCTCCAGCATGGTGTCCTCCGTAGGCTTCGGAATGACACTTCTGCAGGATCTGTCCCTGTTCATGTTCAGGCACACAACATCTAATAACACCATCTAGTCCTTCCTTATAAAGGTGAGGATCATCCCAAAAGTAGTGTCTCAAATCAAAGAAGAACTTCTTCTTTTGCTGATAGGTGAAACTGGGTGGTATGTATTTGGATACGATATAGTTGGCATAATCGGCATACCACAGTGCACTATGCGAAGTGCGGATGACATTCAATTGCTCATCAGGAAAGCTATCATCAATAGGTAGTGGGTCATCAAGGACATTCTCTAGCCTAGACAAGTTATCTGTTACAGGGTTATCAACACCCTTTCGGTCAACGACGTGCAAATCAAATTCCTGTAGCAGGAGAACCCATCTGATTAGCCTAGGCTTAGCGTCCTTCCTCTCCATAAGGTACTTAATAGCAGCATGATTAGAGTGAATAGTGACTTTGGAATCAACTATATAAGATCTTAACTTTTCACATGCAAACACGACTGCTAAAAACTCCATCTCCGTAGTGGCATAGTTTCTTTGGGCACTGTCTAGATTTTTACTAGCGTAGTGAATGACATTCAACTTCTTGTCAACTCTTTGTCCTGGAACAGCACCAACAGCATAATCACTAGCATCGCACATGATTTCAAAGGGCAAGTTCAAGTCAGGTGGTTGAACAATACGTGCGGTTATCAAAGCCTTCTTAAGTATTTCGAAGGCTTCCTCGGAATCCTCATCAAAAACAAAAAGAACATCCTTCTGCAAGAGGTTGATAAGAGGCCTAGGAATCTTAGAGAAGTCTTTAATGAACCTTCTATAGAAACCAGCATGACCTAGGAAACTTCGTATACCTCTCATATCTGTGTGGCAAGGCATTTTCTCAATTGCATCAACCTTAGCCTTATCAACTTCAATGCCTCTTTCAGAGAATTTGTGTCCTAAGATGATACCTTCATTAACCATAAAGTGGCACTTCTCCCAATTCAAGACGAGGTTGGTTTCTTCGCATCTCTATAAGAATCGATCAAGGTTGGTGAGGCAATCATCAAAGGAAGAACCGTAAACGGAGAAGTCATCCATGAAAACCTCGACGATATTTTCACAAAAGTCAGAGATTGTAGCCATCATACATCTTTGAAAGGTGGCAGGTGCATTACATAAGCCAAAAGGCATACGTCTATAGGCAAAGGTACCGAAAAGGCAGGTGAAAGTGGTTTTCTCTTGATCAGATTGTGCAACACGTTTTTGCGAGAAACCTGAATAACCGTCTAGAAAGTAGAAGTGTGTGTGTGTTTTGATAGCCTTTCTAGCATTTGGCCGATAAACGGCAAAGGATAATGATCTTTCCTGGTTGCCTTGTTCAGTTTCCGGAAGTCTATCACCATTCTATAGCTGGTAATTATCCTTTGTGGGATTAGTTCATCCTTATCAGTAGGAACGACGGTGATACCTCCCTTCTTAGGTACGCAATGTACTGGACTTACCCAATCACTATGAGCAACAGGATAAATGATTCCTGCTTCGAGAAGCTTTAATATTTCTTTTCTAACGACCTCTTTCATCTTAGGATTTAATATCCTTTGATGATCAACAACTGGTTTAAAGTCAGGATCGGTTTTAATCTTGTGCTGACATAGAGTAGGACTAATACCCTTAAGAGCATCAAGATTATATCCAATTGCAGCACGGTGCTTCCACAAAGTTTTTAGTAACTTCTTCTCTTCGTGATTCGAGAGGTGAGCACTAATAATAACATGATATATCTCCTTCTCATCAAGATAGGCATACTTAAGAGTATCAGGCAAATGTTTAATCTCGAACACAGGATCACCCTTTGGTGGGGGAGGATCCCCAAGTAGTTCAACAGGCAGATTATTCTTGAGAATAGGATATTGTTCTAAGACAATTTTATCTATCTCATCTCTCTCCTACACATGCATATCATTTTCATGCTCAAGAAGATATTGCTCTAAAGGATCCGTAGGAGGTACGGCAATAGAGGCAGGAGCAATAATTTCATCTCTACCAGACGACTCTCTTTCATGAGGTTGTCTTCCAAACTTGGAGAAGTTAAATTCATGAGACACACCCTCTAAACTAACTGTGATAGTATGCTTAATTCCATCAATGTGAGCATTGACAGTGTTGATAAAGGGTCTACCAAATATGATGGGACAAAAGCTATCTTGTGCAGTACCAAGGATGGGGAAATCAGTAGGATACTTCATCTTACCACACAGGACTTCTACGTCTCTCACAATTCCCAGAGGGCAGATATTGTCTCTATTAGCTAGCGTAATAGTGACATCAATGGGTTCTAACTCAGCAGGTGCAATCTCATCTTTGATTTCATCATATAGAGAACGGGGTATTGCACTAACACTAGCTCCCATATCACATAAACCATGGTAACAGTGATCTCTTATCTTAACAGAAACAACGGGCAGGCCAACTACAGGTCCGTGTTTGTCTTTCGTGTGAGGTTTAGCAATTCTAGCGTCCTCACAGAATTTGATAACATGCCCATCTATGTCTTCGGCTAAGAGATCTTTGATAATAGCAACACTAGGTTCAACTCTAATCTCTTCAGGGGTGCAAGTGGACTAATGTAACCCCTACGTATCACAGTTGGAGCTTTAGAATAATCCTTTATCCTAGCAGGGTATGGTGGTTTCTCAGTGTAAGCATAAGGAACAACAGGATCACTAAAATCAATGACTTTCTCCTCAACTAGATTGGTTTTGGCTATGTTTCTTTCTACAGGAGGATGATATTTAAACCACTTCTCTTTGGGAAGATCAACATGAGCAACAAAAGATTCACATAGAGTATCTACTATCTCACAGTCAAGTCCATACTTAGCGCTAAAATCTCTAGAAGTGTTTGTCTCAACAAAATATTTAACGCAATCAAACTGGAAATTCATACATGACTCCTTACCTTCCTCCAGCTCCCAACCTTCATAGTTGCGTTTGATTCTCTCCAATAAATTCCACTTGTGGTCAATATCCTTCTTCATAAAAGAATCGGTACAAGAAGTGTCAAGCATGGTACGATCTTCATGAGAAAGCCGAGCATAAAAGTTTTGAGTGATGATTTCTCTCGAAAGCTCATGATTGGGGCATGAATATAGCATTGA
This sequence comes from Hordeum vulgare subsp. vulgare, assembly GCF_904849725.1. Taxonomy (NCBI): domain Eukaryota; kingdom Viridiplantae; phylum Streptophyta; class Magnoliopsida; order Poales; family Poaceae; genus Hordeum; species Hordeum vulgare. The sequence continues at coordinate 120,472,689 of NC_058521.1, read as the reverse complement.
TTTAAGACTCCCCGAAGATGGAGCTATGCTTTCCCTGTCACGAGGCCAAAAGTTATAAATAAAGTTCCGATCACGATGTACTAAATGCATAGGATAGAACTTTTGATGAAATTCCAATTTCAACCGATTGTAGCCCCATGATCCAGTATCCTCACATAACCTATACCAAGTCAACGCCTTATCCTTCAAAGATAAAGGAAAGACTTTCTTCTTTACCTCATCCTCGGGCAAACCTGCAAGCTTAAATAAACCACAAACTTCATCTAAATAGATTAGATGCAAGTCTGGATGTGAAGATCCATCTCCCGTGAAAGGATTAGCTAGCAGTTTCTCAAGCATACCTGAAGGAATTTCATAAAAGATATTTTCAGTAGGTACCTCAGGTTGAGGAACAACTCCTCGTGCTTCCGTTCGTGGTGAAGATACCCCGAACAAACTCCTCAAAGGAACAGTTTCCATAGTGACAAGTGACAATAAATTTCAGCACAATATATAAATGTTTCCTTACTAATTTCCACTTACCAAAGGCGCTTAACTCCCCGGCAACGGCGCCAGAAAAGAGTCTTGATGACCCACAAGTATAGGGGATCGATCTTAGTCCTTTTGATAAGTAAGAGTGTCGAACCCAACGAGGAGCAGAAGGCTCTGATAAACGGATTTCAGCAAGGTAATAACTGCAAGCACTGAAAGTAGCGGTAACAAGTGATTGTGTAGCGAGGTGAAACGTAGCAAGCAAAAAGTAACAAGTAACAAATAGTAGCAACGGTGCAGCAAGTGGCCCAATCCCTTTTGTAGCAAGGGACAAGCCTGAACAAAGTCTTATAGGAGCAAAAACGCTCCCGAGGACACACGTGAATTTTTGTCATGCTAGTTTCATAATGTTCATATGATTCACGTTTGTTACTTTGATAGTTTGATATGTGGTGGACCGGCGCTTGGGTACTGCCCTTACTTGGACAAGCATCCCACTTATGATTAACCTCTCTCGCAAGCATCCGCAACTACAAAAGAAGAATTAAGACAAAGTCTAACCATAGCATTAAACTAGTGGATCCAAATCAGCCCCTCACGAAGCAACGCATAGACTGGGGTTTAAGCTTCTGTCACTCCAGCATCCCATCATCTACTTACTACTTCCCAGTGCCTTCCTCTAGGCCCAAATATGGTGAAGTGTTATGTAGTCGACGTTCACATAACACGACCAGAGGAGAAGAAAACATACATCATATCAAAATACCGATCGAATATCAAATTCACATGACTATTGTTAACATGACTTATACCATGTCCTCAGGAACAAAAGTAACAACTCACAAAGCATAATCATAATCATGATCAGAGGTGTAATGAATAGCATCAAGGATCTGAACATAAACTCTTCCACCAAGTAATCCAACTAGCATCAACTACAAAGAGTAATCAACACTACTAGCAACCTTACAAGTACCAATCGGAGTTGCGAGACGAAGATTGGTTACAAGAGATGAACTAGGAATTGGAGAGGAGATGGTGCTGATGAAGATGTTGATGAAGATGCCTCCACTCCGACGAGAGGAGTGTTGGTGATGACGATGGCGACGATTTCCCCCTCCGGGAGGGAAGTTTCCCCGGCAGGATCGTCCTGCCGGAGCTCTAGATTGGATCTGCTCAAGTTCCGCCTCGTGGCGGCGGCGAAACCACGAAAAAGCTCCCTTCTGATTTTTTTCTGGACCAAGACGCTTTATATAGCAAAAGAGGGGGGCTAGTGGGCCGTCAGGGAGCCCACAAGCCCCCACTCCGCCGCCAGGGGGTGGCGGTGTCAGGGCTTGTGGCACCCTGGCCGCCCTCCTCTGGTAGTTCTTTTGCCCAGTATTTTTTATATAATCCCAAAAAAATCCGCGTAAATTTTCAAGGCATTTAGATATGTGCAGAATAGTGGACTAGGATTTTCTCCTTTTCTAGTCCAGAATTCTAGGTGCCTGAATTCTCCCTCTTCAAATAAGCCTTGCAAAATAAGAGAGAAAAGGCATAAATATGGTACCACAAGTAATATAACAGCCCAAAAAGCAATAAATATCAACATGAAAGCATGATGCAAAATGGACGTATCAGTAGTTCCTTTAGAAAGTGCCCAAAATGCAATATTGGCATTAAATAGGAAAAGGCAATTTTCCTTTGTTTTATCATGTCCAATATTTTATGGGAGCTCAATATGATCACAAAGAATACCTCCACAAGTTTGCATAAGCTTTGTAGATGGATAGCTATTTTTCTGGATTTAATTCCTTCAACTAGCAGAAAAAGGAATTAATTATAAATCAAAAATATTGCAAATGACTTAGCAATATATTTGGCACATCCAGGGTTTAAAGATAGGGGATGATCACTAGCAAAAAGAAATTGGGGTTCCTTTGAAATATGAGAGATCAGGATTTCCCTTCCGACAATTCGGAAGGTAGGGTTTTGACGGCAAAACCTCGAGAAGATATCTTGGGTGGAAAGGCTAGACTGGGGAGAATTTTTGGGAAGGCAAGGCAAGATGACCATCTTCACATTCCCAGGGTGAAAGAAATCCGATAACACCGAGAAAAAAAAGACGGGGTCAAATCCGGCAAATGAAAACAATCAGGGAGCGAAAACCAGGGTGCTACATTTTGTGCTTCAATGTATAGCCCTTGTGAGCTTCCCTACATGATCAAGGCATCTATGTAATTTTCCTTCTATTGCTATGCTTGGTTTGCTGGGATCCGATGGATTATGAGATTATGTTGAGATTTTGATGAGTTATATATTTGATTATCCTTTTATATTATGTTATTGAGTAATTCATGCATGTCTCCGTTGCTTTTTATTGCTTTGGCTGAGTAGTAGATTGTAACTCCAAGAGGGAGCGTTATGCATGATTGTGGGTTTATGCCCCCTGATGTCTAGCTTGAGTGACAGAAACATGAGACTAGGGGATGTGCTATTGCCACCAGGGAGAAAACAATGGTGCTCGTGACCACAGTTGCAAGGATTGTTTACCTTACGCAAAGTTCAGTAATGCACTTGTGTGTTGCTTTGAGTTTACACTTTGGGTGGGGCTCGCAACTTAATACCAACGATATTTTCTAGATAGATAACTCAAGGTGGATGATTAGTAAGTAGATGCTGATGAATAAACGGTCTACTTGTCTTGGCGTATTGCCCATTACTTTTGAGCTCAAATTTCTAGTAGCATAATTATCATTGCGGTGTGTTTATAATTCTGTCAATTGCCCAACTGTAATTTTTTACCCATGCATAGTTGTTTATCTTCTTTTGGGAGAGAGACATCACTAGTGAACATCATGTGACTCTCGTCCATATTACCACCATTGTTTACACCTCCACCATTTACTGTTTTTATTTACTTTTCCGTTGCAATCGCTATCACTATTCCCGCTTGTGTTTTGATCCTTTGCAAACTACAAGGCCGGAGTGATTGACAACCTCTGTGTACTCGTTGGGAGCAAAGTTATTTAGTGGGTGTGCAGGTCCACGTCTTCTGCTAGTACCAGAGCAGCGGACACCTACTTGTTGATCCTCGGAGTCGTCCTAGTTCAATAAACCTTAGAGTCCCCGTGTATGGGAGATCGGCTGCTGACTAGATCTCCACCTTCCACTTGGGGTAACCAACGAGGGGCGAGAAGTATATCCACCAACGCGTCATCAAGCAAATTTCTGGCGCCGTTGCTGGGGACTCCAGTCTTCAAGATAGGGGAGTTGCACACTATCTTTTACCTTTGCTTTTAGTCTTGTTAGTTTGCTTTCTAGTTTTTTCTTTAGAGTCTTATACCAAAAATCACAAAAAAATAGTTGATTCGCTTTTAGTTGTCCTTTCTACTTAGTCCAGCATGTTAGGGTTTCATGCTTTGAGGGAATCTGAGGTTCTAGATTTCCATCAAAAGAATGGAGAAAATATAAAGGAGGCTTGGGATAGAATTTCTGAAGCAGATAAAATAATTATGCCTTGGATACCTATCAAAATCGTGCTTAGAATTTTTTATCATGGTCTTTTTATATGGTGTAAACACTCTCTTGATATTATAGCTAAAGGAGATTTTTCAGAGTGTGATGAGGGTAAAGCTCTTGATATTATACATGGTCTATCTAATTACCTTGCTTATGATCGTAGATTTGACACTATTATAGATATACTTGCTACCGTTGAAAGAAGAATAGATGCTCTAGACTTAAGAGAAAGAGAGAAACCCATGGTTGATAAGAAACAGATTTTGAAAATAGATGATGACTGGGAGCCTTTTGTTAGAATTAACATCTCTAACCAAGACTTCCTTGCTTATTGTGATATTGGATCCTTGGTTTCTACAATGCCAAAAGTTTTTTATGATTCTCCAAGACTTTTAAACATGGACAATTTTTCATCTTATCATGAACATGCTAATTGGAATATTTCTAAAATCTAGGATAAGGTAAAAGATGTCCATGTTACATTCTCTAAAAGGGAGGCAAATTTTGATTTCTTCATCATGAAGCCAAACCAAGGAAACATAGTGCTTGGACGTGACTTCCTCCGAGCCACGAAAGGCTTCATTGATATAGGTAAAGGACACATACACTTACATGGGAAAGCGAAAGGTACATACCCGTTCAATAGAGAAAATAAGGATGAACTTGTTGAGGATCCGTTCGAAGGTTTTGATGATTCCGATGACCTTGGTGAATTTTGATCCTTCTTTTTGCATCATGCCTAGCTCAAAGGCATAAAATAAAGCGCTGGTTGGGAGGCAACCCAATTTGTTTTACTTTCAGTTTTAGTGGTCTTGATGCTTGTTAGTACTGCAGCAACATCATTGTATCTTTATTTTCAAGCTTTGTGCCAAGTTTTAGCCTCCGATTGCAAGAAAGTTCAAAAGTTGTGACATGCTGTCCAGAAACAGATTCTGTCTGCTTGACGGAAAAATTCGCCAAAACTCACTAGATGATATATTTGATCTGATTGGTTTTGACAGTATGCTCTATATAATTTCCTTTCTGGCGTCTGTTCCGAGTTTGTTTATTTGAATTGCAAAAGTGCTCGGAAAAATTATTTACTACCCGCTGGTCTGTTTTTCCCAGGTTCTACCACGTTCTGCATTTTCATCATTTTGCAAATCTTAAGCTTGCGTTTTCTTTGCAAAAACCTTTTGGAAATCTTGAGAAACATTATATCTTCATGAAAATCTTTATTTCCAATAGATAATAAATTATTTTATCATGGGCACTAACCACTCTAATCAGCTTATGATGAGTTTCGTATGAAGGGAGTTTTCAAGTATGCGATGGAAGATGATGAAAGAAGATCTAGGAGTGTCAAGCGCTCAAGCTTGGGGATGCTCCCATGCACCCCCAAGAAATATTCAAGTATACTCAAGCGTCTAAGCTTGGGGATGCCCCCATGCATCCCCTTATCCATCAACAATCATCAGTTCGTCCTTCTCCACGCTATATTTTTATGACTTCATATGTTATGTGCTATGCTTGGAGCGTCCCACTCTTTATTTTTTAGTTTATTTTAGTTTTGCTTGCTGTTTATAACAAGTTGGAACCTAGCCTTCTTTGTTTGAGAGAGAAACATGCTCCACTCCACCCTAGAACACAACATAGATTTTCATGCTTATCTTTTTTGCGTGTTCTTTATCTTTTCATACCTGATGTCATGCTTAGCTCTTAGTTTTCATGCTTTATCTTTTAAGAGTTTTTTAGGTTGCTTTTGGAACTCTCTTGAGTTATCATGCGTATCTTGTTTAGAGAGTTGGTTCGTTGCACTGAGTTGTGTGTCTTGCATGAGTAGGTAATTGAGGTTGCTATTTAAGTATAGTAATAACTTGCAATAGTTTTGAGGTATTGATTTGAGTAATGTTTGGACTATTGGTGCCAAGAGCTTGAGCCTATTAGTGATAGGTGTCGTATTTTGGGAAATCTATGTGTTTTTCGAAACAAAATAATAATTAGTTGAGAACTCTAGCTACTAGATGGATCGCTAACCTCTGGAGGGGTTGGAATATATAGAGTACCCTCACGTTATCATGGGTCGAGGATGCACAAGGATAACCAAACCCCCAAACATTCCTCCTCGTGGTACTTGTATCTTTGTGAATCTCCTGACTAGATAGAGAGTTACAGATAATAAGTGCATGAGTTCTTCGGACTAATGCAAGTATTCAATTGTTGGCATTTCCACCATCCATATTTTGCTAACCTCGTTGGTGCATCCAAACCCTTTATCATCTTGAGAGTTGGTGAAAACTTCGCCGGTGCATCCAAACCCTTGGCATGATACACTCTGTCATCATAAGCCTCATTATATCTTTCCTCAAAACAGCCACCATACCTACCTATTAAGGCATTTCCATAGCCTTTCTGAGATACATTGCCATGCAACATCCGCCATCTCATGACTTGATCTTCATGTCATACATGCTTTTGCTTGATCGAGGAGCCGCATGCTAGTTCCGCCCTGCCCTTATTATTGCTACATGATGCGCTAGTTTCATTGCATATCCTGCTACACTAGCAGAGGCATACATTTGCATACATCATGATAGTTTTCATCTGTCTTTATGTTGAGTACTTCTTATAAAGTGTGAAGATCTTCTTTTTATTCTTGTAAAATATAGAGTGTTGCCCTTAAGTGAGGAAAAGATCCCAAAGAGGACAAATTGAAAGATCCCAAAGAGGACAACTGAGAGATAAATAGAAAGAGCCAAAGAGGCCACAAAAAAAGAAATAAAAGAAATAAAAAGAAATAAAAAGAGAGAAGGGGAAACACTACTATTCCTTTGAAAGATCCACACTCGTACTCCATTGTTATATTTGTACTCCATAGAGATTATCATTCATGCATAACTATGTGGGGACCCTTACACTATAGAACTTGGCTTGTATATTCCAATGATGAGCCTCCTCAAATGAGCTCTAGGTCTTCATGAGCAAGCAAGTTGGATTCACCCCCACTAGTTCCATTGGAGAGCTTATCTTAGCTCATATGTGCATCCATTGCATGGCAATCCCTACTCCTCACATCATATCTATCATTTGGTGTTCTCTCACCTATGGTTGTCCTCATTGATGTGAGCCTTTCACACCTTTTTTTCTTCCTTCCCCATCATTATTCTCTTTGCCATCCTAAGTGCCAACATATCTTGCTTGCGCTCATCCATTGCATGAGTGCTCAAAGTTGAAAGGGAGAGGATCATTTTGACTTGTGCCTCACTAGTGGTCTGGGGATGAGTCAAAATAAGATTCCGAAGGAGACCAAGTGTGAAGATTTAGTAGATTGAGTTCTCAATTAATCTATAAAGTCTCTTTGTGCTCTAAAACCATCTCCCACTTCTTGCGCGCAAACACCATTTGGATACATTCGAGTCACGGACAGCGAGAGCTCTTGTACCTTTATGTTCTTACTTTGCTATTTTCAATACTAAATATAGACTCTTGCTTGTTATTGTCTTGACTTGAATTGCATATTTCACTTGCTTTACTTTGAAGTTCTTATATGTGTGTTAGCATGTCACCACAAAAATTATTTGTGTTATCATTTACCTACTCGAGGACGAGCAGGAATTAAGCTTCGGGATGTTGATACGTCCCAATCGTATGTATAATTTCTGTTTGTTCCATGATCTTTTGGGTGACATTGTTATATGTTTTGCTACACTTTCATACCTTTTTACACATATTTGGACTAACCTACTAACTCAGTGCACCCGGTGCTAGTTTCTGTGTGCTGATGTCTTTTTTGCAGAGACTTTTACCCCAATTTGCAGAGTCCCAAAAATCCCAAGAGAAAAATATAAGAAACAACGTGACGGAAGCTTCACGAGCACCAAAGGTGGGCTAGAGGGGAGCCAGGGCCTGCCCAAGCGGCCTCCCTGCTCGGCCTACCCCCTGGGCGCGCCACCAGGTCGCCTGGGTGGGTCCCACGTCCTCTGGTGCCCTCCTTCGGCCTATATTTACCTCTCCGAGAGGAAACTCTTCCAGAATATCCAGAATCACGAATTTCTCCATCGTTCCGCCGCCGCAACGCCTTTGAGATCGGGAGCGTTAGAAGACCTCTTCTCGACACTCTGCCAGAGGGAGGATTGACCTATGGGAGCTTCTCCATCACCATGGTCGCTTCCCGTACGTCCCGTGAGTAGTCCTCCTTGGACCATGGGTCTAACACCCAGATTTTTCAAACTTTTTCCTTTCAAAATATTTTGGAATTTCACTTGCAAATTGGTGGATTTTCAAAATTTCTCAAGCAAGTTGGATTGTGAGTCTCTGATTTCTCGTCACAAGCAACCCAAAACCATTTGCCTCTTGCCGAAACCTTCATTGGAATAATTTGCAATGATTGAATCTTTCAAATAATTCTTTTTCTATTTTGGGAAAATTATGGCATCACCATGGGTTGTGAAGCAACCTATAGTTGGCATAAGCTATTGACCCCAAAACTTTTTCCACATGTTCTCAGTATCATATGATTTCAAAATCTTCAAAAGTATTTCATTGCCCAATATAAAATTTTGGTTAGAAAAATTATTTCTTTCCTCACCAGAATTGTCACTTTGTGAAGCAACCCTATTTTTCTTGTTTTATAAAATTCCCAATAAATTACCTTAGCTCCAAGGGATCATATTTAGTTCAAATATGTAAAAACATCTGATGGTCTAGTACAAGTTTTGAGCAGGAAAACTCTGCTAAGTTTCTGTTAAACTGAACCTTTGTGAAGGAAGTGCTAGCTAGGGGTGCACCAATGATCTGAATTTTTTTGGACATGTGTGCACTACTAAATAACACTCCTCCACCAAGTTTCACCATTAACAGGGCCTGCATGTGAGTTCCATGAGCTCATTTGCATTCTGGACCACAAATATGATTTACAAAGGAACTATATTAATTTGATCTTCAAATCCTTTCAAAGTTTGCAGGCAGAAGATATGGTTGATGCTACACTTCGCAGGAGTGAGTGACTGGTCGAATTAGTGATGGATGGTGAGTGGTAAGAGTGAGGTCGACGTAATGGACAAGGTCCCCGGGCTTGCGTGGCCTTGTGGCAGCCGTAACCGTGGTGACCACGGTACAAGCATGCCACAGCGCGCGCGCTGTGCAGCCCCCTGTGGTAGCCGAGCCGATCGTGTCGTCATTCGCTGCCCCTCCTTGTCTATGGTGTCGAGGGCGTCCCTGGAAGCCGCGTGGAACCTCTGGAAGGCCCTGGGTCGCCGGAGAAGGTCGCCTCCTCTCCCTGCCAAGCTCCTCCACCGATCGAACAGTCGACTCCGGCCACTGTGGTCGTCCGCAAGCCATTAATGGCGTAGGAGACGTCCCGTCGGCCCTCTTCCCTCCTTCATCACCCCAGGTCGCTCCGCGACGGCCAGCTCACCCCCTGCTCCAGTGGCCGAGCTTATCCTCGCCGCTTCGGGAGAGATCGGCTGAGCTTGTCGCCGACATATTTAAGGGTCGCCCCGACACCTTCGAGCTCTCCATCCCCCTCCTGCAGCCTCCAATCGCCCCCCCAAAGAGCGAGCCAAGGCCAAGAGGCCCTCTGGCCTCGAATCATCGCTGTAGCTCCGCCTCTTGCAGCCCCACCGTCGCCAGCTCCAACCACCCTCCCCAGAACCTACTACTGCGACAACAGACCTTCCCTGGTACGGCGCCAGGAATCTTGCTGCTACGGCTACGCCTTTAGGGACTTCCTTGGCAAATATGCAAAGGATTTCCCCGCGGCCTTGGAGCCTTGCCTTGGTGTTCCCTTGAAGAGGAAAGGGTGATGTAGCACAGCGGCGGTAAGTATTTCCCTCAGTTTTGTGAACCAAGGTATCGAATCAATGGAAGATCTCGTCAAGTCACAAGTACCTGCACAAACACAAAGAGCTTGCACCCAACACTATGAAGGGGTTGTCAATCCTTTATAGATTGTTTGCAAAGTGAGAACTGAAAGCAAAGAGTAAACACAGCAAAGTAAAAGTGAAAGTGGAAACGATAGTTGTGAATAGACCCGGGGGCCGTAGTGTTCACTAGTGGCTTCTCTCATGAAAGCAAGTAGATGGTGGGTAAACGAATTACTGTTCAGCAATTGATAGAACCGCGCAAAGTCGTGACATTATCTAAGGCAATGATTATATCTATAGGCATCATGTCCAAAACAAGTAGACCTATACTTTCTGGATCTACTACTATTTCTCCACAAGACAACCGCTATCTAGCATGCATCTAGTGTATTAAGTCCAAAAGAACAGAGTAACGCCTTAAGCAAGATGACATGATGTAGATGGACAATCTCATATCTACGATAAAAGCCCATCTTGTTACCCTTGATGGCAACAACATGATGCGTGCCTTGCTGCCCCTTCTGTCAGTGGGAAAGGTCACCACACGGTATGAACCCAAAACCAAGCACTTCTCCCAATGCAAGAATCATAGATCTAGTTGGCCAAACAAAACCCAAGACTCGGAGAGACTTACAAGGATATCAAATCATGCATATAAGAAATCAGCAACGACTCAAATATAATTCATAGACAATCTAATCACAAATCCACAATTCATCGGATCTCGACAAACACAACGCCAAAGAGGATTACATCGGATAGATCTTCATGAAGATCATGGAGATCTTTGTATTGAAGATCCAAGAGAGAGAAGAAGCCATCTAGCTACTAACTACGGACCCGTAGGTCTGAAGTGGACTACTCACGAGTCATTAGAGAGGCGATGATGTTGATGTAGAAGCCCTCCAACTCCAAAGTCCCCTCCGGCAGGGCACCGGGAAGGGTCTCTAGATGAGATATCGCGAAAACGGAAGCTTGCGGTGGCGGAAAATTGTTTTCGTGGATGCCCTGATTTTTTCTGGATTTTTAGGGAATTTATAGGCCAAAGACCTAGGGCAGGGGAGCGCCACGGGGGCCACAAGCTTGGTTGCCGCGGCCTCCCCCTGACTGCGGCAACAGGGCTTGTGGGCCCCCTGTGGGCCCACTGCCTTGGCCCTCAAGCCTCCCGATCTTCTTCCGTTCTGGAAAAATTTATTTTGGGGATTTTATTCCGTTTGGACTCCGTTCCAAAATTAAATCTGAAAAGAGTCAAAAACACAGAAAAAACAGGAACTGGCACTTGGCACTGGATTAACAAGTTAGTCCCAAAAAAGATATAAAAGGTAAAGAAAATATCCAAAGTTGACAAGATAACAGCGTGAAACCATCAAAAATTATAGATACGTTTGAGACGTATCAAGCATCCCCAAGCTTAACTCCTGCTCGTCCTCGAGTAGGGAAGTGATAAAGAATGAATTTTTGATGCTTTCATGCTGCCTAACATAGATGTCCTTTGTAACTCCTCTTATGTTACGTGAATGTTCAGATCCATTAGATTCAAAACAATAGTTTGCTATTGACGCGGAGACAATAATAATTCAAGCAAACTAGCAAGGTAATCATGAACTTTCAAAATAACAAGGCCAAAAGAAAGTTATCCCTACAAAATCATATAGTATGGCTATGCTCTATCATCATTGCACAATGAATTTAAATCATGCACAACCCCGGTATTGGCCAAGTAATTGTTTTCACACGTTTACTTTCTCAAACTTTTTCAACTCTCACGCAATACATGAGCGTGAGCCATGGTTTAGCATTATAAGTGGTGTGGAGTGTGGTGGAGGTTGCAAGACAAACAAGGAGAAGATGGTCACATTGACTAGGTATATCAATGAGTTATGGAGATGCTCATCAATAGATATCGACGTGAATGAGTAGGGATTGCCATACAAATGATGCTCTAGAGCTAAGAGTATGTGAAAGCTCTTAAAGAAAACTAATGGGTGTGCATCCAACTTGCTTGCTCACGAAGACCTAAGGAAAATTTGAGGAAGCCTATCATTGGAATATACAAGACAAGTTATATAATGAAAATTTCCCACTAGCTATATGGTGGTGACAAAACGAGAGACTCTCAATCATGAAGATCATGGTGCTTAATATGCACAAGTGTTGAAAGGTGGTAGCATTGTCCCTTCTCTCTTTTTTTCTCATATTTTTTTGTGGGCTCTTTGGCCTCCCCTTTTTTTTTGGTGGGCATCTTTGGCCTCTTTTATTTTCTCACATGGGACAATGCTCCATCAATGATAATCATCACACTTACAACTCAATACTTAGAGCAATGATGACTCTATATGGAATGCCTTCGGTAGTGTACCGTGACATTGATCTAGCATGGCATAGACATCAATGGAAACATCATGCTAGCTACCTTACGAGCATGCAATTGCAATGTAGAAGTGGTGGCACATGTCATGGTGGTAGTTGCATGGCAATATATCTCGAAATGGCTTTGAAAAAGCCATAGTAGGTAGGTATGGTGGTTATTTTGAGGGAGGCTAATGGTGGGTTTTGTGCACCGGCGAAAATTGCACGACACTAAAGAAGATAGTGATGGTGGAAGGTGAAAGTGCATCTAAACCATGGACTCAACATTAGTCATGAAGAACTCATATACTTGTTGCAAAAGTTTTAGTAGTAATCGAAACAAAGCATTCAACGCATAATCCTAGGGGAAGGGTTGGTAGGTATAAACCATCGCGCGATCCCGACCGCCACACAAAGGATGACAATCAACAGACTAATCATGCTCAGACTTCATCACATAGCGGTTCACCATACGTGCATGCTACGGGAATCACTAACTTCAACACAAGTATTTCTAGATCCACAACACCTTACTAATATAACTTCAATATTACCATAACCACAACTCAAAACTAATTGAGATGAATTAAACTTCTCTAACTATTCAATGCACATGAAGGTGGAAGTATTCATATCCCTTTGGATAATTACCCCTTTTGAGACTACTTTCATTGCATAGATCAACTACCAAGCCACACACCGCCGTGCTCTAAAAGATATAAGTGAAGCACATAGAGAAAAAGCAACTAGCTCAAAAGATATAAGTGAAGCACATATGAGCTGAATTGTCTAACCAAAGGATATAAGTGAAGCTCGAAAAAATCACGGTGAGTGCATGTCTCTCTCTCTAGGTGTGCAGCAAGGATGATTGTGACACAAAAAAAATAAAAGACTCCTACGATACAAGACGCTCCAAGCAAAACACATAACATGTGGTGAACAAAAATATAGCCCCAAGTAACGTTACCGATGGATTGAAGACGAAAGAGGGGATGCCTTCCCGGGGCATCCCCAAGCTTAGGCTTTTATGGAATCCTTGAATCATATTGGGGTGCCTTGGGTATCCCCAAGCTTGAGCTCTTGCCATTCTTTATCTTTTTGTCCATAAGAACTTCACCCAAAACTTGAAAACTTCACAACACGAAACTTAAACAGAAACTCGTGATAACATTAGTATAAGAAAGCAAACCACCACTTCCTTAGATACTATAGTAAACTTAAATTCTACTTATGCTGATGTTGGGTTACTGTATTTTCAATCTTCCATGGCTAGTACCCCCCGATACTATCCATAGTTTCATCAAAATAAGCAACCAACTCAGCAAAAATAGAATCTGTAGACAGCAGAACAGTCTGTAGAAATCTGTATACTTCATATACTTCTGGTACTTCAAAAATTCTGAACAATTACGACAGTCTGAAGAATTTGCATAGCAATCAGAAGCAATAAGAATAAACTCAAAAGCTCTTACAGATCAAAAATGAAAATTCTTTTCGTGAGCAGAAAGTTTCTGTCTTTTCGAGCATGACCAAACGATCATCCCCAAGACTAATCATAAAGGTTTTGCTTGGCACAAACGCAAAAAGAAACACAAAAAACACAATCATAACAGAATTATGAATGTGTGGAAAACACAAAACAGAAAGAAAAAGGATAGATTCGTTGGGTTGCCTCCCAACAAGCGCTATTGTTTAATGCCCTTAGCTAGGCATTGATTTCAATGATGCTCACATAATAGGTAAGGATTGAAACACAATGAGAGCATCATGGAGCATATGGCTAGCACATTTAAGTCTAACCCACTTACTATGCATAGGGATTTTGTGAACAAACAACATGTTGGAGCAAGAATCAACTAGCATAGGAAGGCAAAACAAGCATAGCTTCAAATATTTCAACACATGGAGAGGAAGCTTGATACTATTGCAATAAGTAGAAGCATATGATCCTCTCTCATAGTAATTTTTAGTAGCATCATGAATGAATTCAACAATGTAACTATCACATAGGATATTCTATTCATCATCCACATGCATGCAATGTTGACGCTCTTCAAAAATAGTGGGATTATCATCAACCAAAGTCATGAATTCTCCAAACCCACTTTCAGTATTATTGCAAATATCATATGCATCATGAGGTTTAAACAAATTTTCAAGATCATAAGAAAGATCATCACCCCAATCATGATTATTGCAATAAGTAGCGGTCAAAGAAAAACTAGCATCCCCAAGCTTAGGGTTTTGCATATTTTTAGCATGATTGTCACTAATAGAATTTGTAGTGAAACCATTGCAATCATGCTTTTCATTCAAGGAGCCCTCGTGAATCACTTCATGAATTTCTTCATCACGATTTTTCAGATTCACGCATCTCAAGCAAAACTCCATAAAGATAGTCAAGTGCACTCAATTTACTAGCAATTGGTTCCACATAAGTGGATCTCTTAAAGAGATTAGCAAGTGGATGAGGATCCATATCACTAGATTTTCAGCAAGCGAAGATGCAAGAATATTGAAGGCACATAACACACAAGCAAAAGGCAAATGAGAGAAAAGGGCGAACGAAAAGGCGAAAGGCAAACGAAAAAGGCAAATGTGAAGTGGGGGAGAGGAAAACGAGAGGCAACTGGCAAAAAAGGTAAATGCAAGAGATGAGTTTGTGACACCAACTTGGATAGATGACTTGATCTCTCCTCCTTGCGCCAGAAATCAGCACGTTGAAGAGCGACTATTCTTGACTTGCTCCTCCCCGGCAACGGCGCCAGAAATCCTTATGCTACTGCGACAACAGACCTTCCCTGGTACGGCGCCAGGAATCCTGCTGCTACGGTACGCCTTTAGGGACTTCCTTGGCAAATATGCAAAGGATTTCCCCACGGCCTTGGAGCCTTGCGTTGGTGTTCCCTTGAAGAGGAAAGAGTGATGTAGCATAGCGGCGGTAAGTATTTCCCTCAGTCTTGAGAACCAAGGTATCGAACCAGTGGAAGATCTCGTCAAGTCACAAGTACCTGCACAAACACAAAGAGCTTGCACCCAACGCTATGAAGGGGTTGTAAAACCCTTATAGATTGTTTGCAAAGTGAGAACTGAAAGCAAAGAGTAAACAGAGGAAAGTAAAAGTGAAAGTGGAAACGGTAGTTGTGAATAGACCCAGGGGCCGTAGTGTTCACTAGTGGCTTCTCTCACGAAAGCAAGTAGATGGTGAGTGAATGAATTACTGTCGAGCAATTGATAGAACCGCGCAAAGTCGTGACGTTATCTAAGGCAATGATTATATCTATAGGCATCACGTCCAAAACAAGTTGACCGATACTTTCTGCATCTATTACTATTACTCCACACGTCGACCGCTATCTAGCATGCATCTAGTGTATTAAGTCCAAAAGAACAGAGTAACGCCTTAAGCAAGATGACATGATGTAGATGGACAATCTCATATCTACGATGAAAGCCCATCTTGTTACCCTTGATGGCAACAACAAGATGCATGCCTTGCTTCCCCTTCTGTCACTGGGAAAGGTCACCACACGGTATGAACCCGAAACCAAGCACTTCTCCCATTGCAAGAATCATAGATCTAGTTGGCCAAACAAAACCCAAGACTATGAGAGACTTACAAGGATATAAAATCATGCATATAAGAAATCAGCAAAGACTCAAATATAATTCATAGATAATCTGATCACAAATCCACAATTCATCGGATCTCGACAAACACACCGCCAAAGAGGATTACATCGGATAGATCTCCATGAAGATCATGGAGAACTTTGTATTGAAGATCCAAGAGAGAGAAGAAGCCATCTAGCTCCTAACTACGGACCTGTAGGTCTGAAGTGGACTACTCACGAGTCATTGGAGAGGCGATTATGTTGATGTAGAAGCCCTCCAACTCCAAAGTCCCCTCCGGCAGGGCACCGGGAAGGGTCTCCAGA
This sequence comes from Hordeum vulgare subsp. vulgare, assembly GCF_904849725.1. Classification (NCBI taxonomy): domain Eukaryota; kingdom Viridiplantae; phylum Streptophyta; class Magnoliopsida; order Poales; family Poaceae; genus Hordeum; species Hordeum vulgare. The sequence goes on along the minus strand of NC_058521.1, from coordinate 120,456,587 downwards.
TGAGATATCACAGAAACGGAAGCTTGCGGCGGCGGAAAAGTGTTTTCGTAGATGCCTTGATTTTTTCTGGATTTTTAAGGAATTTATAAGCCAAAGACCTAGGGCATGGGAGCGCCAGGGGGGCCACAAGCTTGGTTGCCGCAGCCTCCCCCTGGCCACGGCAACAGGGCTTGTGGGCCCCCTGTGGGCCCACTGCCTTGGCCCTCAAGCCTCCTGATCTTCTTCCGTTCTGCAAAAATTTATTTCGGGGATTTTATTCCGTTTGGACTCCGTTCCAAAATCAGATCTGAAAAGAGTCAAAAGTGCAGAAAAAAAAAGAACTCGCACTTGGCACTGGATTAATAAGTTAGTCCCAAAAAAGATATAAAAGGTAAACAAAACATCCAAAGTTGACAAGATAACAGTGTGAAACCATCAAAAATTATAGATACGTTTCAGACGTATCAGAGCCCTCTCCACCTCTCCATCGAGCTCAGGGTTTCCCCCTAGTGCTCCTCGACCCCTCGCCCGAGCCTATTGCCACCGGAACCACCGTCTCCGACGACCACCCGAAGCCGCAGCCGCCGCCGGAGAAGAAGGGGACGACGCCGTGTGTCCTTCTCTCATCGAGCTGCGGGTAAGTGTGTGTTCGTCGTAGACCGACCGTTCCATTCCCCCTTGTCCAAGGCCTCGTCGTCGTCTCTAGCGCCGGCGATTGTCGCCGGACAGCCGTCGCGTCCCTGTCTCCTTCCCCCTTGTGTGTGTTTAAAAGAGGCAGCCCCACCTGCCAGTGGCTGAGGCCTGCGGCCGAAGCGGTAAGTAGAGGTGCCCCCTCCACTTTACGCCTTCGACGTGGCCTCTGTCAGGTTATTTTTCTTTTTATTTAATTTCATATTTGACGAGCAACTTTGGCCATTTTTATCTTTTTATTCTTAAGTCCAAATAACTTGATTATTTTTGCATTGAGTTGGTACTGATCCCCTCTATTTTCTGGTAAAGTTTTGTATTTTTGTTACACTCATAGAATTTGTGATTAATAAAAGGTGTTATATGACTTTTTCCTTTCTTTTGCTATTTCAAATATATTTCAGAAGGAAACTTTGAAGACCAGGAGTGTTTGAACAATTCCACTGATCAAGGGAAGCCATTATATCCATGTGGTGTAGTATTGCATAGCATAACATACATTTTCATGCATTATGCTCACTTATTTTGCCATAAAATAAATGCCTAATAAATTATCAAATAAAAATATGTGCTTACTGTTATAAATCACTAGGTTTTCAATAACTTAGTGTTTGATATTGAGTCACCTGTCCGGGCATAACCGTACAACCACATCTTGCCGATATGGGAAGGCCGTGACTTGAGCTGATCGCGTGATCTTTCACCGGTACCTCCAAAGAGGGAGGGTTATGCACGCGTGCTACCTTGGGTCTGTAGACAGTGATAACCCTGTGTGCCCAGTTGAGTTGAGTTGGGCCCGTCCCTAGGTGGGATAGTTCAGTTTGGCCATGACGGTGGCAGGTGTCGTGAGGACATAGGGCCACCCAGGGCAAGACTCCAGGGGAGAGTGATTGCCGAGGGTACGATGAGAGAGTCATGGGTCAGGCAAGTTCCATTGGAGTAATGTTGGTCCACCCGAATGGTATGACGAGGTCAGTGCTCCATAGTGTGGGTAAAGTGTGCAACCTCTGCAGAGTGTCAAACCTATTCGGATAGCCGTGTCCACGGTAATGGACAGCCCGACCAGACCTGAGTAGATGGTCAACCATGCTAATATTAGTAATGATGGAAGAACTCTTCAGCTGAGTGGAGATGCTTGATGAGTATCTCGGTGGTTGTTAGAGTACATTCAGACCATGAGGAGTTGATAATCAATATAGCGAGTGGTATTATTTATAATTTGTTGCCATGCTATTGTTTGCTGCATTACTTGGTTATTGTGATCTTGCGAGTACATTCCGAGTTCTCACCTGGCATATCATGCCAGATGCAGGAGGAGCCGAGGACGGAGGTCCTAATGGTTCGTACTAGGAAGTGTCCACAACAATGTCCCTGTGTATGGAGTTGTCGCTGTGTTCCGCTACGCCATAGAAGTACTTAGTAGTTTCGAGGACCCACTATGTTTCATAAATAATGTAGATACTGTCGCAGCAACAAGGGTGCCTTTGGCCTCGCTATCATTGTAAGATATGTACTTGTAACCTTATGCTATCAATAAAGTCAGCTCAGTTCTATTCCAAGTTGTTGAGTGTTTCTAGAAGACATGATCTCTGGGTTGGAAACACTGGTAATCCGGTTCGTTGAATCGGGGTGACACAACGCTTGGTATCAGAGCCACGCTGATTGTAGGACACCCAAGTAGCCGCGTTAGTACGACGAGTAGTATAGAGTCGTCAGTATGCATTTGCTTGCTGCATCTTGAGTGCTTCATTGGATTGTTGCATGGCATGCATCATGATTCATTGTTTTACTAACATTTGGCTTTGTGAGTGTAGATGGCACGAGTTCCGTATCATTTTCAGTATGAGCCTGCACCATCCTCCTTCCCATCACTGCTTTAGAACATCTGGTTTCGACTATACCCTCACGGCGAGGAACCAGTGTACCAGGTGTTTCGGGAGTAGCTTGCCGAGTCCGTGTACGAGTTCCATGCTCAGGCTTACATGGTTGCCAGCTCGGATATTGGCAGCTATTCTTGCTCTACTAAGGGTGGAACGGCTTCTACTCCAGAGATGGCAATCCAGTTTGCTGCAGTGGAGGCTCTCACTGACTTGCGCTACCACGAGGTCGAGATGCAGACTCATCGAGGTTTCTTCCACTACCCCACCCTGTCGCCTTTGACAGGGCGAGTCATTTTTGCTCCTGTAGACCCGGCATGTGACCGTGCGACTGTTGTGCTGTCTCGCTATGTGAGCTCCAGCTATCATACGATTGTATCACTGGCTGAGGAGCTATCCCGTCATCGGGCGACACTTGTTATCGCAACTACAGTGCCACCCCCACCCCAGTCTTCTCTTCCACCCCCATACGCACCACCAGTTCCACCACCACCTGGATTTGAGATTCCAGCTAGCTCTTGAGTGCCGCCAGGCACTTCGTCTGGCACTCGCCGTGAGACTCCTTCTGAGTGGGCCTCACTCCTTGCCACTCCTGCTTCTCCGATGCTAAGACGTCGTGCTCCTTCTTCCTCGGGAGCAGGACCATCTCGTTAGCGTCGCCGTGTGGCCTTTGCTCCGGAGAATTAGGTCAACATCATTAGTTTAGACTCCGACACAGGATCAGACGAGGAGGAGTCAAAGGTCTTCTAGTGTTCGTGCCATCCGCGCCACTAGAGTCGAGGTTGGAGTTGTTGAGCATGCATCTTTGCATATGTCAACTGCCGTATGAGCAGTCTAGTCATGATGTTTCCCGCACTACCTTGCCATGAATGATGTTGAGTCGTATTGTATAATTATGTTATTTGCTTATTCGCTTTTCCATGTGAACTCTTTCCTAGTGTTTTATGACCATGCTTTTCCCTTATGGATGATTCTCATCGATTCGGTATTTTGCAATTGGAACAATAATTTAGGATGAAAGGAAGCTGTAGTCAAGGCGGCGATGGAACCTCTATCCGTCGATCCGCTAGACAGGCAAGTCAACCACCAGAAGACCTACCACCTCCACCACCCCAGGCACCAAATACTGAGCAGATCATGAGGATGTTTGAGGAAAAGAAGAATCAGGATCTTATGGAATTTCTGAGAAGCATGCATGCTATGGTAGGCCAGAATAACAACAACGGGGCACGTTCCAAGTTGTCAGACTTTCAGCGTACTAAGCCTCCCAATTTTTGCCAAGCCGTGGATCCAATTGAAGCTGATGACTAGCTAAGGACTATGGAGAAGAAACTAGACATAGCCCGTTGCGATGAAGCAGACAAGGTTCCTTTCGCCACTCACTACTTAGAAGGGCCAGCAGCTATATGGCGGGATAACACAAAGGCAACATGGCCCTGTGGAGAAGAGATTTCATGGGAAAGATTCAAGGAAGCATTCCGAAAATATCACATCCCTACAGGTATAATGAAGGTAAAGCAGAGAGAATTCCTTGCTCTTACAGAAGGAGGCATGACAGTAGCTGAGTAACTGAACAAGTTCAACAATCTGGCACGATACTCTACACATGACATATCCACTGAGGAAAGGAAGATACACCGCTTCATAGGAGGTCTAAATCATACTCTCCATTGTCAGCTCTGTATGCTGGACTTTCCAGACTTCGAGAATCTTGTGAACAAAGCCTTCATAGCCGAACGAGAGCTTAAGACCGGATACGTTGACCGCAAGAGGAAGTTTGAACCCAAGAAGAACAACAAGGAACAGATTTCACAGAAGCCACGTACCTGGCAACCAAACACCACCGTCTACAAGCCTACTTGGAACAATAGTAACAATACCAACAACACAGTGAGCCAGAACAAGGCCTTCGGCAAACAGCCAGTACTAGAGGATTGCCGCCGCAACAACACCTATTTCACTTGCGGCCAAAGTGGACACTATGCAAAGTAGTGCCCCACTAATAACGGAAAACCATCCTCTAACATCAAGCCGCAGGTCAACACCATTGGACGCTGCCGTAACCCTAAATGTAATCAAGGACGCATCTACCATATCTCCGTCGAAGAAGTGTGCGAAGCTCCAGACATCATTGTCGGTATGTTCCCTGTTAACAACATACCCGCAGTAGTTTTAATTGATTCAGGGGCTTCCCACTCAATTATTTCGAGGAGTTTTGCCACCATGCACCAATTTTCCCCTTCGTTGTTGGATAAAATCATGGTGGTACAATTCCATGGCTCTATGCTCAGAACAAATCTCATATACCGAGATCGGGAAATATGGATACAAGGAGCTACATTTCCAGCTGCACCGATTGCTACCGAATCCTCAGGATTAGATGTGATACTGGGAATGGACTGGTTGACACCCCATCAAGTGTGTATCAACTGTGCCACCAGAACTATGACGCTGGTTAATCCGGCCAAACTAACCATCCAATTTCTTGCCAACAAGATGAAGTCAAGGAAAGGAATGGCAAACGAAGCAAATGTCACTGACATGAACTTGATCCTAGTGGTATGTGAATTTCCGGACGTGTTCCCGAGGAATTACCGGGAATGCCACCTGACCGGGAGTTGGAGTTCGTGATAGAATTAGTCCCCAGTACTGCCCCCAATTTACAAGAAATACTATCTTATGCGAGTTCCAGAGTTGGCAGAGCTAAAGAAATAGTTGGACGAATTACTGCAAAAAGGATACATCCGCCCAGGCATCTCACCATGGGGATCACTAGTGCTGTTTGTGAAGAAGAAGGATGGAAGTTTGAGAATGTGCATAGACTATAGTCAACTAAATGAGGTCACTATTAAAAATAAGTACCCGCTCCCACGCATTGATGACTTATTCGACTAGTTGAGTGGAGCACGAGTATTCTCCAAAATTGACCTCAGGAGTGGGTATCATCCATTGAAAATCAGAAAAGAAGATATACCTAAGACAACGTTCACCACCCGATATGGCCTATATGAGTTTACGGTCATGTCATTCGGACTGAAAAATGCTCCATCCTATTTCATGAGCATGATGAACAAGGTCTTCATGGATTTCCTGGACAAATTTCTGGTAGTGTTCATTGATGATATCCTGATATATTCGAAGGATGTAGAAGAGGACAAGCGACACCTCCGTGCTGTCTTGGAAAGATTGAGATCCCCTCAACTGTATGCCATGTTCAGTAAATGCGAGTTCTGGCTAAAAAAAGTGGGATTTTTGGGACACATCCTGTCAGAACAAGGTGTGGCCGTCGACACCAGTAAGGTAACATAAGTATTAAACTAGAAAACACCAGCCTCGGTGACCGAAGTCTGTAGCTTCCGGGGATTGGCAGGCTACTACCGACAATTCGTAGAAGGCTTCTCCAAGATAGCTAAGCCACTGACGGGATTGCTCCAGAAAAATCAGACATTAATCTGGACGACAGCATGCGAAAGCAGTTTCCTGGAACTAAAAACAATACTAACGACCGCACATGTCCTAGTCCTTCCGGACATTCACAAGAGTTTTGACATTTACTGTGATGCCTCCCGATGAGAAATCGGCTATGTGCTGATGGAGGAAGGAAAGGTTGTCGCATACGCATCTCGACAACTACGACCAGATGAAGAGAACTACCCCACACATGACCTGGAGCTAGCAGCCGTGGTTTATGCCTTGAAAATTTGGAGGCATTACCTTATTGGACAACGGGGTGAAATATATACGGACCACAAAAGTCTTAAGTATATTTTCACCCAGCCAGATCTAAATCTCAGGCAACGACGATGGCTTGAACTAGTCAAGGACTATGACCTTGCAATCAATTATCATCCGGGAAAAGCCAATGTGGTTGCAGACGCTCTTAGTAGAAAGCCAATCACGGTAAATGCATTAATGGGAAGGATGCATCCGAAACTGCAAGAAGAATTCGCTAGTCTCAACATGATACTATGCGGTCCAACTACTCTACAGACCCTGGAAATTACCCCCACCTTCATAGAAGAAATCAAGAAAGCTCAAGGATCATATGAATGAATCAGGAAGATCAAAGAGTCGCTGACAAAAGGAAGGACAATTCCTTCCGAGTGGATAACTAAGGCATTTTATTGTTCGAGAGACGGATATGTGTCCTCGACCAGGATAGCCTCACACAACAAATACTCAGAGAAGCGCATGATTCCGCATATTCTATTCATGCAGGAGGTACGAAGATGTACCAAGATCTAAGAAAGACATTTTGGTGGCCAGGAATGCGAAGGGATATAGCCTAATATGTCGCTTGCTGTGATATATGCAACAAGGTTAAGGCAGAACACCAAAATCCCGCTGGGTTACTACACCATTTACCGGTTCCGCAGTGGAAGTGGGACGACATATGCATGGACTTCATTGCCGGACTACCCAAGTCGACAAGGGGCAATTATGCTATCTGGGTCACTGTGGATATGCTCACTAAAGTTGCCCACTTTATTCCGGTAAAGACCACTTTCAACGCCAATCAACTAGCTCACTTATACATGTACGGGATAGTAAGCCTCCATGGAGTACCCAAGTCGATCACCTCAGATAGAGGCTCTCTATCCACCTCGGCATTCTGGCTACGACTACATCAAGATTTGGGAACCATGCTGAAACACATCACAACATACCACCCTCAGACGGATGGACAGACAGAAAGAGTGTACCAAATACTGGAGGACATGCTTCGGTCATGTGCTCTCACCCATGGACCCAAATATGAAGACAACCTACCCTATGTAGAATTTTCTTACAACAACAGATATCAGACGAGTCTGAAGATGTCACCATTCTAGGCCTTATATGGAAGAAAGTACCGTACCCCTTTGAACTGGTCCCAAACAGGAGATAGTCGCATCTTTGGAACAAACTTGATGCTGGAGGCTGAGAAACATGTCAAAGATATTCTGGAATGCCTTCAAGCAGCCAAGTCCCGCCAGAAAAGGTATTATGATCCAAAGCACTGGGAAGTGACCTTCAAACCAGGAGAATATGCTTACCTCCGAGTAACCCCCATGAGAGGAGTAAAAAGGTTTCGCACACGGGGAAAGCTCGCACCAAGGTATATAGGTCCCTTTCCAGTGATCGCGAGAAGAGGCAGAGTCGCCTATCCGTTAGAATTACCGCCCGAATTGTCAGATGTGCACGATGTCTTTCACATCTCACAACTAAGAAAGTGTATTGCACCACCTATTAAGCAGGTCGATATGAGTGAGCTAGAATTTTCTAAGGATCCAACCTATGAGGAGAAATCCGTCAGAATCTTGGATGAGATGGAAAGAACTGCTAGGAGTAAAGTGCTCAAGTTTTATAAGGTACTCTGGGAACACCATACTGAGGAAGAGGCTACGTGGGAGAGAGAAGATTTCTTGAGATCCGCATATCCATACTTGTTCCCTGAGCAACCGAATCTCGAGGACGAGATTCATCCTAAGGGGGTAGGTTTGTAACACCCTGATTTTTCAAACTTTTTCCTTTCAAAATATTTTGGAGTTTCACTTGCAAATTGGTGGATTTTCAAATTTTCTCAAGCAAGCTGGACTGCAAGTCTCTGATTTCTTGTCACAAGCAACCCAAAACCTTTTGCCTCTTGCCAAAACCTTCCTTCGAATAATTTGCAATGATTGAATCTTTCAAATAATTCTTTTTCTATTTTGTGGAAATTATGGCATCAACATGGGTTGTGAAGCAACCTATAGTTGGGATAAGCTATTGAACCCAAAACGTTTTCCACATGTTCTCAGTATCATATGATTTCAAAATCTTCAAAAGTATTTCATTGCCCAATAAAAATTTTGGCTAGAAAAATTATTTCTTTTCTGACCAGAATTGTCACTTTGTGAAGCAACCCTATTTTTCCTGTTTTAGAAAATTCCCAATAAATTCCCTTAGCTCCAAGGGATCATATTTAGTTCAAATATGTAAAAACATCTGATGGTCTAGTACAAGTTTTGAGCAGGAAAACTCTGCTAATTTTTTGTTAAAACTGAACCTTTGTGAAGGAAGTGCTAGCTAGGGGTGCACCAATGATCTGAAATTTTTTGGCCATGTGTGCACTACTAAATAACACTCCTCCACCAAGTTTCACCATTAGCAGGGCCTGCATGTGAGTGCCATGAGCTCATTTGCATTCTGGACCAGAAAGATGATTTACAAAGGAACTATATTCATTTGATCTTCAAATTCTTTCAAAATTTGCCAGTCTGTAGTATTTCCTATGCTGATTAACCCACACATGCTAGTTTGTCCTAACCCTTACCCATTTGAGCTCTACATCCTCCCCAAGTTTGCAGGAAGAAGCTGTAGTTGATGCTACACTTCGCAGGAGTGAGTGACTGGTCAAACTAGTGATGGATGGTGAATGGTAAGAGTGAGGTCGACGCAATGGACAAGGTCCCCGGGCTTGCGTGGCCTTGTGGCAGCCGTAACCATGGTGACCACGGTACTGGCATGCCATAGTGCGCGCGCTGTGCAGCCCCCTATGGCAGTCGAGCCGCTCGTGCCGTCATTCGCTGCCCCTCCTTGTCCGTGGTGTCGAGGGCGTCCCTGGCAGCCGCGTGGCACCTCTGGAAGGCCCTGGATCTCCGGAGAAGGTCGCCGCCGCTCCCTGCCAAGCTCCTCCATAGACCGAACAGTCGGCTCCGGCCACTGTGGTCATCCGCGAGCCATTAATGGCGTAGGAGACGTCCCGTAGGCCCGTTGCCCTCCTCCATCACCTCAGGTCACTCCGCGACGACCAGCTCACCCCCCTGCTCCAGTTGCCGAGCTTATCCTCGCCGCTTCAGGAGATATCGGCCGAGCTTGTGGCCGACCTATTTAAGGGTCGCCCTGACCCCTTCGAGCTCTCCATCCCGCTCCTGCAGCCTCCAGTCGCCCCCCAAAGAGTGAGCCAAGGCCAAGAGGCCCTCTGGCCTCGAATCATCGCCGGAGCTCCGCCGCTTGCAGCCCCACCATCGCCAGCTCTAACCACCCTCCCCAGAGCCCTCTCCACCTCTCCATCGAGCTCAGGGTTTCCCCTGGTGCTCCTCGACCCCTCGCCAAAGCCTATTGCTGCCGGAACCACCGTCTCCGACGACCACCCGAAGCCGCCGCCGTCGGAGAAGAAGGAGACGACGCCATCTGTCAATCTCTCGTCGAGCTGCGGGTACGTGCGTGTTCATCCTAGACCGGACATTCCAGTCCCCCTTGTCCCAGGCCTCGCCGTTGTCCCTATTACCGGCGACCGTCGCAGGAGAGCCGCCAAGTCCCTGTCTCCTTCCCCCTTCTCTCCGTTTAAAAGAGGCACGCCCCACCTACCAGTGGCTGAGGCCCGTGGCCGAACCGGTAAGTGGAGGCGCCCCCTCCACTTTACGCCTTCGACGTGGCCTCTGTCAGGTTCTTTTTCTTTTTATTTAATTTCAAATTTGACCAGCAACTTTGACCATTTGTATCTTTTTATTCTTAAGTCCAAATCACTTGATTCTTTTTGCATTGAGTTGGTACTGATACCCTCTATTTTCTGGTAAAGTTTGGTATTTTTCTTACACTCATAGAATTTCTGATTAATAAAAGGTGTTATATGACTTTTCCCTTTCTTTTACTATTTCAAATATATTTCAGAAGGAAACTTTGAAGACCAGGAGTGTTTGAACAACCCCACTGATCAAGGAAAGCCATTATATCCATGTGGTGTTGTATTTCATAGCATAACATACATTTTGATGCATTATGCTCACTTATTTTCCTATAAAATAAATGCCTAATAAATTATAAAATAAAAATATGTGTTCACTGTTATAAATCACTATGTTTACAATAACTTAGTGGTTGATCTTGAGTCACCTGTCCGGGCATAACCGTACAACCACATCTTGCTAATATGGGAAGGCCGTGACTTGCCCTGATCGCGTGATCTTTCACCGGTACCTCCAAAGAGGGAGGGTTATGAACGCGTGCTACCTTGGCCCGGTAGGCGGTGATAACCCTGCGAGCCCAGTTGAGTTGAGTTGGGCCCGTCCCTAGGTGGGACAGTTCAGTTTGGCCACGACGGTGGCAGGTGTCATGAGGACACAGGGCCACCCAGGGCAAGACTCCGGGGGAGAGTGATTGCCGGGGGTACGATGAGAGAGTCACGGGTCAGGAAAGTTCCATTGGAGTAATGTTGGTCCACCCGAATGGGATCACGAGGTCAGTGCTCCATAGTGTGGGTAAAGTGTGCAACCTCTGCAGAGTGTCAAACCTATTCGAATAGCCGTGTCGACGGTAATGGATAGCCCGACCAGACCTCAGTAGATGGTCAACCATACTAATATTAGTAATGATGGAAGAACTCTTCAGCTGAGTGGAGATGCTTGATGACTATCTCAGTGGTTGTGAGACAACCCCCGGGCATGAGTAAGTTGATAATCAATATAGCCAGTGGTATTATTTATCATTTGTTGCCATGGTAGTGTTTGCTGCATTACTTGCTTATTGTGAGCTTGCGAGTACATTCCAAGTACTCACCTGGTGTATCATGCTAGATGCAGGGGAAGCCAATGACGGAGGTCCTGATGGTTCGTACTAGGAAGTGTCCACAACAGTGTCCGTGTGAATGGAGTTGCCGCTATGTTCTCCTACGGTGTAGAAGTACTTAGTAGTTTCGAGGCCCCACTATGTTTCATAAATAATGTAGATACTGCCGCAGCACCAAGGGTGCCTTTGGCCTCGCTATCATTCTAAGATATGTACCTATAACCTTATGCTATCAATAAAGTCAGCTCAGTTTTGTTCCAAGTTGTTGAGTGTTTTCCAGAAGACATGATCTCTGGGCTGGAAACACTGGTAATCCGGTTTGTTGAATCGGGGTGCCACAACGGGTCCGTGACCAGTAGCTATGTGCTGTATTCTCTCCAATCTTGTGCTTTAATGTTTAGTCCTTGTGAGCTGCTCTACATGATCAAGGCATCTATGTACTTTTCCTGCTATTGCTATGCTTGGTTTGCTGGGATCCAATGGATTATGAGATTATGTTCAGATTTTGACGAGTTATATATTTGATTATGCTTTTATATTTTGTTCTTGAGTAATTCATGCATGTTCTCCGTTGCTTTTTATTGCTTTGGCCGAGTAGTAGATTGTAACTCCAAGAGGGAGCGTTATGCATGATTGTGGGTTCATGCCCCCTGATGTCTAGCTTGAGTGACAGAAACATGAGATTAGGGGATGTGTTGTTGCCACCAGGGAGAAAACAACGGGTCTCGTGACCACGGTTGCAAGGATTGTTTACCTTATGCAAAGTTCGTTAATACAATTGTCCGTTGCTTTGAGTTTACACTTTGGGTGGGGCTCGCAACTTAATACCAGTGAGATGTTTTGGATAGATATCTCAAGGTGGGTGATTAGTAAGTAGATGCTGATGAATAAACGATTTACTTGTCTTGGCGTATTGCCCGTTACTTTTGAGCCTATAACTTTCTAGTAGCATAATTAGCATTGTGGTGCGTTTATAATTATCTCAACTGCCCAACTGTAATTTGTTTACCCATGCATAGTTGTTTATCGTCTTTTGGGAGAGAGATATCACTAGTGAACATCATGTGACTCTGGTCCATATTACCACCATTGTTTACACCTCCACCAATACTGTTTTTATTTACTTTTCCGTTGCAATCACTATCACTATTCCCGCTTGTGTTTTGATCCCTTGCAAACTACAAGGCCGGAGAGATTGACAACCTGTCTGTACTCGTTGGGAGCAAAGTTATTTTTTGTGTGTGCAGGTCCACATCTTCTGCTAGTGCCAGAGCAGCGGACACCTACTTGTTGATCCTCGGGGTCCTCCTGGTTCGATAAACCTTACAGTCCCCGTGTAAGGGAAATTTGCTGCTAACTACATCTCCACCTTCCACTTGGGGTAACCAGCAAGGGGCGAGAAGTATATCCATCAACTCGTCATTAACCCACCTCCTCTAACTGCCCATGAACTCTTTTGGTCATCACACCCCTCCCGGGAGTCCTCCGACACCCTCCCGGCACTCCGGGTACACTACCGATGAGCCCGAACCGTTTTCGGTGACCAAAACAGGACTTCCTATATATCAATCTTTACCTTCAGACCATTTTGGAGCTCCTCCTAACGTCTGGGATCTCATCCGGGACTCCTAACAACCTTCGGTAACCACATACTATTCCCTTTACAACTCTAGCGTCATCGAACCTTAAGTGTGTAGAACCTATGGGTACAGGAGACATGCAGACATGACCGAGACATCTCTCTGACCAATAATCAACATCGGGATCTGGATATCCATGTTGGTTCCCACATGTTCCATGATGATCTTATCGGATGAACCACGATGTCGGGGATTCAATCAATCCCGTATGCAATTCCCTTTGTCTACCGGTATGATACTTGCCCGAGATTCGATCATCAGTATCCCCATACCTTGTTTAATCTCGTTACCAGCAAGCCTCTTTACTTGTTCCGTAACACATCATCCCGTGGCTAACTCCTTAGTAACACTGAGCTCAATATGATGATGGAGTACCGAGTGGGCCCAGAGATACCTCTCCGTCACATAGAGTGACAAATCCTAGTCTCGATTCGTACAACCCAACAAACACTTTCAGAGATACCCATAGTGCACCTTTATAATCACCCAGTTACGTTGTCACGTTTGGTACACCCAAAGCACTCCTACGGTATCCCGGAGTTGCACAATCTCATGGTCTAAGGGAATGATACTTGACATTAGAAAAGCTTTAGCAGACGAACAACACGATCTAGTGATATGCTCAGGATTGGGTCTTGTCCATCACATCATTCCCCAATGATGTGATCCCGTTATCAATGATATCCAATGTGCATGATCAAGAAACCATGATAATCTATAGATGAACGAGCTAGCGAACTAGAGGCTCACTAGGGACACATGTTGATATATATATTCACACATGTATTACGGTTTCCGGTTAATACAATTATAGCATGAATAATAGACAATTATCATGAACTAGGATTTATAATAATAACCACTTTATTATTGCCTCTAGGGCATATTTCCAACATCTACTAGGCATGGGCACAGTCATGGTACAATAGTCAAGAGGGAGACGCCGAGCGCGCACGGTAAGAAAAGAAAAAACCAACCAAAATTCACGAAAACCAGAAGACCAAGATCTTTACTAAAACTAGAGGTGAACTTGTTTGCAGGGCAAAAAGGGGAGATGCGGCTGCCGTGTCCAACACGGGTCAACCTGGTGAGCTTGTTTACAAGTCAAAAAAAGAAGGGAAAAAGTGGCTGCCGTGTCCAACACGGGTCAGCCTAGAAAGAAATGTGTGTGCCATGTAAAACACGGGTCAGCCTGATAGAAATGTGGCTACCGTGTTCAGCACGGGTCAGTCTGGGGTTAGTTGTAGCATGCGGGGTGTTTTCTTTGATCATTATCCAAGCGCGATGCATTAGGCTTCCACTTGGGCATGGGCATAGTCGCGGTTCGACGGTCATTCCGCCAGCGCGGAGCATAGGGACTTCCATTTGGGCATGGGTGGGATGCCCTCCCGAGGCCATGAAGTGGCTCGTTGTGGGCTTGCACTTAGGAGGATCCGGGGTGTGTACAGCCCCAAACTCCTTATTATGTGAGATTGTCACAGGCGGTGATAATTGGGCGGACACCCCAGGCACAAGGCTGAGGAAATCCTAACCCAGTCTTTAGGTGCTTCTGTGCATTTCAGCGCAGAAGTGCGCATGTTGGTGCAGCACTCCAGTGGTCCAAACACGAGCGCCATCGCGCCTCGCACGGCCATAAGAGCGTGGTGGTGTGCCCCTATGGCCCAAACATGAGCGCAGTCGTGCCCCATGTGGCCGCAAGACCACTAAACTAGGGGAGTCGTTATGGGAGGTGACAAAGCGCCTGCCCATTAGAAGTGTGAGCCAAGCCGCATTCTCTTCATCTGCCCGTGACAGTTCTCCGAGGGGGCGTGACACTAAGGACCTTGGTGAGATGACTAGAACGGGTGGCTAGCCAGTGAGCCAGAGCTCGACCACTTAGATTTCTTATCTCTTCAAGGAAAAGTCCTGACACAAATGCCGTGTCTAACCCCCCACCATGGAACCATCATAGGGCGGTTGCGGGGGCGCGTCAGCCCCCAGCAACGGCGAAAAACCATAGCTTAAGATTTAGACAAACGACACCATCTCATGTGAAGGTTAATCGAGTTCGTTACACATCCAGAAAACACATGCTCGAGATGATGCAAAATACAGGGAATTACTTGAGTCGAACAAATTAGAAAGTCACTTGATGACCATGCTGCCGCAGGAGCGTCATGCTGCTTGAAGACGCGTGACGCGGAGGTGTGCCCCTGAGGTGGGGGGGCGGCCGACTCTTGAGGCTTCGAGGGACCATGGGGTCTCGACACCTCACGAGGCATGCATGGCCCGCACCTCTTGTAGCTCACCGATCTCCTAAGCGGAGAACTCCCATGCTCTAGGTGCTTGGCGCCACACTCTCGGCTCATGGGGCATGTGCCGGGGCGTGCCTCCACATGGTCCCCGAGCGCCCCCTCATCACACCAACCAAGCCAGGTGGCTTCCTAGCAGGAGCCCCCGACCCCGGCATACGTGGGTGGTGGGCGTGGACTCCTATGCCGGAGGGAGGCAGGCGCCAGCTGGGGGTGCGAGGTGTTGGAGCAAATAAGCCGCGGCTGTGCGGAGGCATGTGTGCGCCGTTGCGTTGCATCAGGGGGTGCGTGTGTGTGCGCGCACTTGGAGCATGACAGGGTTCATCCGTAGGGACTAGGGCGTGTGTGCGTGCATCCTAGTGGGTGTGTGTGTGGGTGACACAGTAGGAGGAGTGACCGCGTTCACGCGTGGGTTATGGCCGCGGCGATCGTGTAAGTGCGTGACGGGCGCGCGCGAGTTAGAGCGCGCGGGGCGTGGGCTGGCGAGTGGGGAGTGTGTGGTAGCGCGGCCTGACATGTCAGTGCACGTGGGTATAAAACCCCCTCTCCTCCTGTGGATTTAGCCGAGGTGATTGAGTCAGTGCTCAAGAGATAAACAGAAAAGGCCGTTGGCGCGGCGAGGTGTTTGTGCGTGTGGAAATTTTCTGCGTCCCTCCTCCTCTAGTTCCACCTTGTCTCCGGTGATCACCGGCCGGAGGCGGTTCCATTTTTGACCTTACATTTGGTATCAGAGCGAGGTTAGTGGAGGTGGTTGCGGCGGCCATGGCACTGGTCCAGTACTGTGGTGGTGGCGGGTCGATGTCGATGCAGATCCCGTCGCTGACACCGACGAACTACACCTCGTGGGCGATCAAGGTGGAAGCGATCCTTGATGCCCAGGGGTTGTGGGTAGTGGTGGAGCCCGCAGATGGTGCCGTGGTGGACGCCGGCAGGAGCAAGACGAGACAGGCGATGTTTCTCAGGGTGCTGTCGAAGGATGTCCTGATGCAGGTGGCGCCAAAACCTACGGCGAGGGAGGTATGAGAGTCCCTCAAAGTTCGTTTCGTCGATGCCGATCGGATGAAGGCCGCGCGACTAGTGATGCTACGCGGTGAGTTTGATCAGCTGCACATGGACGACGGCGACGACCTGGATGCCTACGCTCGGAGGGTCTATGGCACGACAACAAGGTACGCAGGGCTTGGTGCGATCCTTGACAATGCGCCGATGGTCAAAAAGTTGCTAGATAATGTGCCCGATTGCCTGTACGCGGCGATGCCGGGCTTGGAGTAGTTATGCGACGTTGATGCCATGCCGTTTGAAGAGGCGTTGGGGAGGCTCAAAGCCTTCGAGGAGCGCACGTGGTGACGGGGATAGGGCAGCAGGCGACCGGAGGAGCAGCAGATGCTCACGGTGGTGGAATGGCAGGCTCGGCAGCGATAGCACAACGACGGCTTCAACGACGACGGTGGCAGAAGTGCCACGTCGAGCGGCAGAGGAAAGCGGGACGACAGGTTCTACAACTGCGGTGTGCGCGGCCATTTCCGGCGGGACTGCTCGAAGCCGAAGAAGGCGGAGGCAGCGGAGGAACCGCTGCTGATGGACACCGGCGACGAGTTCGGCGGTCCGGGGCTCATCTGAGTCGCGGCTCAGGAGGTGATTGTTGGAGCAAATAAGTTGCGGCCGTGCGGAGGCATGTGTGCGTCGTTGCGTTGTGTGAGGGGGTCCGTGTGTGTGCACGTGCACCTGGAGCATGACAGGGTTCAGCCGTAGAGACTAGGGTGTGTGTGTGTGTGCGTCCTAGGGGGTGCATGCGTGGGTGTATCTGTTGGTGATAGAGTAGGAGGAGTGACCGCGTCCACATGTGGGTTACGGCCGCAACAATCCCGTACGTGCGCGACGAGCGCGCGCGGGGCGTGGTCTAGTGAGTGGGGAGTGTGTGGTAGCGCGGCCTGGCATGTCAGTGCACGTGGGTATAAGACCCCCTCTCCTCGTGTGGATGTAGCCGAGGTGATTGAGTCAGTGCTCAAGAGATAAACAGAAAAGGCGCGGTGAGGTGTTTGTGCACCTGGAGGCGATCACCGGCCGGAGGCGGTTCCATTTTTCAACTTACACGAGGCTCGTGATTCCGGCGTCTATTGCGACACCCTCCGCCCTGGGGGGCCGTGGTCGTGGCGGCAGGGTGGTGCCGTCCTAGGGCGCACTCCGTGAGGCCACCTGTGTCGAGCATCCTCTTGAGGCAGATTGCTTCCGCTGTCACCGTGGGGTCGGTCGCGCCGGCCTTGGTGAGCGTTGTCACCGAGGTCATCCCTTCTGTTGCTGCCATGGTCACCTTCGTGCCCAGCAACACGGGCGACGCGATCCCTGTTCCGGATGGCGCATTCACTGTGGGAAGACCCGAGCGCCCGGCATTCCTCCGTGTTGTGAGTGCACGCGTTGTGGTGAGCACAGAACACCCCTTCGACTCTTTCGGAGGCGCCTCGGCAGGGGCCTGACGGTGGCCCAAAGCCGCTTACCGGGTCCCAAAGGAGAAGAGTACGACATGAGGTGGACCCTTCTTCGGCCCCTCCGGCAGGGGCCCGACCGAGTCGCCGCACGACGGTGGAAGCGGCTCGCTGGCCGAGCCCCCCGCTTCCGGCATCGGGGTCCGAAGCGAGATGTAGGGCGCCAGGGTCCTCCTAGAAATGATGATGAGCTTGGCGATGTGGTTCGCCCAGGTGTCGTATCCTCCTTCCGTCGGGCGATGGCGGAGCAGTTCGCTCGCCATGAGCAGCGCCTCTTGCGCGTTCAGGTCTCCCACATGGACACAAGCTGAGGAGGATCACGTTGGAGACGTGGCGAAGTGGCCGCCATGTCGTACTGGGGGTGAGGGGAGATGTGTTGCTCGCGGGTGGCGCGAGAAACAACGATGGTCTCTACGACGTTGGTGGGTTGGTGGTGGCCATCCGGCACCGAGCGTTCAGGGCGCGCGCGGCAAGCTACAGAGATGGGGTCGAGGAAGCTGGAGCCAAAACTGGAGCTGGAGGATGGCTGCGCACCCCTACCTAGCACACCAAATATTGGAATCGCGGCTAAGCAGACCCAGAAAGGTTCGAACACTAGGGTGTAATCACCCTCCTACCCTGTTGTGCCTCTCAACCTCACAGCGACTCTCCGGTGGTTCGAGCTAAGGAAGATG
Organism: Hordeum vulgare subsp. vulgare; assembly: GCF_904849725.1. NCBI lineage: Eukaryota > Viridiplantae > Streptophyta > Magnoliopsida > Poales > Poaceae > Hordeum > Hordeum vulgare. The sequence continues at coordinate 120,438,427 of NC_058521.1, read as the reverse complement.
AATAAGAACACTCACACAGTTTACCTAGGTTGAGGCCACCTTGCCGTGTAAAACCCTACTCCTGCTTGTCTAGATTACTTGTGGGAGAAAGAGTAAGTACAAGGCGGGTTCTTGCCCTAATGGATTCGATGCCCTGCTACGGAGGTCGGGCCTCTCTCTTATACATGCCCTGGTCCTCTTGCGCCCCAAAGCACTTGGTGGGAAGGGTTCTCACAACAGCCATTCCGAAAGGGGAAAGGATTGCAGTCCATCCTGACAAAGGTGGTCTTTGCGTGCCAAAGCTCTTCGTCATGACACACCGGTGGGCTTGGGGGTGACCTCTATCCCGCCGAGGCCCCATCTTCGGTCCTCTTGCACCAAGTAGGAAATCTTTGGGGGCTTCTTTGGGATCCCGCTGGCTGGCTTTATTCCCATAGCACCAAAGAGCAAAGCCTCTATGTTTGTGCTTGCTGGTACCTCTCCCGCGCGGCGTACGTAGCTTGTGTCGCCCATGTGAGCGGGTGAAAGCACAATTGCTCCCTAGGGTGGTTTTGATAATTGATCACAACCTATGCATCATTGGACTAATATGTTTTCCAAGTATATTTCAGAAAATGTTCAAAAGATGCTATGGCTTAAGGTTTATGTGGAGATGCCTGATGACGAGATGACGTATATACTTCTTGCTCCTCGTTGGTTACCCTGAGTGGAAGGTTGAGATGTAGTCAACAGCAAGTTTTCACTTACACGGAGACTATAAGGTTTATCGAACCAGGAGGACTCCGAGGATCAACAAGTAGGTGTCTCATACCCTGGCGCTAGAAGAAGAAGTGGACCTACACACACAAATAACTTTGCTCCCAACGAGTATAGAGAGGTTGTCAATCTCTCCTGCCTTGTAGTTTGCAAAGGATCAAAACACAAGCGGGAATAGTAATAGTGATTGCAACAGAAAAGTAAACGAAAGCAGTAAATGATGGAGGTGTAAGCGATGGTGGTGATATGGACCGGAGTTACGTGATGTTCAGTAGTGATGTATCTCTCCCAAAAGATGATAAACAACTATTCTTGGGTAAACAAATTACAGCTGGGCAATTGACAGAATTATAAACGCACCGCAATGCTAATTATGCTACTCGAAAGTTAGAGGCTCAATAGTAATTGGCAGTACACCAAGACAAGTAGACCGTTTATTCATCAGCATCTACTTGATAATCATCTACCTTGAGATATATATCCAAAACATCTCGCTGGTATTAAGTTGCGAGCCCCACCCAAAGGGTAAACTCAAAGAAACGGACAACTGCATTAACGAACTATGCGTAAGGTAAACAATCCTTGCAACAATGGTCACAAGCAACGTTGTTTTATCCCTGGTGGCAACACCACATCCCCTAGTCTCATGTTTCTTTCACTCAAGCTAGACATCAGGGTGGCATGAACCCACAATCATGCAGAACGCTCCCTCTTGGAGTTACAATCTACTACTCGGCCAAAGCAATACAAAGCAACAGAGAACATGCATGAATCACTAAAGAACATAATATAAAAGGATAATAAAATATATAACTCATAACAATCTGAACATAATCTCATAATCCATCGGATCCCAACAAGGCAAGCATAACACTAGCAAGAAAATTACATAGATACCTTGATCATGTAGGGCAACTCATAAGGGCTAATCATGGAAGCACAAGATTGGAGAGAAGACATCACATCACTACTGGTCATGGACTCATGGTCCAAGGAGGACTACTCACGGCACGTCCGGGAAGCGTCCATGGCGGTGGACGATACATCTCCATCGTATCTACTTTTCCAAACTCTTTTGCCCTTGTTTTGAACCTAATTTGCATGATTTGAATGGAACTAACCCGGACTAACGCTGTTTTCAGCAGAATTGCCATGGTGTTGTTTTTGTGCAGAAATAAAAGTTCTCGGAATGACCTGGAAACTTACGAGGATTTTTTGTGAAATATATAAAAAATACTAGCGCAAGAATTACCCGAAGACACGGAGCTAGGGGCCCACGAGCCCAGGAGCCCCCCTAGGGCACGCCTGGCAGGCTCGTGGGGCCCACGTAGCTCCGCAGCCTCCAACTCCAACTCTATAAAGTCCCTCTCGTCCAGGAAAAATTAGGAGAGAAGAGTTCATCGCGTTTCACGATACGGAGCCGCCGCCACCACCTGTTCTTCCTCGGGAGGGCAGATCTGGAGTCCATTCTGGGATCCGGAGAGGGGAAATCTACGCCGTCGTCATCATCAACCATCCTCCATCGCCAATTCCATGATGCTCTCCATCGTTCGTGAGTAATCTCATCGTAGACTTGCTGGACGGTGATGGCTTGGATGAGATCTATCATGTAATCGAGTTAGTTTTGATGGGGTTTGATCCCTAGTATCCACTATGTTCTAAGATTGATGTTGCTACTACTTTGCTATGCTTAATGCTTGTCACTAGGGCCCGAGTGCCATGATTTCCGATCTGAACCTATTATGTTTTCATCAATATATGTGTGTGCTTGATCCTATCTTGCAAGTTGTAGTCACCTACTATGTGTTATGACCCAGGAACCCCGGAGTGACAATAGCCGGAACCACTCCCAGAGATGACCATAGTATGAGGAGTTCATGTATTCACTATGTGCTAATGCTTTGTTCTGGCTCTCTATTAAAAGGAGACCTCAATATCCCTTAGTTTCCATTAGGACCCCGCTACCACGGGAGGGATGGACAAAAAATGTCATGCAAGTTCTTTTCCATAAGCACGTATGACTAAATACGGAATACATACCTACATTACATTGATGAACTGGAGCTAGTTGCATATCACCCTATGTTATAATTGTTACATGATGAATGTCATACGACATAATTATCCATCACCGATCCAATGCCTACGAGCTTTTCCTATACTGGTCGTTGCTAAGTTACTTTACCGCTACTTCTGTCACACTTGCTATACAAATTACTACTGCCACTGTTACCACCGCTAGCGTTACTATCAAACTACTTTGCTACTAAAACTTTGCTACAAATACTAAGTCTTTCAGGTGTGATTGAATTGACAACTCAACTGCTAATACTCGAGAGTATTCTTTGGCTCCCCTTGTGTCGAATCAATAAATTTGGGTTGAATAATCTACCCTCAAAAACTGTTGTGATCCCCTATACTTGTGGGTTATCAGTGTAGAAGCTCCCAGAGGTCAATCCTCCCTCCGGTAGGGTGCCAGGAAGAGGTCTCATGAAGCTCCTGATCTTGGAAGCACTGCGGCGGCGGAACGATGGAGAAATACGTGATTATGGATGTCATGGAAGGGTTTCCTCTCGGAAGAGTAAATATAGGCCCAAGGAAGGCGTTAGAGGAGGTGGGATCCACCCAGGCGGCCTGTGGGTGTGCCAGGGGCCAGGCCGCGGCGGGAGGTCGCCTGGGCAGGCCCTGGCCTCCCTCTGGCCAATCTTCGGTGATCTGGAAGCTTCCGTTACGCTGATTTCTATATATTGTTCTCGCGATTTTTGGGGCTCCGGAAAATTGGGTAAAAGCCCGTGCAAGAAGATATCAACAGACAGAAACTGGCAATTGGTGCACTGAGTTAGTAGGTTAGTCCAAATATGTGTAAAAAGATATAAAAGTGAAGCAAAACATATAACAATGTCACCTAAAAGATCATGGAACAAGCAGAGATTATAGATATGTTTGGGACGTATCAACATCCCCAAGCTTAATTCCTGCTCCTCCTCGAGTAGGTAAATGATAACACAATAATTTCTGTGGTGACATGCTAACACACATATAAGAACTTCAAAGTAAAGCAACAGAGATATGCATTTCGAAGTCAAGACAATAACAAGAAAGAGTCTATATATAGTATTGAGTTTAGCAAAGTAAGAACATAAAGGTGCAAGAGCTCTCGCTGTCCGTGACTTGAATGCCTCCAAATGGTGTTTGCATGCAAGAAGTGGGAGATGGGTTTAGAGAATCAAATTTTTTTAATTGAGAACTCAATCTGATAAACCTCACACTTGGTCTCCTTCGGAATCTTATTTTGACTCATCCCCAGACCACTAGCTAGGCACAGGTCAAAATGATCCTCTCCCTTTTGAATTTGATCACTCATGCAATGGATGAGCGTAAGCAAGATATGTTGGCACTTAGGATGGCAAATAGAATAATGATGGGTGTTGGGGATATTATCTATTGATAACCCGCCTAGTTGGGCCGGGTCACCAAATCAGGCGATTCATCTAAGCATGGTTCGGGCCTTGGCCTGGCAAGACTGAAGGTTGTATGGTGCTTTACAACTTCAGGAAGGTTTCCAAGCTTTGGAAGATGGCGACTTAGAGATCGTAAGAGTCATGGTTTGTAGAAAGGAAAGTACCCTTGTGAACCCTAGGGACTCGACCTGTATATAAAGGCGAGTCCTAGGGAAGAAGAGGGCGGGTTAGAAATCTTTGAGTGCTAGGTCAGGCGATTTACGCCCTCCTTGTAATCGAAACTCCGTCAATACAACTCAAAGCAGGACGTAGGCCTTTACCTCCTCACGAGGGGCCAGACCTGGGTAAATCGCCGTCTCACTCCCATTCAACCCCTTTGAGTCGCCACCAAAGTGCGATGGCTCCAATACTAAGTCCTTTCACGAGGACATCTGCCATGACAAAGCCACGACAGTTGGCGCCCACCGTGGGGCCTGCGCACGGTGGAGTTGAGTTCTCAAAGGGAGCCCTACCAGGGTTTGGGAGAAACACGACGGGGCTCATGACCCGGAGCCACCGTGGGAAGTACTACATCAATAACTTGCTATGGGGGCCCGAGGCGGATTCAATCAAATCTGGTTACAGGGTCCCCTTCGGCAAGATCAACGTCTTCATCGGCATGATCGGATCATCCGTGCCTGAGCCGGACATCTCCACCGACATCGTCGAGCCAGCCAGGTACGTCCGCCCAGTAATAACGCCGAATCTAACTCGCCCGGTCTTTGTTGGGTTCACGCAAGGATCGGAGGAACCAGAACACTCAGCGACCCAGGAAACCACACCAATCAACACCGATGACGAATCGTTTATGGGCGATTCAGATTCAATCCAGTCTCTACATGGAGATTGTCTTGGGGGCTTGTCGCTGGCCATGGACCCCGAAGTTCTTGACCGAACCCGCCGCCAGATCGCCATTTATATGGCTGGGGCGACTCAACCCTCGCAAAACCCGACAGGCGGGGATGGAACTGGCGAGACATCTAGAAGCCCGGCCGCTGTCTTGGTGGAATTAGCAGCAGAAATTACAAGGCTTATGGCGACTCCCATCACACCGGAAAACCAGGAGGCAGTAAACACAGAATTGGCGAAATTAAGAGAAGTAGTGGCAAAAGCTCATCGGGATGCCGAGGTGGAGTCCGCCAGGATCGAGACCCGGCAAGCTCAAATTACCGTCGAGAGAACTCGCTTAAACACTGAGAACTGGCGGCTCGAAAGACATCAGCGTGCATCTGACACCGTCCATCAGCGGAGGCACCAGGGCTGCCTGCCCCCTGATCTCAACCCGACCCGCCTGTTCGATACTCCGCGAACTCCCGGGGCGGGAGCCGCCCCAGGGGGAGGACCGGGCCAACCACCTAACCTGCCGGTTCAGCCAATTGAGGATCGCATTCCCTGATTCCGGACACCTCAAGGTCACTTTTCCAACCCAGTGGACAACGTCCTCGCCACAACTCGCCATTTGGAATCTCTTCCGATTCACAGCAATACTCCTGCCGAGATAGAAGCAAGGAACGCCATTGAGATGTTGAAAACGACGGTCGTTCAAAAAGCCCAGTTCTCACATAGCCTAGATAGGCTGCACTCCACTCCCCAGGCGAGTCACACCAGGAGTTGGCCAGAGGACCAGCCCACTGTAAACAGCGGACCGCGGCTCATGCCCCAGGACAACCCGCCTGATCATCAAAACCCGCCGGGCCGGGATCTCCCGGACATCCATGTCGCCCCAGCCCCTCTCATCGGGAGCGGTGGACGGGTGGGGGTGTCGTGCTTGGCCCCCGCCCTTCGCAACGAACGAATGCCCAAGGATTTTAAAGGACCAAGAAAGGTGCCTAACTACACCCCGGACCTTGAGCCGGCGGCGTGGGTCAAGAGTTATGAAATCACCATGGACATGCTCGACGTAAACGAAGCAGTCTGCGCCAGATACTTCACGATGATGGTCGAGGGTTCAGCACGTACTTGGTTAAAAAACTTACCCCCCAACTCCGTCCAGACCTGGGCTGAATTGAAAGAGCGCTTCATCAAAAACTTCCGAGGAACCTGCAAATGCCCAATGACGATTGTTGATGTGCAGCACTACGTTCACCTCCCCGATGAGTCGGCCCACCATTGGTCACGGCGGGTCGCGAAAATTATTCATTCATCGGACGGTATTACGGCGGCTCAGGCGGTGTTGATCCTCGAGCAGAATTGCCACTACGAACCTCTGGTGCAGAAGTTGGGGCGACTCAAGCGAAAGGTCCAAGACATGGGGGAGCTAATGGATACCCTCACTAGATCCCGGTGAGGATGGTAAAACTAACTTGCCAAGGAAGGGCGAATCACCAAAAATCATACCCGTTTCCACGGACATAACCGCCACAATCAGGGAGCCAATGGCAAGAGAAGGCAGCTGGAGGAATCTTCAGATTTAGTCGCCAATACCAACACCAACAATGGCAACCAACGATAGAAGAAAAACAAGGGGTATAGTGGTAAAAAGCCGCGTAACTATGAAGAGTTACTCAAGGGCCCTTGCCCGCATCATGCCATGGCAGACGGACCGGCGACTCATTCCTGGGGGAACTGTTACGTGATGCGGGACTTTCGGGCAGAGGCGATCTAAAAAGAACAAAACCCTGACCCGGACCAACGGTAGGAGCAGTTGCTGCACCCAACCAATGTCAGAACCCCTTTGGCGGTTTTCCCGAGCCGGGGGCTCAGGGGGGCTCGCAGCCGAGCAGTGGCCAGTATCCGGTGCATCACCAGCGGCGGTATAACCCGCCCAGAGTTTTTCAGCAACCGCCCCCACAGGGAGCTTCGAAGGGACAGGATGACAACGGCGGCTTTCGCAACAACCCCAAACAGTTAAGCAATGGGCAGTACCACGTTTTCACCACCAATGCATGCAGGCGTGATAAAAAGGTGAGTCACCGGGCGTACAGTGTGTCTGAGCCGGCACTTCCCAGGTACCTCCACTGGTCCGAGCAGACCATATCATGGAGTAGGGAGGATCATCCACCAAGAGTTGACAATCCTGGCGACTTAGCGCTGGTCGTAGCTCCCCAAGTTGGGGGGTACACCCTGTCGAAGGTACTAATGGATGGTGGCAGCAGCATTAATATCTTGTATTTTGACACTTTCCAAAGGATGAACCTATTGGAAAAGGATTTGATGCCTTCAACCACGGTATTCCACGGAATCGTCCCGGGCAAGTCGGCGTACCCCATAGGCTGAGTCAGACTCACAGTTGCATTTGGAACACATATAACTACAGGAGTGAGTCGCTGATGTTTGAGGTGGTCAAATTGAAAAGCCCCTACCATGCTCTATTTGGGCGGCCGGCTTACGCTGGTTCATGGCTCACCCATGCTATGTTTACCTTAAGCTCAAGTTGCCTGGTCCTAAGGGACCCATCACGGTCGATAGTGATAGAAGGATTGCAAAGGAATGTGAAGAAGGGGACGCGGCTTATGCGGAAGTCGCCTGCGCTGCAGAGGAACTCAAATATCATCGGGCCAATGTTGATCCGGCTGACATGTCACCCTTAAAGAAGCCAACGACAGATGTTGAGTCGCCCCTCAAGTTCAAACCTACGGATGACACTAAAACGGTTGATTTTGTTCCTGGCAATTCATCCAAGCAGTTCACCATTGGGACGGGTCTGGATCGCAAATAGGAAAGCGCGCTCATCGAATTCATCCGTGAGAATCGGGACATCTTCGCATGGAAACCTTCTGACATGCCTGGTGTGCTGAAAGAATTCGCTGAGCACCATCTTAATGTTGACCCAAAGGCAAAACCTATCCAGCAGTATCTTCGCAGGTTTAACGAGGAACGACGCAAGGCAATCTGGGAAGAGGTTGCCCGTCTCTTAGCCGCCGGATTCATCGTAGAACTTTCCCACCCCAGATGGTTGGCTAACCTGGTCTAGGTACTCAAAAAGAATGGTACCTTCCGTATGTGCATTGATTACACGGACCTCAACAGAGCTTGTCCGAAAGACCCTTTCGCTCTTCCCCGCATCGACCAGATTATTGACTCGGTGGAGGGATGCGAACGTTTGTGCTTTTTGGACGCCTACTCTGGATATCACCAAATCAAGATGGCTATGGAGGATCAAGAGAAAACAGCGTTTATAACCCCCTTTGGGGCCTTTTGCTATGTGTCTACGCCGTTTGGGCTTAAGAGTGCAGGGGCGACTTATCAGTGCTGCATCCAGAATTGCCTCCGCCGCCAAATCGTACGCAACGTCCACGCCTATGTCGACGACATTGTCATTAAAACCCGCCAGGGGGAACACTACTAGAGGATCTCAAGGAAACTTTCGGTAATCTGCAGGTCTATCATATGAAGCTGAATCCCACCAAGTGTGTTTTCGGTGTTCGTGAAGGGAAATTGTTGGGCTTCCTGGTGTCTGAGCGTGGCATTGAAGCTAACCCGGACAAAATCGAAGCAGTTACGTCCCTTGGAAAACCGGCAAATGTTAACCAAGTCCAACGAATGGCGGGTCGCATTGCGGCTTTAAGTCGCTTCGTAAGCCGCCTGGGAGAAAAGGTGATTCCCCTTTATCAATTACTAAAGAAATCCGACCATTTTGTTTGGACAGATGAAGCAGACGAAGCTTTCGAAGCCTTGAAACGACAACTGGTCAACCCGCCGGTCTTGGCCGCCCCTACTGAGAAAGAACCCATGCTTTTGTATATTGCGGCAAACTCTAAAGCAGTAAGTGTGGCGGTGGTCGTTGAAAGGAAGGAGGAAGGGAAGGAACACCCAGTGCAGCGCCCGGTATATTTTGTCAGCGAAGTGCTAACTCTTTCCAAGCAACGGTACCCACATTGGCAGAAGTTAGTGTATGGGGTGTTTATGGCGAGTCGGCAGCTTAAGCATTATTTCCAAGAGCATCCCATCGCAGTGGTTAGTTCCGCCCCCCTCGGGGACATCATCCAGAATCGGGAGGCAACAGGGCGGATCACCAAATGGGCGATTGAACTTGGGCCGCATCACGTACGATACACCCCTCGTACATCCATTAAGTCTCAAGCTTTAGTTGATTTCATCAATGATTGGACGGAGTTGCAGGCCCCAGAGGACAGGCCTGATCTTACATACTAGACTATTTATTTTGATGGATCCAGACAGCTAGAAGGCTCGGGGGCTGGTGTGGTATTGGTATCCCCTCAAGGAGATAAATTCGGTTATGTCCTCCGACTCATGTTTCCGTGCACTAACAATGCTGCGGAATATGAAGCTTTGCTTCACGGCTTGCAACTCGCCAAGGAGATGAACCTTACGCGGGTCAGATGTTTTGGCGACTCTGATCTGGTGGCGCAGCAAGTTTCAGGCACTTGGGATTCTCAAGACCCCGTGATGGCGGCTTACAGAAGAGCTGTGTCTGATGTGGCGGGTCATTTCCATGGCTATCAGGTTGATCACATTGACCGCCGCCTCAACGAGGCAGCTGACGCGCTTTCACGTCTTGGTTCCCAGCGAAAGACGGTTCCCCCCAATGTTTTTCTGGATATTTTGCATAATCCCTCCGTGAGTTTGCCGTCGGAGGAGGAGTTGGCGATACCAGATCCCGAGTCTCAATTCGTGGCGGCTCTCCACATCACGCCGGATTGGGTTCTTCCCTATCTGGCCTATCTCGCCCGGGGCGAGTTACCAACAGACGAAGTTTCGGCCCGCCAAATTGTTCGACGGAACAAATCCATGGTGATCATCAATGGCGAACAATATAAGCAGAGTGCCTCTGGAGTTTTTCAACGATGCGTTTCCTCCGAAGAAGGATGCATAATCCTAAATGACATTCATTCCGGAGATAGTGGGCATCACGCCGTGTCACGCTCTTTGGTTTCAAAGGCATTCCGTCATGGTTTCTTTTGGTTGACGGCTCATGCAGATGCAGAAGAGATAGTTCGTCGGTGCGAGGGATGCCAGCGTTATGGACGACAGGCTCATGTGCCGGCTCAACAACTAAGAGTGATTCCCATCACTTGGCCTTTCGCGGTCTGGGGGTTAGGCATGGTTGGCCCCTTTAAAATGTCATCCAACAAGAAAACCCATTTGCTGGTGGCGGTTGATAAGTTCACCAAGTGGGTTGAGGCAGAACCTATTGGAACTTGCGATGCGGAGACGGCGGTCAAATTCTTAAAAAACCTGATCTTCCGGTTTGGATATCCACACAGTATGATTACTGATAATGGCACTAACCTGTCTCAAGGGGCGATGCAGGAGTTTTGCCGTCGAGAGCATATCCGGCTTGATGTTTCTACGGTCGCTCACCCGCAATCTAATGGGCAGGCGGAACGGGCGAATCAGGAAGTTTGACGGGGAATCAAGCCCCGACTCATGGTTCCCTTGGAAAAAACCCCGGGATGTTGGGTTGAAGAGTTGCCTTGAGTGCTATGGAGCATCTAGACCACCCCGAATCGGTCCACGGGTTTTACCCCTTTCTTTCTGGTCTATGGAGCAGAAGCTGTTCTTCCCACTGACATAAGGCATGACTCGCCTAGAGTCGCCGCTTATGTGGAACAAGACAACGAACTGGCGCGTCAATACTCTTTGGACGCCTTAGAGGAGGCACGTGACTTGGCTGCGGCCCGTTCGGCCATCTATCAGCAGGATCTACGGTGTTATCACAACCGCCGGGTTAAGAGCCTAACCTTTCAGGAAGGCGACTTAGTGCTTCGGTTGATACAGGATCGTGCTGGCATGCATAAGTTGTCACCACCATGGGAAGGACCGTTCGTCGTTAGCAAAAATCTTCGCAACGACTCTTACTATCTGGTGGATCTCCGGCCTAACCGGCCAACCACGGAGGCTGAGTCGACTCGCCCCTGGAATATTGCCCACTTGAGGCCTTATTACACTTGAGCTTTTAAGCTCCGCATTTTGTAAGTTTTTCGGTTCTTATTATGAAGCAATAAAATTAAAACGCCTCCCGACTTGGGGGCTTCCTCTCATTGAGATCAATTTTATTATCCATGTTGGCCTATGAAATCATTATTTTGGGTGGCGCTTGAGCTTTTTGACTTGCCCCATCCTGTCGCGACCTTATGAGCCGACGAAACTATTATCTTGGGTGGTGCTTGAGCTTTTTGACTCGCCCCATCCTGTCGCGACCTTATGAGCCGACGAAACTGCTATCTTGGGTGGCGCTTGAGCTTTTTGACTCGCCCTATCCTGTCGCGACCTTATGAGCCAACGAAACTGCTATTTTGGGTGGCGCTTGAGTTCTTTTTGCCTCGCCCTATCTTGTCGCGACCTTATGAGCCGACGAAATTGCTATCTTGGGTGGCGCTTGAGCCTTTTGACTCGCCCTATCCTGTCGCGACCTTATGAACCGACAAAACTGTTATCTTGGGTGGCGCTTGAGCTTTTTGACTCGCCCTATCCTGTCGCGACCTTATGAGCCGACGAAACTGCTATTTTGGGTGGCGCTTGAGTTCTTTTTGAATCGCCCTATCCTGTCGCGACCTTATGAGCCGACGAAATTGCTATTTTTTACCTTCCTGGCACTGCCGCAAGGTTTTTCAGACTTTTTTCTGATTCGTCACAAAATATTTTTTTTGGGGCGACTGCTATTTGCTATCACTTATTATTCATTGAGATGGTTTCACATATGTTTTTCAAGCTTAGAACAGGTTGATGATCAAAATAACTCTATCTATGGCGGATTAAGCATCATAAAAGAGCCTCAAACGGCGGATCAAGTATTTCAAAACGCCTTAAGGATGACATAAGGATTTTTTAAAGGTATCACAAAAGCAGTATCGATTCCTAAAGGAGACCTATTACATGGCTCTCATGGCCAATTCAATGAAATTTTATTCTACTGACGCCCTTGGATCAGTCTGCTGCGAGCTTTGGCCAACATCAACCTGCAAGTCGCCCAGTACCCAGTTACAGACAGAGCGGCAAATTCATCTTCATCGGCCAGGATTGATGAAATATCCGCGTCCAAGTCAAAAGGATTCTTGGGTCACCGCGGAGTTAATCTGGTCGTCACAAAAGTTGGCGGGTTGACCTTCTTGTTCTTATTATCATAGGCGCCCTGGTATTTTGATAAGTCCAGGCTTGCAGCAAGCTGAGCCGCCGCCAGACGGGAGTCCTTGACAACACGCTGAAGTCCTCTTCGGCCAATTCTGACCCATCATCCTTGAGTTGAGGAAAGCCCGCCGCTACTTCTTCTGGGTTGATCTCTGGAGCATATGCTAAGCATCGACTCAGCGTAGTCAGCACTCCTTTCCGGGCGGCTGACCGAGTTAACTCGCCAATCTGGGGAGGAAGCGTGGATAGGCAGCCAAGCATCTTCTTTATTGATGTTATAGGCTCCTTGGCGCCCATCACTGCTTTCACAGTCAGTACACTGCCGGTATATAGCTGCTCTGTCAGCGTGTAAATCGCCTTCAGTGTTAGGACGCAATCATCCTGAAGGTTGGCGGCTCTCGGACCTGTATAAGGGGTAATGATAATCAGCGACTCAGATAAGAGTTATGTGTTTAAAAATGTCAAGAGTTAGAATTTTGCCAAAGACGGCTTGCGCCATGTTTGAGATATGTCGTTTTAAACCGGACAGCTCTTGTTGCACAGTAACCAGCTTGGCTTCAGCCTTTCCTGCTCGCTTTGTTGAAGCATCTTGGTCAGCTTGCGCCCTTTTCAAATCGGCTTTTAGTTTTTCCATCTCAGCTAAGACCAGTTGATACATCTCCTCTGATTTGGCCCGGGCATCCTGCTGATCAGATAAACTTTTCTTCAACTCACCAAGTGCTGATTCAGTCTGCATAAGAGATTCCTGTTGAAGCATATGGTTAAGGGGCAAGTCTCAGAACTATTGCAAGCAACATCCCTGACACTTTGGGGCTAATGTATAATTTTTTCAGACAAAATTATACTGCATCAAGACCCGGCTCATCTTTTTACTAATGACCCGGCCCTTGGGGGTTACTGGTCGAAAGTTTTTTAAGTCATCAAGACCCGGCTCATCTTTTTACTGATGACCCGGCCCTTGGGGGTTACTGGTCGAAAGTATTTTTAGTCATCAAGACCGGCTCATCTTTTTACTGATGACCCGTCCCTTGGGGGTTAATGGGGATAATATAGTATACAACAAAACATACCTCATGTTTGTTTTTCAGCATCCGAAGCAGGCTTTTCTCCATCTCATAACTCGCCTCCAGGCGGCTTGCAAAACTAGAGAAAGTTCTTTGAATTCCAAATGTTCATATTGAGAGAGCTTAGCCTTGGAGAGTTCATACTCAGGAACAATTTGAGATGATGATTACACATGCTTCGATAAAACCGCTGTGGCCGGTTTAGAGAAGCTGGTACTAGTGATAATTACAGCGTCCGGGTCTTGTGATGTTGTCAATGGACTTGGCGGCTTAGGGGCATCCATTGTTTCCTTGGGAGAGCTAGGGAGATGCACTTGATCCTCAGGTTTGTCTTGGTCCGGGTTATCTTGGATCGTCGCCGGCTCTTTGATAGGCTCCGAGATTATGATGGGAGTTGACCCGCCAGTTTTCCTTTTCTTCGCCTGTGCCCTGAAAGAGGAAAGAGCCGCATTTAAGGACTGAAAATTTATCACCATCAGATTCAAAGTAAAAATTATCAAAAGACTTACCCAGGGACACGGATCATTGGCGGAAGTGCCGACATTACTGAGTCGCCAGATGTAGGAGGAGAATTCTGCAAGAGTTGTACGTCGAAGATATAAGCGGGTTACAAATGCGATCCAAAGAGACATCAAGAAGTGTTGTTAAAGGATACCTCATTTGGCCTTTTCTTGTTCCTTGTTGGTAAAACGGACACCAGATCACCGGAATGACTTCGGGTCCTCCGATTTGAAGTGTATTGTGCTTTCTTCAGAAGAAAATTTGGGTCCAAACAAGCATTTGGATGTGAGAAGGGAACTTTCCCACAAATTCGCCTGGCCGGCTTAGGTGCAGAAGGAGAGGAATCGGAGGAAACAGAAATTACCTCTACGGAATCCTCCTGGCTTTCGTTGTCTTCATTCTATTCAAGAGGTGCAGAGGTATAAATACAAAGATAACAGTAATGGATGGCGAGTTAAGATAATATAGGTTTTTACCTCCGAAGGTGCGTCGCCGACTTGGGATTCATCGGCCTCGGATGGTTCAGTCACAGCAGCTTTGCCCTTGCCCTTGGTTTTCTTCTTTGGAGGCGGCGTAGCTTGCTTCATGGCTGGCTTTTTGGGCTTCTTGGACCAAAATTATCACCTTTCTGAAATGGCATATGTTATAAGAGGCCATAATTCGAATGAGACATAAGAAGTAAAAGACAAAAGGCGGGTTAAAGTTGCTTACCTTGGGTGCTGGATTAATCTTGCAGAAGGGTTTGAGACCTATTTGGCCGCATTTTCCCGCAGGCTCGCCGGTCAGCTTCTTGATGATGGTGACAATATCACTTTCCGTTAGAGCCGTGTGGAAGTAACATTGAGGATGATCTAGAGTTCCGTCAAATTCACACATTAACCCTTCCCGACGACTTAAAGGGAGGATCCGCCATTCGACCCAGCAGCGGATCAAGTCAACCCGAGTAAGGCTGTTGTTTGTCAAAGATCTTAACTCGGACAATACTGGGATAAAATCTGATTCTTATTCTTCGGTGAGCTTGTCCGGGAGCTTGAAATTAGTTGGGAGGCGATCTTCCCTATAACCCAGAAGCTTGTTTTCACCTACAGGCGAGGTCTCTTGACAATAGAACCAAGACTCGCCCCAGCCTTTGGGGTGGCTTGGCATGGCGAGTGACGGAAATGGGCTATCCCTGCGGCGCTGAACATTTACAGCGCCGAGCTCCAGGCTGGGACCATTGTGAAATTCTGTTTGGCGATTTAAGTGGAAGAAATAACAGAATAAGGGAACTGAGGGTTCCATCCGCAGGTAAGCCTCACAAAACACCTGGAACTGGCATATGTTGCTTATTGAATTGGGCCCTAGATCTTGGAGCTGGACATTCATGAAAGCCATGGCGTCTCTGAGGAACTTCGATCCAGGAGGCTTAAAACCCCGCTCAAGGTGTTCAACGAAAACAACTATTTCCCTTCTTTGGGATTGGGGATTTCTTCTCCGGACCCGGTGCGCCAACCGATAACATCCTGAGGGTCCAAATTCCCCGTTTTCACATAATCCTCTAGTATGGCATCATTAACCTTGGTAGGGAGCCAGTCACTTTTGAAGACGGCGCCCATGCTACAAAGGGATAAAGTACGGGTGAATTGACACGCCAAAATAGCTATTGTAAGAGGTGAAGCGATTTCATTTGACTCGCCAAGAAATTTGTCCGCTGGCTGAGGAGTTTTTTTGATCCGCCAATGAAAGCCCGGGCCAGATTGTTAGGGCGTCTTACGAAACATTGGCTACTTAAGGGAGCGGTGTTTTCAAGGCATCGGAGGCATTTGTCCTAAAAAGGTGAAGTATGAAGACTACAGAGAGTTTTCACATAACAAGCCGTAGATTATGGATCTAATGGACTAATGGAAATAAAAACAGAGAATGACCGGATACGATGACCTACGACTAAGATGGGATAATACTGTTGATTTGGTGAAGTATTACTCTAAGTGCACAAATCGAGAGCAGACAAATAAAGGTATTAAAGACATTGGTTTTCTCATCATCGTCGCCATCAACTAATCAGGAACAAGTAACACCTATTCGAGAAAGCGCCAAGAACATGGCAGTGATGAACTTGGAAAGAGAATGTGGATTTGCTCTTGAATAAACGGAAACCTAACCTGGTGGATTCGGCTGGGGATGGTCGACGGCGATGAAGGCTTCCGGATGGATGCGAAAACCTCGGGCGGCGACGAAGTATTCAGCGGCGACGAAGTGTTCGATGGCGACGAGGTGATTGACGACGACGAGGCGGTCGATGACGGAGAACTGCTCAGCCGTGGCGAAGTGCTTGGCGGCAACAAGGTCTTCGGGCGGCACCAAAAGCTTTCGGACGACGGCGAGAACCACAGTTGGCGGCGGAGCTCTTGGAAGGCGATGAGGGTTTTCGCTGCGGTGATGGGGAGAAAAGGCAACAAGACTGGTGGGTGGAATGCGCCCAGTCCTGTCCCCCCACCTATTTAACATGACAAGCGCTGGAGTCGAGGCGCCACGAGTAGGAACCGCCAAAGGATTAAGATTCGCCATGATGGCGCTCCGAAAATTTTGGGATAGCAATACCAAAGGATCTGTTGGGATTACATCATTATCTTTTCCGGAATTCAAGGGATAAGAAGGTACCGACGGGAAATGGTTTGGCGATTTAAGTCTTTCCGCAACAGGTGGCGGGTTAGGTTCATGGCGTATGGAAGAGGATGAAAAATGAATCGCCCTTAATAGAGCAAGAATATTGGTGTGAAGAAAATTCAAGTCAATCTGGGGCCTAATATTGGGGATATTATCTATTGATAACCCGCCCTAGTTGGGCCGGGTCACCAAATCAGGCGATTCATCTAAGCATGGTTCAGGCCTTGGCCTGGCAAGACCGAAGGTTGTATGGCGGTTTACAACTTCCGGAAGGTTTCCAAGCTTTGGAAGATGGCGACTTAGAGATCGTAAGAGTCACGGTTTGTAGAAAGAAAAGTACCCTTGTGAACCCTAGGGACTCGACCTGTATATAAAGGCGAGTCCCAGGGAAGAAGACGACATGTTAGAAATCTTCGAGTGCTAGGTCAGGCGAGTTACGACCTCCTTGTAATCAAAACTCCATCAATACAACTCAAAGCAGGACGTAGGCCTTTACCTCCTCACGAGGGGTCGAACCTGGGTAAATCGCCGTCTCACTCCCGTTCAACCCCTTTGAGTCGCCACCAAAGTGCGATGGCTCCAATACTAAGTCCTTTCACGAGGACATCTGCCGTGACAAAACCACGACAATGGGGAAGGAAGAAAAAAAGGGTGTGAAAGGCTCACATCAATGAGGACAACCATAGGCGAGAGAAAGCCGAATGATAGATATGATGTGAGGAGTAGGGATTGCCATGTAACGGATGCACATATGGTCTATGGTATGCTCTCCAATGGAACTAGTGGGGGTGCATCCAACATGCTTGCTCATGAAGACCTAGAGCTCATTTCAGGAGGATCATCATTGGAATATGCAAGCCAAGTTCTATAGTGTAAGGGTCCCCACATAGTTATGCACGAATAATAATCTCTATGTAGTACCAATATAACAATGGAGTACGAGTGTGGACCTTTCAAAAGGAATAGTAGTGTTGCCCCCTTCTCTCTTTTTTTGTGTGTCCTCTTTGGCTCTTTCTTTTTATCTCTCATTTGTCCTCTTTGGGATCTTTTAATTTGTCCTCTTTGGGATCTTTTAATTTGTCCTCTTTGGGATCTTTTAATTTGTCCTCTTTGGGATCTTTTAAGTCATTACCTACTGGAAATAAAGATTTTCATGAAAATCTACTGTTTCTCATGATTGCCAAAAGGTTTTTGCAAAGGAAAAACAAGCATGATATTTGCAAAATGATAAAAACGCAAAACGTGGCAGAATCTGTGAAAAACAGAACAGCAAGTAGTAAATAATTTTTCGGGCCACTTCTGCAATTCAAATAAAAAACTCAGAACAGATGCCAGTAAGAAAATTATATAGAGCATGCTGTAAAAAACATTCAGATCAGAAAGACGAACCGGTGATTTTTGGCGAATTTTTCCATCAGGCAGACATAATCTATTTCTAGACAACATGTCACAACTTTTGAACTTTCTTGCAGTCGGAGGCTAAAACTTGGCACAAAGCTTAAAAACAAAGATGCAATGATGTTGCTACAGTAGTAACAAGCATCAAGACCACTAAAACTGAAAATAAAAACAAATTGGGTTGCCTCCGAACAAGCGCTTTCTTTTATGCCTTTGAGCTAGGCACGATACAAAAAGGAGGATCAAAACTCACCAAAGTCATTGGTGTCAGCAAAACCTTCAAATGGATCCTCAACAAGTTCATCCTTATTTTTCCTAGGAAACAGTTACGTACCTTTCGCTTGCCCATGTAAGCGTATGTGTCCTTTACCTATATCAATGAAGCCTTTCGTGGCTCGGAGGAAGTCCCTTCCAAGCACTATGTTTCCTTGGTTTGGCTTCATGATGAAGAAATCAACCGTTGTGTTCCTTTTAAAGAATGTAACCTGGACATCTTTTACCTTTCCCTGGATTTCAGAAATATCCCCATTAGCATGTTCATGATAGGAAGAAAAATTGTCTATGTTTAAGCTCAGAGAATCATAAACAACTTTTGGCATTGTAGAAACCATGGATCCAATATCACAATAAGCATGGAAGTCTTGGTTAGAGATGCTAATTCTAACAAAAGGCTCCCAGTCATCATCTATTTCCAAAACATTTTTCTTATCAACCATGGGTTTCTCTCTTTCTCTTAAGTTTAGAGCATCTATTTTGCTTTCAATGGTAGCAACTCCATCTACAATAGTGTCATATCCATGACCATAAACAAGGTATTTAGACAGACCATGTATAATATCAAGAGGTCTAGCCTCTTCACACTCTAAAAAATCTCCTTGAGCTATAATATCAAGAGTGTGTTTACACAAATTAAAAAGACCAAGATAAAAATTTCTAAGCACAATTTTAATAAGTATCTACGGCATAATTCTTTCATGTGCTTCAGAAATTCTATACCAAGCCTCCTTCATATTTTCTCCATTCCTTTGATGGAAATCTAGGACCTCAGATTCCCTCAAAGCATCAACCCCTAACATGCTGGACTAAGCGGAAAGAAAAACTAAAAGCAAAGTAACTAAATTTGTTGTTGTGGTTTCTGCCATAAGACTCTAAAGAAAAATCTAGAAAACAAACTAACAAGACTAAAAAGCAAAGGTAAAAGATAGCGTGCAACTCCCCAATCTTGAAGACTGGAGTCCCCGACAACGGCGTCAAAAAACTTGCTTGATGACGAGATGATGTATATACTTCTTTCTCCTTATTGGTTACCCCAAGTGGAAGGTTGAGATGTAGTCAGCAGCAAGTTTTCCCTTAGACGGAGACTGTAAGGTAGATCGAACCAGGAGGACACCGACTTTCAACAAGTAGGTGTCTCCTACCATGGCGCTAGCAGAAGACGTGGACCTGCACACACACACAAATAACTTTGCTCCCAACGAGTACAAAGAGGTTGTCAATCTCTCTGGGCTTGTAGTTTGCAAAGGATCAAAACACAAGCGAGAATAGTAATAGTGATTGCAATGGAAAAGTAAATGAAAGGAGTAAAAGATGGATGTGTAATCAATGATGGTGATGTGGACTAGAGTCACATGATGTTCACTAGTGATGTTTCTCTCCCAAAAGACGACAAACAACTATGCTTGGGTAAACAAATTACAGCTGGGCAATTGACAGAATTATAAACGCACCGCAATGCTAATTATGCTACTTGAAAGTTAGAGGCTCAATAGTAATGGGAAGTACGCCAAGACAAGTAGACCGTTTATTGATCAACATCTACTTGATAATCATCCACCTTGAGATATCTATCCAAAACATCTTGCTGATATTAAGGTGCGAGCCCCACCCAAAGTGTAAACTCAAAGCAACGGACAACTGCATTAACAAACTATGCGTAAGGTAAACAATCATTGCAACCGTGGGCACAAGCACCGTTGTTTTATCCCTCGTGGCAACAACACATCCCCTAGTCTCATGTTTCTATCACTCAAGCTAGACATTAGGGGGCATGAACCCACAATCATGCATAACGCTCCCTCTTGGAGTTACAATCTACTACTCGGCCAAAGCAATCCAAAGCAACGGATAACATGCATGAATCACTAAAGAACATAACATGAAAGGATAATCAAATATATAACTCATAACAATCTGAACATAATCTTATAATCCATAGGATCCCAACAAACCGAGCATAGCAATAGCAAGAAAATTACATAGATGCCCTGATCATGTAGGGCAGCTCACAAGGGCTAATCATGGAAGCACAAGATTGGATACAAGACATCACATAGCTACTGGTCATGGACTCATGGTCCAAGGAGGACTACTCACGGCATGTCCGGGATGCGTCCACGACGGTGGAGAAGCTCCCGGAGGTCAATCCTCCCTCCGGGCCGGGAAGAGGTCTCATGACGCTCCCGATCTCGGAAGCGCTGCGGCAGCGGAACGATGGAGAAATACGCGATTCTGGATGTCATGGAAAGGTTTCCTCTCGGAGGAGTAAATATAGGCCAAAGGAGGGCGTCAGAGAAGGTGGGGCCACCCAGGTGGCCCGTGGGCGTGGCCAGGGGCCAGGCCGTGCTAGGAGGTCATCTGGGCAGGCCCTGGCCCCCCTCTGGCCCATCTTTGGTAATCTCGAAGCTTCCGTTACGCTGATTTATATATATTTTTCTCGGGATTTTTGGGGCTCCGAAAATTGAGTAAAGCCCCTGCAAAAAAGACATCAACAGACAGAAACTGGCACTGGGTGCACTCATTTAGTAGGTTAGTCCAAATATGTGTAAAAAGATATAAAAGTGTAGAAAAACATATAACAATGTCACCTAAAAGATCATGGAACAAGCAGAAATTATAGATACGTTTGGGACGTATCAATGCCCCTGGATGCGAGAAAGGAATAACATTGGCTCAACCTTCAAGCTAGAAGACTCTTCATTGTATATTTGTGAGAAATCACTTTTGAGTCCATAGGAAAGCCAATACTATTAAAAGGGAGTGAGGTAGTAAAATGAATTGATTGCTCAAATGCTCAAAGTTAGCTACCAAAACACTCAATCATTTTTCCCACATATACACTCGTCAAGTTCCACATACACAAATTCGGTGTCACCAACATTCCCATATCGGACCCACCGAGTTTGACCTCAGACAGAAACCCTAGCCATTCCCACCAAATTAGTGCAGCCGAAACCAAGTCGGTGCTACCGAGTTCAGTGTGACCAACACTCTGTTGCCAAGATACACAAAATCAGAATTTCCGAGTTTGAATATCGGTGCCACCAAGTTTAGTATTCTGACCATTAGTCACCTTTTCGGTGCCACCGAGTTTCATATATCGGTCTCACCAAGACTCAAAAGTCCACACCTTTAGTGCTAATCGGTACCACCGAGTTGTCAACTTCGGTGTCACCGAGTTTTCCCTTTTGTTTTTAACGGTTAGATTTTGGTTGCTACCTATATATACCCCTTCACCCACATCTATTTTGTGGGAGAAGCACTCAGAACATACGCTTCACTGCCAGATCCATTTTCTGAGAGAGAACCACCTACTCACATGTTGAGATTAAGGTATTCCAATACCATCATTTGAAACTTGATCTCTAGCCTCCCCAAACTTCTTTCCACCAAATCAACCTCTCCTACCCATGCATATTCTGTAAGAGAGTGATTTGTGTTGAGGATACTATCTTTAGAAGCACAAGAGGAAGGAGTTCATTGATGTACCACATCTATTACCTTTTGGAGGTGGTTCCTCCTAGATTGGTTAGGTGTTACCTGGGAGCATCCTACATCATGTTGTGGAGTTGAACCAAGATGTTTGTAATGGCAAGGAGATCGCCTACTTCGTGAAGATCTATCGTGAGTAAAGCTAGTCCTCCGTGGATGGAAGCTGTGGTGGAATAGACAAGGGCACTTCTTTGTGGACCCTCCGTGGGTGGAGCCCTCCGTGGACTCTCGTAGCTGTTATCCTCTGTGGTTTGAAGTCTCCACTAACATGGACGTACGATAGCGCCACCTATCAGAACCATGCCAAAAATCGCTGAGTCAACCTCATGCGTTTGATCTCCCTACCTTACTCCTCTGCTTTACACTTGCATGTGTGTAGGGTGTGCTTGACTTGTTATAACCGTCATAGATGTTTCTCAAGTAGAATTGGGAAAAGGCAAAAAAATTATCTTGTCAAGTAGTCTAATCACCCCCCTTTAGACATACTTCCGATCCTACAAGTGGCGTCAGAGCTTTGATATCCATTTAATTGGTTTAACAACCTAGGAGAGTATGGCATCTCGTGAGGGAAATTATCATCGTAGATGTCCATATTTCGATGGCACTAATTTTTCTAGTTGGAAGCATAAAATGAAAATGCATATTCTTGGCTTTAATCCTCATGTTTGGGTTGTTATTCATGTTGGTGTGCAAGGTAACTTCTTTGGAGAAGGGCATGAGCCAAATCATGATGCGAGAGCTGATGAACTAAAGATGTTGAACCTTAATGCTTAAGCCTACGATATCATCATCAACTACCTATGCCCCGAAGAATTCAACAAAATCAGTCGTCTTGAGAATGCAAAAGAAATTTGGGATACTTTGGTTCATATGCACGAAGGTACTGATTCTGTCAGAGAATCTAAGTTGGATGTGCTTCAAAGTCAGCTTGACAAGTTCAAGATGAAGGATGGTGAAGGTGTTACTGAAATGTACTCCAGGCTAGCTCTCATCACCAATGAGATTGTCGGCTTAGGAAGCGAAGAGATGACCGACAAATTCATCATCAAGAAGATACTTAGAGCTCGCGATGGCAAGTATGACACAGTGTGCACATTGATCCAAATGATGCCAAATTACAAAGATCTCAAGCCAACTGAAGTCATTAGTAGGATTGTTGCTCAAGAGATGTCACTCAAGGAGAAAGATGAGCTGCACAGCAAGTCAAGTGGTGCTTATAAAGCTTCATGTGATGCTCCCGCTACTTCAAAGGACAATCTTGTCACTGATGAAGAGATAAGCCTCATGATCAGAAAATTCAATAGGTTCTATAAGAGTAGAGGCAAATATAGAAGCTCAAGCTCGAGACATGAAGAGAAGCATTCGTCCAGTCGTGACTGAAACTGCTATAATTGTGGGAAGCCAGACACTAGTCAAATGAGTGATCGGCTCCCTACAAAAGAAGGGAAGAGACACCTCGAAGACGAAGCTCAAGAGATGAGTCACCTCGCAAAGAGAGAAGGAGTTCTGATCACTATGAACGAAGACACTTACGGAGAGGCAAGGAATCGGATAATAAGGACAAATAGACCAAGAGCAGTTCAAGAAGAAGACATCAAGCTCATGTTGGTGAATGGGTGTCTGGATCCGAGTCTAATCACCACTCTGAGAGAAGCTATCACTCCCACTCCAACTATAGTCAAGATGAGGTCTTGTCGGCTTTGCACTTGTTTCCACCAACTCCTATGACTTATTTGGTTCACCAAATGAGGGAGTCAGAAACTGCTTCATGGCTAAAGGCCCCAAGGTATCACATCTCGAGTATCTTGATTTTCATAGTGATGAGGATGACTTGTTACGATAAGATGACTTGATTCTTGATAAATCTAGTGATTGCACTGAAAATGAACTTGCTATTTATCATTAGTCAAGAGAAACTAAATGATGATGATAAGAAAGAAATTAAACGACTAACTCAAGAATTAAAAACTCTTAAGTTAGCTCACGAGACTACTCTAGAAGATCATAGAGAGCTTGCAAGAACCCATGAGAAGCTACGCTTCGAGATCCTCAACTTGGAGCAAGAGCATGAGTTCTTAAAAGCGATCAATGATGATCTTCGAAATAAGAGTTCTTCTTATCTAGCCAAACGATTACTCTTGTCCAACTTTATTCCACAAGTTAAACATAGGAACACTAGTAACAAAGGCAAGAAGGTTTCTTCATCTAGTACCAACCATGCTAAGGCTAAAACAAATAATGTTATTGCTACTAGCTCTATTCATTCCACTAATGATTCTCTTAGCCAAGCTACACTTGAGCAAGAAAATGATCTATTGAAAGGGATTATAGAGAAAGGTGTCTTCAAGAGCCTTGCCAGAAGTAAACAATTCGAGGAAATTGTGCGCAAGCAAGGAGGACATCAGAAGAAACAAGCTGTTGGTACATCAACGTCAACGGAGATGTTTGGGAAGAAGGTCCATCTCCCACTCCTAAGTTTGTTCCCCAAGAGGAGAAGTCTGATCTTACTCCTCCCAAAGGAACAAGCTCACAAGATTGCCTTCTACCACAAGACTACAATGGCAAGGGAAAGCTTCAAGACGACATTGACCTATTTGAAGAAGAACCCCAAGCCAAGGTCAATTGGGTTCCCAAGGACACCAATAGCTCTACCTCAACAAGTGCTACCACAACTCTAAGGATTCCCATCAACTTGATGTAGATCCCCAAGAGGAAGAACTAGGGAAGTTCTTGAGGGGTGACTTCGCCAATGAAATTCACTCTTATTCATTTTGGCAAGAATTATTTGCAATCAACCGCAACCATATGCATTAGTTCAACGAGTCACACATTCCCTCAAAGATAAGCAAGGAACAAGGTAATTAATGCATCTTTGGACATCATTTCATTTATGTTTAACTCCATGTCCGTAGATATTCTTGCATATGTTCCTCGTGCTTTGGTACTAAACCCTGTAGGTGAGAAAAGTATGAAAACAACAAGGATTGCTCCCAACTCAAGATGATCTTCATCAACTTTGAGCATCCACCACTACATCACCTACTTGAAGTATTCTACGAAAAAACCCAAGGTTAGTTCATCCCTCTTAGTGGGGATGTCATATCAAGGGGGGGGCTTTACTCTAAGACTTGAGTATAAGAATTTCCTAAGGATATGAACACATTAATGCTTATGTAAAAGTGGTAACCCCAGTTGTGCTTAACAATGAGTATGACCTATGATCAAGTATTCTTACTTGGCTCCTATATCAATATACTCATATATAGATGACTTTGTCATCGCCCAAGTGATTGATAGCTGCTAGGATGATTGTGCATGTTCACCATGTTTTTCTTTATCATTCTTATTGTGTGAGCATGTTGGTCTCCATGTGTTTGATCATTCAAGGACATCCAATTGTTGTTATTTGGCTCTTGATTTATATTTTTCCAATTGGATGGACAAGAATGACTAGGATCCTTCTCTAGCTATATATGCTATCTCATCTCAAGTTCTATCCATGCTTCATCAAAAAACTTGAACAAACACTTCTCGATCCCTCTGTGTGAAGGAGCACTTGGAGTTCTGTATCGTCAATGGATGACCTCCAAAACCTCCTTGTGAATGAACTTGGTGAAATCAACTTCACAAAGTCGGTTCCACCAATGTACAGAGTTGATCTAGGTTTTCCATCCCGGTACCACCGGAATCACAAACTCGGTTTCCCTGTCAGCTGACAGTAGAGGAACTCGATGACACCGATTTAGCAATCTCGGTGACGCCGACACCGAATGGGTATATATACCAGCGGACCGAATATTTGACTTCACTTCGTCAAAGTCGTTTCACCTCAAACCCTAAGCTGCCTCGTGGACCCCTAATCATTGCCCTTGAGTTTGCGTGCTTCTCCGCCGCTGGGAATCGCCATCGCTGATGGAATCTTCAGCACTGTCACCGCCATAGACCGACCACCACCAAGCTAGGGTACGGTTCGGACCCCCTCTATGTTCCTCCATCTAATTCATACGCAATGGGAAACTTCTAACCACAAGCCATTATGCACAACCTCTCTATCCACTAGATGAATCTTGTAGATTAGAGAACTAGGAAGTTTTTAGGGTTAACAGTCCGCAGACACCATCTTGTTGACTCCGAGTTTCAAAACTCGTTGCTACTGATTTTTAACCTAGGGTTCCTAAAAATGGACTCGGTGAGACCGAGTTGTCATTTTTGGTTCCACCGAAATGATGACCAAGTTTCTGTTAAGGAGTTCATGTGTTGCGGAGACTCTGAAAGTTGAAACTCGGTTTCACCGATATGTGTTCTGTAGAAAGTTAAAACTAAGGATTTCTGTGTTCAAATTTTCAAAAAACGTATGAATTTTGTGATGCTCATCCTATCTGTCTTTCATATATCCACTTACCAGGTTTTGTTGTTGCTGCTGAGTTTGTGCTTACCTGTCAGATATGTCTGGATCAGAAGATTGTCGAATGACTTTAGAGAACATAGTGTTGAGATGGACTCAGGCACTAGTCCAGAGAAGACTAACTCTGACCCTGGATCCTACAGCTCCCATGGTTTGCCCAAGGCAGCCACCATGCAGAGGAAGAAGCTGAATTTTGATGAAGAAGACTCAGACTTTGTGCCAGAAGAAACTTCAGCTCCTTCAAAGTCTCCAAGGAAAGTTGTCAGGAAAGTAACTGCAACCCGTGCTGATATGAGAGGACCTGAATATGCTAGGAAAAGCACAACACTTTCCAAGGATGTACCTACCAAGAACGCTAGTGTGTAGAGGCCCAGGAAGAGAACTGTTCATCTTGTTGGGAGAAAGACTTCAATGTTTGAAGACCCAGAAGATGTCGAGGAAGAAGCTCTTGAGGAGATCCCAGTTCCTCCCAAGAAGAAGGAGTTGATGGCTGATGCAATGAAATCTGCTCCTAAGCCTCCTGCCAAAGCAAAGAAGGATGTAGCTCCCAAAAGAACTACCAAGGACATACCTACAGCTGCCAAGACTAAAAGCCATGCATCTAGTGCCCATGCTGCAGAGGAGGAAGAAGATGAGAATGTACCAAATCTCAGGAAGCTCAGAGCAACCCTTCCAATTCACAATGCTTCTCATCGAGTAGCAGAAGATATGAAGAAGAGGAAGGATGCTGGACTAAGAAAGTGGAGAGCTAATGATTCATATGTTGTCGGAAGAAGAACTATTGTTGATCCAAGGTTTCACACCAAGCAACAACAAGATTTTTATGAGACTGTGTTGTTTGACAAGAGTCCTGTTGTCAGTGATATGAGGTATGTCGAGTGGGCATATATCAAGGAAAATGAGAATTTCTTTCCCCATGTCCAAGAGAACTTCAGATTAGTGGACATTGGAAAGTTTGTTGGCAAATAGATGACCCCATGGAATGGTGAGCTGGTCATGCAATTCTATGCAACTGTTCATTTCTATGATGACTCTTTAGTCTGGATGACTGATGGTCACAAGTATGAAGACACAATTGTTGAATGGGCTGCTATCATTGGTGCCCTCAAGCAGGAAGATTGGGATGTAGATGTGTATGCAGAAGCAAAGTATAGTCACAACTCAATGGCCAATATGTACAAGACAATTCCACACAAGTACTTGGCCAGTCACAAGATGGGTTCAGTGTACTTTCTGCAAGAAGACATTCCTACGACAAACACTATTCCGAGATACACCCTGATGCCTTAATTAGGAGATGGAAAGATGATTAGAGGACATTCCATCAACCTGCTGCACGTGCTAGACACCCATACCAGATTCAGAGTGATGGATTTGATAGTAGAGACTATCCAAAGAAATGTTGCGAATCAGAAGAAATCCTGTGGATATGCTCCTTACATTCAGATGTTTATCATTGCCAAGCTAGGCAAGCATGCATATCTACTTGATCGTCCCCATCGACCTCTGCAGCCATAGTTTGAAGATAATGAATTGGCGATGGATGAAAATGATCCCAACTCAGCTGCAACAAAAATAGGCCACCTCTAGTTCCACAGCTCAGAACTCAAGCTGAGAAAATGGCATTTCTAGTTAGCACTATCCAAGGCATGGAGAAGAACATTCAGGAGATACTGCAAAGTCAGGAAAGCCTTGAGAGAGTCGTGGAAACAAAATTTCATGACATGGATCTGAAGGTTTCTGAGTTGACAACTATAGTCAAACAACTTTACCATAAGTTGACTTAGTGGAGATCCCACGCTCAGAAGATGATGCGGAGGAGGAGGAAGAGTGTACTCCTACCACTACTACTTAGTTCAGCACCAGACCTAGGTCAGCTGTTGTACCTTCTCAGTTGACAAGACAGACATCTTCAGCACAAGCTTCAGCACCTTCAGCACCAGCTCCAGCTCAAGCTCCTTTAGTATCAACTCCTCCAGCTCGAGGACATTCAGCAGAAGCCTTCACAGACGCTCTTCTGTCGAGCCCGTCATCAGCTTCCAAGAGAGACGAGTAGTTCTATACTTTTGAACTTTTTGGGAACTTGTTTCCAAAGGGGGAGAAATGTATAGATCATAGAATTTGTTTGATAGAGAGCTTTTGACCTTATTTCCTCTCATTTGGCTATTAAAACTTTGGTCTTTTGGATGACTTTATCCTCTGTGTGAGCATACGCTTTACCTTGTGTGATGCTATACTATTATCTTTTATCTATCTTTGGGATGGTGAGTCACTTATCTTGTTGGTGCCACATGTATTGTTGTTCATTCCTATTTTTTTACGCACCACTAAGATGTATGTAACATGAAAGAGTAGCCCATGATCCTAATCGATTGTGCATTTGCATTCAAACTCAAATTTTAAATAATGCACAAATTTAGGGGCAGCTCTTGCTTTTCACATACTTCTCAAAGCGTCGATGCTAATCATTCATTATATCTTTTGTCAAAGCTTTGATCTATATGTTGTCATCAATTACCAAAAAAGGGGGAGATTGAAAGCACAATTGCTCCCTAGGGTGGTTTGATAATTGATCACAACATATGCATCATTGGACTAATATGTTTTCCAAGTATATTTCAGAAAAAGTTAAAAAGATGCTATGGTTTAAGGTTTATGTGGAGATGCCCCTGGATGCAAGAAAGGAATAACATTGGATCAAGCTTCAAGCTAGAAGACTCTTCATTGTATATTTGTGAGAAATCACTTTTGAGTCCATAGGAAAGCCAATACTATTAAAAGGGGTGAGGTAGTAAATTGAACTTATTCCTCAAATGCTCAAAGTTAGCCACCAAAACACTCAGTTATTTTTCCCACATATCCACTCTATCAAGTTCCACATACACAAATTCGGTGTCACCAACATTCCCATATTGAACCCACCGAGTTTGGCCTAAGACAGAAACCCTAGAAATTACCACCAAATCATTGCAACCGAAACCAAATCTGTGCTACCGAGTTCAGTGTGACCAACATTCTATTGCCACGATACACAACATCGGAATTTACGATTTTCAGTATGAGTGCCACTGATTTTGGTCATCTGACCGTTAATCACCGTTTCGGTGCCACCGAGTTTCATATATCGGTCTCACCGAGATTCAAAAGTTCAGACCTTTAGTGCTAATCGGTACCATCGAGTTTGCCCTTTTGTGTGTAATGGTTAGATTTTGGCTGTTGCCTATATATACCCCTTCACCACCTCTCATTCGTGGGAGAAGCACTCAGAACACACACTTCACTGCCAAATCCATTTTTCGAGAGAGAGCCACCTACTCATGTGTTGAGATCAAGATATTCCAAACCATCATTTGAAACTTGATCTCTAGCCTCCCCAAACTGCTTTCCACCAAATCAACCTCAACTACCCATGCATATTCTATGAGAGAGTGATTTGTGTTGAGGAGACTTTCTTTAGAAACACAAGAGCAAGGAGTTCATTGATCTACCACATCTATTACCTTTTGGAGGGTGGTGCCTCCTAGATTGTTACGTGTCGCTTGGGAGCCTCCTACTTCGTGTTGTGGAGTTGAACCAAGATGTTTGTAAGGGCAAGGAGATCGCCTACTTCGTGAAGATCTACCGTGAGTAAGGCTAGTCCTCCATGGACGGAAGCCATGGTGGACTAGACAAGGTTGATTTTTGTGGACCCTCCGTGGGTGGAGCCCTCCGTGGACTCTCGCAGCCGTTACCCTCCACGGGTTGAAGTCTCCACTAACATGGACGTACGATAGCGCCACCTATCGGAACCATGCCAAAAATCGCCGTGTCAACTTCATGCATTTGATCTCCCTACCTTACTCCTCTACTTTACACTTGCATGTTTTAATTTCCTCTGCTATACTATTAGAATTGCATGTGTAGGGTGTCCTTGACTTGCTATAACTGTCGTAGTTGTTTGTCAAGTAGAATTGGGAAAAGGCAAAAAATTATCTTGTCAAGTAGTCTAATCACCCCCTCTAGACATACTTTCGGTCCTATAGGGGGCAGGGCCGTGCGACCCCAACTGGTTTCCCTTGACTAGTCCACCCCGTGAGGGACTCAGGGGCGTCCTCAGGACGCACCTTGGTGGCGTGCTGCTCCATGCGGTCCTTGTCATCGATCCCTCGCGCCTGCCTCGTGAGGCAAGGGCCCTCGTGACGGTCTTTCTTGGTGGGCCCGCTGTCGGGCCGAACCACGCGTGCATAGTGCATTGCGCTTGGCGACGCAAGCCAACGGGTCTGGGTATCCTCGGTCCCAGGGGCCCAACAACCTTAACAACTGTCCACCCACGTATCAAATTATCAAAGTAGCGAACACAAATCAACTTAACATGATGAACATGACTAGACAGAAATTCCCATGCGTCCTCAGGAGCGCTTGGTTAATATAAGAGTACTTTTAGGCTTGTCCTTTGCTACAGAAAGGGTTGGGATACCTTTCTGCACCTTTGCTACTATTTGCACTTGTTACTTATTACAAATGAGATTGGTACAAAACTATATATCATTGTTACTCATAGCATTTGTAGAGAATACCTTGCTGCAAACAGCTTATCATTTCCTTCCGCTCCTAGTTGGGTTTGACACTCTACTTATCAAAAGGACTATGATTGATCCCTATACTTTTGGGTCATCAAGACTCTTTTCTGGCGCCATTTCCGATGAGTGAAGCACCTTTGGTAAGTGGAAATTGGTAAGGGGACATTTTTGATACGGGCTGAAATTTATTATTGCTTATCACTATGAACAGTCACCCTTTGAGTGGTTGTTCGGGGCATCTTTGCCTCAAACAGAAGTTGAGAAAGTTATTCCTCAATCTACTGAACCTACTGAAAATATTTATTATGTTATTCCTTCAGGTATGGTAGAGAAACTGTTGGATAATCTTTATAACGG
This sequence comes from Hordeum vulgare subsp. vulgare, assembly GCF_904849725.1. Lineage (NCBI taxonomy): Eukaryota > Viridiplantae > Streptophyta > Magnoliopsida > Poales > Poaceae > Hordeum > Hordeum vulgare. The sequence goes on along the minus strand of NC_058521.1, from coordinate 120,407,463 downwards.
TTTAACTCATCCTGATTACCATTTGATATATGTCAATGAGATTTGTGGATTGATTAAGCTTTCAGGTCTACCCGAAGACAAAGTTAAGAAGAAAATTTTCCCTTTATTTTTGGAGGCAAAGGCATTAATGTGTTACATGCTATTGGATGATATTGGATCATGGGACTGGAATCGCTTGAAGCTGGAATTTCATTAGAAGTTTTATGATATGCATCTAGTTTATTGTGATTGGAACTTTATTTATAATTGATTACCTCGTGAAGAAGAAAGTACCGCTCAAGCTTGTGGGAGGATAAAATGTATTATGCACACTTTCCCCAACCATGAGCTCTTGAGAGAAATGACTATACAAAAAAATTATGCTCAGTTTTCTCATGATGATCAAGCATTACTCGATTCTTGTACTACTGGTTCCTATACAAAGGTGCCTATTGAATTCAAATGGAATCTCCTAGAAGATATTAAACACAACTCTAAAGATTGGGAATTGGGCAAAGGTGAAGATTCAGGTGTAAAGCTTAATTTTGATTGTGTTAAATCTTTTATGGAAACAAATGCTTTCCATGAGCTTAGCAATCAATATTGTCTTGACTCTAAGATAGTAGCTACTTTCTGTGACTCTTTTGTTACCCATATTGATCTTCCTAGGGAGAAGTGGTTTAAATATTATCCTCCCATTGAAAAATCACTTGAGAAACTTGTTAAAATTAAGAAGTAATAAATAATTTTTAGCCATGTTGATCGAGTTGTTCCTACTACTTACATTGAGAAACCTACTTTTCCTGTTAGGATTGGGGAACATGCTAAGGCTACAATTATGTTTAAAAAAGTCATGTTACGACACCGAAACCCTCTGAACAAATAAATGTTGAGCCTAAAGTTGTTATGGTAAAAGATAGTTGATAATGTTTATGGTCAGGTTATTTACTGCTCTGATGAAGCTGCTAGAATTGCAAAACCTGTCAGAAACAAGCGGGATGAGCTCGATAAAAACAAATCAGTTGTGGGCATGCATGTTGTCTTAGTTAAAATTGGAGATCATTTCCACCATAGCTTGTGTGATATTGGTGTTAGTGTTAGTGCTATACCTTTTACATTATGTCAAGAAATTATGCATGATATAGCACCTTCTAAGATTGGAGATATTGATGTCACTATTAAACTTGCAAACCGTGATACTATTTCACTGCTTGGAATTGTTAGGGATGTTGAAGTATTGTGTGTTAAAGTCAAGCATCCCACTACTTTCCTAGTGCTTGGTTCAAAACAAGATAACTTTTGTTTCATTATATTTGGTAGACCTTTCTTGATTACTATTAATGATTAGATTAATTGTGCTACTAAGAAGGTCAAAGTAAGCTTTGGTGACATGCCTCATCAATTTAATTTATCCGAATTTAGTAGACAACCACATGAAAAAGAACTACCTAATAAGGAAATAATTAGTCTTGCTTCTATTGCCATACATTTTATACTTGTGACCTGCGATGGGTTTTCCGTGAAGAGGAATGGGTTTTCGCAGCAGAACATGGGTAAGTATTTCCCTCATTTATGAAACCAAGGTTTATCAAACTAATAGGATTATCAACAACAACCGTCTTCAGCGGTTGCACACAAAAGAACAAATAGCTTGCACCCAACGCGGGCTAGAGTGTTGTCAATCCGCTTGGTCTCGTTATTTGCAAGCAAATGAGGTGTGTAGATAATTGTAAACTGCGAAATAAAATTAAAACTAGTAAATGGCAGCAAGGTATTGAAGGTTTTGTAGATATATGGTGAATAGACCCGGGGGCCATAGTTTTCCCTAATGTCATCTCTCATGAAAACAACATATGGTGGGTAAACAAATTACTATTGGGCAATTGATAGAAAAGAGGTAGTTATGCGATATTCACGACAATGATTATGTGTATAGGCATCATCTCCATAAACAAATAGGGTGACTCCAACCTGCACCTATTACTATTACTCCACTCATGGATCGCTATCCACCATGCATCTAAAGTATTAAGTAAAACAGAGTAATGCATGGAGAATGATGACATGATGTAGATAAAGTATACTCAAACAATATGAATAAATCCCATCGTTTTATCCTTAGTAGCAACAACACAAAGACGCATCTTGTCCCCTTCTGTCACTAGGATATAGAAATTCACCAGGTTGAACCTACTACAATGCACCTCTCTCACAGAAGAAATATTAGTCTTGTTGGCCAAACTATTTCAATAGATCAGATAGAATTACAAAGCTATCATAATCATGAACATAAGAATCATATTAGTATTAAGATAAGACTCAAATATTTATCATGAATAATATGAACATAAACCTACAATTTATCGGATCCCAACGAACGCACCGCACAAAAGGATTACATCATATGGATCAAAGAAAAGATGTGATGATCATTGTATTGAAGAACAAGAGAGAGAGATATTGACATCTAGATACTAGCAATGGACCGGTAGGTCTATGGTGAACTACTCACACATCATAATGAGGGCAACAAGGTTGATGAATAGGCCCTCCATGATCGATCCCCCCCGCAGGGTGCTAGAACGGAGCTCGAGATGGCCTCCGGTCGGAACAGAGACTTGCGATGGTGTAAAACTGTTTTGGGACTGCCTTTAGGGTTTTGGGGATATATGAGAATTTATGAGCTAGAAAACGGAGTCCGGAGAGCCTCGAGGGGCCCACAAGCCAATAGGGCGCCCCCACGACGCGCCGTGTTGGCTTGGGGGTCCCTCGGGTGGCCTCCAGCCTTCTTCTTATACCCATTGGTCTTCTTTTGGTCCGAAAAAAATCTCCAAATTTTTTGAGGTCATTGGACTTCCTTTGGTACTGAAAACCTGAAAAGTGATAAACAAGCAGAAAACAGCAACTGGCACTGGGTAGTGGGTTAATAGGTTAGTGCTCAAAAATAATATAAATTGGTAAATAAATACCCAAAAAGTATCCTAGAATGATAATATATCAGCATGGACCAATCAAAAATTATATATACGTTCGAGACATATCAAGCATCCCGATGCTTAATTCATGCTCGTCCTTGAGTAGGTAAATGCTAAAAACATATTTTTGATGTGACATGCCGATTATGTAATCTTATGCATGTATGCTCATTGAGAAACGATGAATTAACAAACATTAACATATCAATACTTATAAGTATAAGCACCAAAACCGTTAATCTTTCAAAGTATACGATCCTCAAAGATTGTTTTACCTTCATTCATCTTATTATATTAGCAAGGAATGGCTCCATATTAACCACAAATGTCAAGCACCATGGTGCCCAAGTCAAGCAAATGGATCATAATTTTTCAATATGCATCAACTTTTTATTCTTCACGGAATACATGAGCATGAATCATTGGACATAGAAATAGGTGGAATAAAATATTGTGGTAGGTATTAAAAAGGGGTAAAAATTGGAGAAGATAGTCTAACATCAACTAGGTGTACCAATGGGCTATGGAGATGCCCGTCGATAGATATCGATGCAAGGAGTAGGGATTGCCATGCAAATGATGCACTAGAGCTATAAGTGTATGAAAGCTCAACTGAAGCTAAGTGGGGTCTGCATCCAACTTGCTTGCTCATGAAGACCTTGGGCATTTGAGGAAGCCCATCATCGGAATATACAAGACAAGTTTATGAAAAATTGGTTCCCACTAGCATATGAATAATATAATATGAGACTCTCTATATGAAGACCAAGGTGCCGCTTTGAGGAACAAGTGTGGTAAAGGATAGTAGAAAAGTTCCTTCTCTCTTATTCTCTCATTCATTTTTATGGTGGGCTCATTTTACCTTCCCCATTTTTATTTCCTCACTAGGAAAATTCTCTAATAATGATGGTAATCACACTTTTATTTACTTACAACTCAATATGAAGACTGATAGGGCGGTATGACTCTGTATGAATGCCTCTCGGAGTGTACTAGGATGTGCAAAGATCTAGCATGACATCCCCAAGCTTAGGCGCTTGAGTCTTACTATAATATTACCTCGGGATGACTTGGGCATACCTAAGCTTATGATTTTTCGGCTTCTCATTCCTTTTTCCATCAGGATAATACCCAAAACTGGAAAACTTCAATCACATAAAACTCAACAAAACTTCGTGAGATCCGTTAGTATAAGGAAGATATCAAATACTTTAGGTACCTTTATAAGTTGATTCTAATTTTATTTTAGCATAAGGTATTGTATTCAAACTTCTCCATGCCTTATACCCCATGATACAATCCGTAGCATCATCAAAACAAGCAAACTATGCAAGCAAAAACAAAATCTGTCAAAAACAGAATAGTCTGTACTAATCTATAATGAACCTATACTTTTGTAACTCCAAAAATTCTGAAAACATAGGATGGCCTGAGAAATTTGTACAACAATTGTGTAAAAAATGCAGCTTAATAAGAAATTCCAGTAAAATAAGAGAAATTCTGCACTAGACGTCAAATTTTTTGTTTTTACACCGTATCAATTCTACTCATCATACAAATCGTCCCAAAGGCTTTACTTGGCACAAACGCTAATTAAAACATAAAAACACAATCATTATAGTAGCAACAATCATTTATCACAAACAAACATAAAGTAAAAGAAAAAATAGAGATAACTATTGGGTTGCCTCCCAACAAGCACTATTGTTTTACGCCCCTAGCTAGGCATATTGCATAGTTTCAAGTATTGGACCCCTTCATGTCTTTCAAAGTTAGTTCCTAAATTTTTTTACTTAATAAATAACCTTTGTAAAACCTACTTTAAGAACTCAAGTACTCAATGGGATTTATACAATCATTTCTCACATCACTATCATCTAAGGGTTCTTCGTATAATACATGGATTTCATCACTAATAGGTTCCCTAATAGTGTTTTCTTGCCAATATTCACTAAACCATTAACTAATTGCTTTACCAATCCATTCAAATTTATCACAATGCAAAGAAATAAAGATTGTGTTGATTCTTTAGGAAGCACATTCCTCCTCATATTCATATCAAATCCGTGATAGTCGTTAGATTCCAACCTATGCATAACATCTTTATTACGGAGGATTGTTTCTATGGGAGGACATTATTCCATAGGAGGTAAAACATTATTTTGCTTCACGCAAAATGTAATCAAATTCATTCATAAGGATGGTGATAGCAAAATTCTTAATCTCGGGATCATGCAAGCTAGGGAGTCCCAAGAATAAGTTTTGAAGCATAGGATGGAGATGCACAAATTTTCTTTCCATTTTCAACATAAGCATGGTGATAGCATCCACAGATCAATCTGTTTAATCAAGTATATATCCCTTAATGAGAGGGGAAGCTAGCTAATACTCAAAGAATTCTCGGATGACATGCTTTCCAATAATGTTCCCATTACCCACATGATAAATTTTAGAATTTAGAGTCGTATGAGTGTTAGTACTAGGGACTTGATCCATATGAGGATCATGAGTGGAACCAATAAATTTTAGTATTGCTTCATCTAAGTCACTAGTGCTCTATTCACAAGTGCTTTCAATAAGAACTTTCTCAAATTCAGACAGGGTAGCAGCTTCCAAGCGAACTAGAGAGCAAAGAGGCAAACTAGTGACAAGCAAAGCAAGAAAAGGTAAATATATTTCTATTTTTATATTTTACGAGACAAACTAAATGTACCAGCAGATAAAATGAGGAACGCGTGAATGAATATTTGTGTGAAGTTACTCGGTAGTTGGTGATGATATTCCCCGGCAATGGTGCCAGAAATCCTTCCTGTTACTTGTGATCTGCGTTCGACTTTTCGTGAAGAGGAACGGGTTATCTGTGACATCCCAGTTTTTGGCTTTCCTGACTTACTAACTTATTTCAAAATTTAGGACCAATTAAAATTTTTGTGAATGCTTGTGATGCTTGGAGTGACTATTGTCTGTCTGTTTGTTTTGCATGTGATTGATCTCCATTAATTTTTGCCATTCTCTTAATCATCTTCTCATCCCATGATCTCCTGCCCAATGATCATGCCATGTGTTAGGATAAATATCTGTTTTTACCAAATATTATTTTCACCAAAAAGATTTTCTTTGAATTAAACTTTCAAACCCCTGAGATGAGGTTTGTACTAGAAGTCCTCAAATTAGGGAGTTTCTTTTGCACCAAAACTTTTATTTGAAACCTATTATCAACATGACTTCCAAAAACCATCTTATTATTATTTTAAAAGTTATTTTATTATTTTATTTAAAAGCCCTTCTCTCAGGCCATAAATGGTCTCCTATGAAGGAAAACTATTTTTATTACCTTCAAAATATTTAAGAAAGATTGGGGAAACTCAGTGGATATATTTATTCCACATTTATGAGTTTCAAGACCTGGTCATGTTCAAAATATTGGGCAAACCCCTTCAAAACCATTCCTGCCTATTTCAAGATTTTGGAATATTTCTATAAGAAATATTCTCAATAAATTCCAGTAAAATTATAGCATGTCATCTATGGTATTCTTGATTATCTTGCCAAGTTTCATTTTAATCCAAGTTGATTTGACTCCCCTAATCACTCTAAAACCTTATCTGTCCAGAATCAAATTTGAGCAACTTTACATTGTGAAGTGTCTCCAATTGTACTCAAATTTGGTGGACATGTTCCAGTACTCCAATGAGGCATCCACACCAAGTGGTACCCCAAGGAGAATAGAGGAACTTGTCCTAAAACCCTCAAAACCTCTCTGTTGATTTCTGACTTTGAGAAACTTTACATTATAAAGTTTGTCCAATTGGCCTCAAACTTTTCGTCCATGCCTTAATGCTCAAATAATGCCCCTACACCAAATATTGGATTTGTGGGAATTTATTTGAATAGGGTTCTAAGCACAAACCCATTTCTGCCCCTTTCTAGGGTTTTTCAAGTCTACATTGGAAAACTTCTCCAGCAAATCCCAAATTTGGTGTGCAAGCCTATTTTCATCTATTAATTGATCCTGTTAAGTTTCATAGCCATTGGAATCCATCTGGTAGCATAACCACAGATCAAACACCTTGTGTGCACTCACTATTTTGGCTTCTATTGCCCCTTCTACTTTATTCCTTGAGCTCAACTTTCTACCACAGCCTCACCTAGTTACATTTCACCTCTAGTAACTTTCCCATGGCCACTGGTCAATTATTCGGGAAGGACCCTTTGTAACTTTCTCTCGTTTTCACCCTTGGCAGCACTGTTTTACCTCACTTTCCATTCTTCTTCTTAAGCTATCACCCCCAACTCTTTCCAGAGAACCTAATATATGCCAAGGCTTCATTTAGAACCAAGTTATGACATGCTCATGTGGGAAAAATGAGCAGCACTTCTTCAAATAGATTTCTGGCTGAATCATGGCTTTGAACAGCAAGTAGTAGCTATCCTTCTTTGTTTGATCTGAAACTTTGCAGTATTAAAGCCCTTCCATGCCTAGCACTGCCAGACATAGTTTCTCCCCAAGTCTCCCCACCTAAGACCCACTTTTATCAGCTCCAACTTTGCTGTTAGAAACTTAACAGCAGTCAAAACCCCACCTAGACAGCTGCAACTTGGTCCAGACTTCACCAGTGCATCGTGGCAAGCATTCCTTGCACGGTTGACACCTTGGCCTGGCCAAGGGGTGCCCCAGGACACAGGTGACCGTGGTGACCACCACTCTAGCGTGCAGTAATGGTGCTCTGCACCCTCTTCTCCTTCTGTAGCTCGGTCCCCTTCTTGGCACCATGTCTCAGAGTGTTAGAGCATCCCCTTTTGACCGTTCAAGCCATTCCCCTCCACCAGCAAGCCTCCAAAACCCCTCTGGCACGCATGTCTACTCCGTGCCCTCGGAGCTCCGGGAGCTCCCAAGCTTTCTTCGGTTCTCCCCTCTCCATTTGAAGCCTACCCAAGCCACTGATGCCTCGGCAACTCTCCCTCTCTCCCTGGAACCACCCTTGAGCCCTCTTCCCTCTCCCAAGCTCCTTCCCCTCATCCCATGGCCGCCATGGCCAACTTCGGCCATGCCCTAGCCGAATCTTCCCCTCCTGGAGCAGCAGCAACTCGAGCAACGGGCTCCCCTTTTCCCTTGGGACTTCCCCTACAGCCCTCCGCATTCTCCCTCTCGCCCCATTTCTTCCTCTAGCCGGCCGAGCCACCGCCCCACCGCGGCAGTGCCGTCGGCATCCTCCATGGCCGAAGGCCTCGCCTCCAGGCGCTCCTAGCGGGAGTAGGCTCTTTCTCAAGCGCGGGAGGCTGCTCGCCCCGAGCCCCTGCTGGATGGAGCGCCGCCGAGCAGCCGCCGGAGCCAGCCTCTGCCCCGGCTGGCCCTGCCCCGTGCGCACACAGATCGGGAGAAGGAGGAAGAAGACCCGACAGGTGGGGCCCCACGTCAGCCAGCCACCGGTCGGGTCCTCTCTTGTTAAGTGGACGCGCCCTCGCGTATTTGCGTCTCCACCGAGCCGAAGGCGTATTTCCAGGACTACGCCTCCTGCGTGGATCCCTCGCTGCTGTCCGAGCCACTGGGCCGGCCCGAAGGCCTAATTAGCGCCCTAAGCGTTAGATAACCTGAGGCTAAGCCTTTTTCCCTTTTTCTATCTGATTCAACTTCAAAAATCCATTACAAATTCATTCTAACTCCAAATCTGTTGATTCAAACTCCTGCAGGATCCTAAAATCAAGCTCTATCCGAATATGTGCCTTGCACATTTTTCCTAGAAACCTTTCTGTGGTACTATTATTCAAATGCAGATTTGAATATATTTAGCCCACCTTTGTAAAATCCGATAGGGTTCAAATCAACTCCAATTGGAGTGATTCAAATTTCTAGAACCTTCATAAATCATTTCCAAATTTTAGAGCCTTGGTCAACATTTTTATCAAACTTCATTCTGTTGCTTATAATAAATAACTTCCTATTACTATTTATTCCACATTAGAAAATTCCTAGTAAATTCATTTCAACTCCAAATCCAGTGAAACCACTTCCTAAAATACTTCTAAAATCATTCTGTGATAAATGGGTGCCTCCACTCATTTTTAACAGAAAGATTTTTGTTGGCTTATTCAATGGCCACCTATTGCTCCTTTCACCTATTCAAAAATCCTTGATGATTCAAATCTCCTGTGAGAAGCTTCAGGAGGCTTACTATGGTTATTTCCGACGTAGTTGACGGTAGATGGAGTATTCGGGGACGGAGCGGAAGACCCCGAGGACTTACGTGAGCAAGGCAAGCAGCCCTTTTGCCATGACTTAAGTATATAAAATGATGCATGCTAGAATAGCAAGTATTTCCCGTTGCATGTGATCACGATGCTGGTTCATCATTTATGTGATGGTACCGATGGCTTCTTCGAAGCACTTGCATTGATAGTAATGATATTCACCTGGCTCCTCGGAGCGCAAACATGATGAGCTGACCCTACCATCTACGAGGTTCATGCTACTGTCGTGTTGACTAGTAAAGTAAGATCACTGCATTAAGCTTGACCCTACCCCGTGAGGGTCATGTTATACCATGTTGACAAGTAATAATAGAGCATTTTATCATGAGCATGTTGATGAGTTAAATAAAGAGTTTATGAAAACCCCGTCGGGTGCCACTAAAGCCCGAGGGTGAGGATGAGTTGGTGATCACTTTTGGTGAAGTGATGCACCGGTGATTTTGGTGTGAGTATGGTTTCGGAAATGGATTAGATTTATGATGTGTCGACCGTCCCAACCTTACCAGTACGACCACGATACCCCTTTATGGGAGGGGCTTTGTTGATTACTCTGGTCGGTACTAGCAAAGAGCCACATTACTAGTGGCGGGAGTGATCGGTGTCACTCTCGTGATGGGGTCATGCCAGGTAGGACGACTATGCCATTATTATGAGTTCCAGGCACACTTTGGTCCCTGCATGGTTGATACAGTCCAGAGTCGGTGCTCGTAAGACGTACAACATGTGGGCTGGTTACCAATTGAGTGGATATCTTTGTCTAGTATCGTCAGGGGAAAGATGATGATCGGGTACTTACCTTAGGTATATGTGATATACCGCGAGTCGTGGATGACACTGAAGTTTCCCGTTTCTCGTGGGTCCAGCGTACTACCTCTGCAGAGTGTAAACTATTCGAATAGCCGTGTCCACGGTCAAGGACAGTTGGGTGGTGCTGCTTAAACTACGACATGTGTTTCCGCATAAACCAAGTGTGTGTGCGTGGAGTTAAAAAGGTGTTGTTATGATAATCACAATAATATGATCAAGTTCGGTGGCTTGACATATAGGGTAAACCCGGATGGTTTAGCCCTCATTAATACCTTGAGGTTATGACAAGTCCGATGACTTGGCATACAGGGTGAACCCGGTGTGTTCAACCCTCGTCAGATATGTCAATATCTATAACCTGTTCTTCAAAAGTAATTCTTTAACCTGATGCATATACATGATCATTCCACCTAAATGAGTTATACTAAAGATGCATGATAATGTTATCCTTCACTTTCATTGTTCGTATCATGGGCTGTTTGCGAGTACATTCAAAGTACTCATTGGCTTGCCACTGGTTATTTCATTGACCAGGTATGAAAGACAGGATACGGTGAAGATTAACTCGGTGACGTACTTGCGAGCTAGGACGCTTCCCAGTCAGAATACCTGTAGGATAAGGCTGATGGCATGGGTTCACGTTTTCAACCAATAATTCCTCTATTGGTCTAGTTTGGTGCTTTGACCTTTAAGGCCCAATGTATGTAAGACTCGACCGAATAGGTCATTTATTGTATCAAACGGTATGTATGGATGTAAGACTCTATTATTCAGTACCTGTGTTCAGTGAGCATGGATCCTTGGGATCACTGGGCACGGCGATCTCGACTTACCAGTCGGGGTCCCCACAGAGCTGGTATCAGAGCCATCCTGACTGTAGGAAGCCCTTAGCTAGCACGGACGTTAGTTAGGATAAAACTGCTTTCCAAATCCTTCAAATACTTACAAAACTTATATTTTCTCAACTCTCCAAAAAACTTCAAAGAAATTGAAGGATATGCTCTATCCTTCCACTCTTATTTTCTTGACACTCCTCGTCTACTTTTTCAAAATTTGCTAATGGTTGCTAGAGCCTTATGCCCTTGTGACCACGGGATAAATTGAAATCCTCGTGGGCAGCCCGGAAGGAAGCAATCTTTCCACGCAAACACCTATGCTGAAGGACAGAGAACACCACTCCGCGACCAGACGACACCAACAGAAGTACCTCTAAGAGGAACGAGGACATCGAGGCATAGAAGATGGTGAAACCCTGGGCACTGTTCGAGAGTGATGCCACTCTCGCCTATGATAATCTGGACATAATATATGCTAAACTTGATCTGCATCACTAATAGAGCGACCGTGTCAGTTATAAATAATTGTGTCGACCACCACCGGTGGATGAGAATCTTGCCACTTGGTCCGCCTCACCTTAGTGAGCAGGAAAACGGTTCTCTTCATCCCTCGCTCTAGGTGTCGATATCGCAATTAGTATGATTGACAGATCAGAACTCTATCATGTCATGCAAATATCGGTGCATGAAGGTGTCCACCTGAGACTCTCGAAGCCTCTGAAGACAAGAAGACGATGACAAGATCATGAAGACAATAGAAGACCCTACCAGTGACGGCTATGAAGAACCACCTTTGTCAGCAATTTCCCAGACGAGAAGACAATCAGAGTTCCTTACAACTCAAGCGAATTGGTTCAGCAAGCGACAACAAGAGGCGTGACAACACCCTGAGAAGGTCCAGAAGACTTAGCAGACTCCTCTCCGGAGCAAGAAGCAAGCACGACTGTCGAGTCCCAGAGCCTAGGATAGGATGAGCCGCGAATTCCATATGCGAAGTCGAGTCCGTGAAGTAGTTCGGATGGACCATGTTGTGTGTTGTTTGTTTTTGTTGTTTATGCTTTGATATAAGTCGCACTTTTTCTTAGGCAACAAGCATGCGGTTATATCACTTGACTTATTTTGATGTTCAAAATAATTTTAGCACTTGTTTGAGTTGATTTTCCAACGCTTGTTTGATTGCGCTGAGACCCTTAGACATTCCCCTTGGTACTCTCTCTCTTTCTCTCATCCCTCTCGACAACTGAAGACGGCAAGGCAAGATGCGCCTAGGATCCACTTCGAAGGACGACTGACGTTGAAGACACTGACTGTACTATGCTTAACCACACGCAACCCGTAGGAGTGTGTTTTTCCCTCGAGATTGGAAAACCACACTAGACCAGACTAACCTTCACAAGCCTTTCCGGCTCAAATTTTCTGGTCATGTGTCTAGTACACGGACTAGCCAGAACTCGTGTAGGTCCCCGATAAACCCCGCTGAGCACCGAGTTCCTTGTGGAACAAGTGATCACCGTGAACAAGTATCCTTCCATCTCAAGATAGCACTCTAACCTTGATGCCATAAGAGGACCGATCTCCGATATGAGAGCATTAGACTAAGATTGTGGTGATGATGATATGTGTCTTGAGGATATAGCTAGACTAATTTTGGTGGATCGTGAGACCCTTATAAAGGTAGGTGGATTTGGTGGAACGAGTTGATACAGTAGTATAACCTGCATAATCTGGAGTAAGATTGGATTTAGTAGGATGATTATGATCGTGAACCTTATTCTTGGTGATATGCATGACTTTAGCTAGTGGTTGGCATAATTTGATGCGCTTGCCAAGATAACTTGGAGTATCAAGTAGACTTCTTATTGGATTTGAGTCTTGGATTTAAATAGGTAATCTTAATAGAATATTGAGGATGACAAAGACCACATGGTTCGGAGTAAATTGGATTTAGCTCGTTAATCTCGATCATGATACCATGATTCTCGGTGGATATAGAATGCGTATACTTGGAGTTTTCAAATAGATTTACAACCTATGTACTTGGCCTTGGAGAATGGATGGCCATGATTATTGAAGTTGGTGGATATACTACGACGTAATTCTTGCAGTAATATGTGAATTACGAGGACTCTAGGAGACTATGTAGAACCCCATCAATGTTGGATTTGTAGGAGTAGTGAGTCTAGTCATGATTGGTCGGATTGATGGATTACGTGATCAGATTCTTAGGAAGGAAACAAAATACTGGATTGGTCTACTACGTGTTTCCTTAATATAGTAGTGTAGTACCCTGTCCATTGGATGACTAAGGTGGTCAATTGGATTTGTTGTGCCTCAGATTCAATCGTGGTAGCTGTATGTCTCCCCAAGGTCGTTGCATAGTAATGCATGTATAGTTGGGGCTACGCCATACTTGTAAGTGTTTGGGTTTAGTTCTTCCCCCAACTCGGAGTTGACTAGCTTGAGCTGTGTGGAGTTGACCCACGTAGGATGATATCCTTGATGAGACGAGGTGATGTTGTCTCAAGTTAGCAGTCGAACTATTGGCATCTAAGGAATGTGCTTAGAGATAAGATGATAACTGTTCGCCCACATCCTAAGTTCCATAAGACCCTAAAGCTCCGCCGAGCCACAAGATGGACGGATTACGACCATAGAAGACGACTCTAAGTCGTTGAAATGTGGACAGTACCCGCCCATAGCAAGTCCCGTTCTCCTCACCCGACTTTTCAGCACTGTGCTTATGTCATGTTTGGGAAGGTAGGTTGTCATCCTCACTGATGACATACTTACTCACCCAGTAAGAGGAAGAACACCTTAGTCCTGTTTGGACGAACCCCAGGAACGCCAATTGTTATACCTCTCGAGGGTACCGTGATATCTCAAGAAGGCAGACTTCTCGAAGCAGTCCCAAGACGACGGAAGTCTAACCTACTCCAGCAAAGACGAAGAACCGCCGTGGCGAGGAAGCCACGACAACGGCAATGAGGCAACAAGAAGTCAACCACCGACCACGCGCCGACCACATCAACGACGTCAAGAAGCCTCGACGACACAGAAGAGCGACGCATTTTATTGCAACTCCAACATCGACTACGCCGACCACAACATGCTAGGCAGTAAGGACAGACCCACTGGGAACAACCTCTACCCGGACCACAACTGCGCCTACGACCACACAGCACACCAGCGCTTAACCATTTGCCACTATGACACACCTCGGTTCCTTCATAAGAAGAGACTGCAAGGACACCACTAGCACACTAACACCACGCGTGCACCGAGCAGGCGCCTAATCGTCATGAACCCTGCCACCGCGGAGAGCCACCGTGCGGGCAGCAGCATCCTGGCGATCATCGTGGACAATCGCACAGTACAGTGTCGAGACCCCGACCAGCAGTGCCACCATCCCGGACAGGAAGATGATGAGCCATCCCGGAGTCTCGTCAGCCATTGGCATCCTCCCTCGAGCACCTGTAGTAGAAGAAGAAGAGGACGGAGCAGCAGCAAGTGGTGAGGCTGGGTGGAGACGAGGAGGACTCCCTGGCCAATTTATAGCCAGGACCGGAGAGCCACTAGCCAGGCCACCAGCCCTGTTTGCCGCTCGACCGTCGGTGCTCGCTGGGAATCCCAAGCAGTGCCGACATACCAGGCCCGCGAGGTGGGTGCTTGCTGCGCCGGCAGATGGCTCACCGCACGCCATCGTAGGGCGGCCCCGGACACCGTACGCCCTAGGCACCGGAAGTGGAGACAACACCCGGGGCTCACCCAAGAAAGAAGAATCAGAGGTAGAAGAAGAGGCTGACGGCGGACCCCGGGCCCACTTGTCAGCCGGAGCAAGTAGCAGGCAACAGGTACGGCTAGCAACCATGTCTGACAACTCCCCCTTTCTCCAACATCCTCGTAGAATGCGGAGGCACCAATAAGTGGTATTATTGAGGTGACCCCATGAGACCGCATTTACATTGTCACTTCTAGTAAGTCCTGCAGCATAACCGGAGCAAACCCTTGCTTCCGTCTTAACAAATCTCGGGGACGAGATTTTCTTAAGAGGGTAAGGTCTGTCACATCCCAGTTTTTGGCTTTCCTGACTTACTAAATTATTTCAAAATTTTGGACCAATTAAATTTTTTGTGAATGCTTGTGATGCTTGCAGTGACTATTGTATGTCTGTTTGTTTTGCATGTGATTGATCTCCATTAATTTTTGCCATTCTCTTAATCATCTTCTCATCCCATGATCTCCTGCCCAATGATCATGCCATGTGTTAGGATAAATATCTGTTTTTACCAAATATTATTTTCACCAAAAAGCTTTTCTTTGAATTAAACTTTCAAACCCCTGAGATGAGGTTTGTACTACAAGTCCTCAAATTAGGGATTTTCTTTTGCACCAAAACTTTTATTTAAAACCTATTATCAACATGACTTCCAAAAGCCATCTTATTATTATTTTAAAAGTTATTTTATTATTTTATTTAAAAGCCCTTCTCTCAGGCCATAAATGGTCTCCTATGAAGGAAAGCTATTTTTATTACCTTCAAAATATTTAAGAAAATTTGGGGAAACTCAGTGGATATATTTATTCCATATTTATGAGTTTCAAGACATGGTCATGTTCAAAATATTGGGCAAACCCCTTCAAAACCATTCCTCCCTATTTCAAGCTTTTGGAATATTTCTATAAAAAATATTCTCAATAAATTCCAGTAAAATTCTAGCATATCATCTATGGTATTCTTGATTATCTTGCGAAGTTTCATTTTAATCCAAGTTGATTTGACTCCCCTAATCACTCTAAAACCCTATCTGTCGAGAATCAAATTTGAGCAACTTATATTGTGAAGTGTCTCCAATTGTGCTCAAATTTGGTGGACATGTTCTAGTACTCCAATGAGGCATCCACACCAAGTGGTACCCCAAGGAGAATAGAGGAACTTGTCCTAAAACCCTCAAAACCCTCTCTGTTGATTTCTGACTTTGACAAACTTTACATTATAAAGTTTGTCCAATTGACCTCAAACTTTTTGTGCCTGCCTTAATGCTCAAATAATGCCCCTACACCAAATATTAGATTTGTGGAAATTTATTTGAATAGGGTTCTAAGCACAAACCCATTTCTGCCCCTTTCTAGGGTTTTTCAAGTCTACATTGGAAAACTTCTCCAGCAAATCCCAAATTTGGTGTGCAAGCCTATTTTCATCTATTAATTGATCCTGTTAAGTTTCATAGCCATTGGAATCCATCTGGTAGCCTAACCACAGATCAAACACCTTGTGTGCACTCAGTATTTTGGCTTCTATTGCCCCTCCTACTTTATTCCGTGAGCTCAACTTTCTACCACAGCCTCACCTAGTTACATTTCACCTCTAGTAACTTTCCCATGGCCACTAGTCAATTATTGGGGAAGGACCCTTTGTAACTTTCTCTCATTTTCACCCTTGGCAGCACTGTGTTACCTCACTTTCCATTCTTCTGCTTAAGATATCACCCCAACTCTTTCTAGAGCACCTAATATATGCCAAGGCTTCATTTAGAACCAAGTTATGACATGCTCATGTGGGAAAAATGAGCAACACTTCTTCAAATAGATTTATGGCTGAATCATGGCTTTGAACAGCAAGTAGTAGCTATCCTCCTTTGTTTGATCTGAAACTTTGCAGTATTAAAGTCATTCCATGTCTAGCACTGCCAGACATAGTTTCTCCCCAAGTCTACCCACCTAAGACCCACTTTTATCAGCTCCAAGTTTGCTGTTAGAAACTTAACAGCAGTCAAAACCCCACCTAGACAGCTCCAACTTGGTCCAGACTTCACCAGTGCATCGTGGCAAGCATGCCTTGCACGGTTGGCACCTTGGCCTGGCCAAGGGGTGCCCCAGGACATAGGTGACCGTGGTGACCACCACTCTAGCGTGCAGTAATGGTGCTCTGCACCCTCTTCTCCTTCTGCAGCTCGGTCCCCTCATTGGCACCATGTCTCAGAGTGTCAGAGCATCCCCTTTTGACCATTCAAGCAATTCCCCTCCACCAGCAAGCCTCCAAAACCCCTCTAGAACGCGTGTCTACTCCGTGCCCTCGGAGCTCCGGGAGCTCCCAAGCTTTCTTCGGTTCTCCCCTCTCCATTTGAAGCCTACCCGAGCCACTGATGCCTCGGCAGCTCTCCCTCTCTCCCTGGAACCACCCTTGAGCCCTCTTCCCTCTCCCAAGCTCCTTCCCCTCATCCCATGGCCGCCATGGCCAACTTCGGCCATGCCCTAGCCGAATCTTCCCCTCCTGGAGGAGCAGCAACTCAAGCCACGTCGGGCTCCCCTTTTCCCTTGGGACTTCCCCTGCAGCCCTTCGCATTCTCCCCCTCGCCCCATTTCTTCCTCTAGCCGGCCGAGCCGCCGCCCCACCGCGGCAGTGCTGTCGGCATCCGCCATGGCCGAAGGCCTCGCCTCCAGGAGCTCCCAGCGGGAGCAGCCTCTTGCTCAGGCGTGGGAGGCTGCTCACCCCGAGCCCCTGCTGGCTGGAGCGCCGCCGAGCAGCCGCCGGAGCCAGCCTCTGCCCCGGCTGGCCCTGCCCCGTGCGCACATAGATTGGGAGGAGGAAGAAGACCCGACAGGTGGGGCCCCGCGTCAGCCAGCCACCGGCCGGGCCCTCTCCTGTTAAGTGGAGGCGCCCTGGCATGTTTGCGTCTCCACCGAGCCGAAGGCGTATTTCCAGGACTACGCCTCCTGCGTGGATCCCTCGCTGCTGGCCGAGCCACTGGGCCGGCCCGAAGGCCTAATTAGCGCCCTGAGCGTTAGATAACCTGAGGCTAAGCCTTTTTCCCTTTTTCTATGTGATTCAACTTCAAAAATCCATTACAAATTCATTCTAACTCCAAATCTGTTGATTCAAACTCCTGCAGGATCCTAAAATCAAGCTCTATCCGAATATGTGCCTTGCACATTTTTCCTAGAAACCTTTCTGTGGCACTATTATTCAAATGCAGATTTGAATATATTTAGCCCACCTTTGTAAAATCCTATAGGGTTCAAATCAACTCCAATTGGAGTGATTCAAATTTCCAGAACCTTCTTAAATCATTTCCAAATTTTAGAGCCTTGGTCAGCATTTTTATCAAACTTCATTCTGTTGCTTATAATAGATAGCTTCCTATTGCTATTTATTCCAAATTAGAAAATTCCTAGTAAATTCATTTCAACTCCAAATCCAGTGAAACCACTTCCTAAAATATTTCTAAAATCATTCTCTGATAAATGGGTGCCTCCACTCATTTTTAACAGAAATATTTATGTTGTCTTATTCAATGGCCAACTATTGCTCCTTTCACCTATTCAAAAATCCTTGATGATTCAAATCTCCTGTGAGAAGCTTCAGGTATTTTTCTTATGACCAGAGAGGTCCAAGAAAAATATAACTTCTATTTATAGAACACTTTTATTCTGCTGGATGTGTGGCTTACTATGGTTATTTCCGACGTAGTTGACGGTAGACGGAGTATTCGGGGATGGAGCGGAAGACCCCGAGGACTTACCTGAGCAAGGCAAGCAGCCCTTTTGCCATGACTTAAGTATATAAAATGATGCAGGCTAGAATAGCAAGTATTTCCCGTTGCATGTGATCACGATGCCGGTTCATCATTGATGTGATGGTACCGAAGGCTTCTTCGAAGCACTTGCATTGATAGTAATGATATTCACTTGGCTCCTCGGAGCGCAAACATGATGAGCTGGCCCTACCATCTACAAGGATCATGCTACTGTCGTGTTGACTAGTAAAGTAAGATCACTGCATTAAGCTTGACCCTACCCCGTGAGGGTCATGTTATACCATGTTGACAAGTAATAATAGAGCATTTTATCATGAGCATGTTGATGAGTTAAATAAAGAGTTTATGAAAACCCCGTCGGGTGCCACTAATGCCCGAGGGTGAGGATGAGTTGGTGATCACTTTTGGTGAAGTGATGCACCGGTGATTTTGGTGTGAGTATGGTTTCGGAAATGGATTAGATTTATGATGTGTCGACCGTCCCAACCTTACCAGTACGACCACGATACCCCTTTATGGGAGGGGCTTTGTTGATTACTCTGGTCGGTACTAGCAAAGAGCCACATTACTAGTGGCGGGAGTGATCGGCCTCACTCTCGTGATGGGGTCGTGCCAGGTAGGACGACTATGCCATTATTATGAGTTCCAGGCACACCGTTGGTCCCTGCATGGTTGATACAGTCCAGAGTCGGTGCTCGTAAGACGTACAACATGTGGGCTGGGTACCAATTGAGTGGATCTCTTTGTCTAGTATCGTTAGGGGAAAGATGATGATCGGGTACTTACCTCGGGTATATGTGATATACCGCGAGCCGTGGATGACACGGAAGTTTCCCGTTTCTCGTGGGTCCATCGTACTACCTCTACAGAGTGTAAACTATTCGAATAGCCGTGTCCACGGTCAAGGACAGTTGGGTGGTGCTGCTTAAACTACGTCCTGTGTTTCCGCATAAACCAAGTGTGTGTGCATGGTGTTAAAAAGTTGTTGTTATGATAATCACAATAATATGATCAAGTTCGGTGACTTAACATATAGGGTAAACCCGGATGGTTTAGCCCTCTTTAATACCTTGAGGTTATGACAAGTCCGATGACTTGGCATACAGGGTGAACCCGGTGTGTTCAACCCTCGTCAGATATGTCAATATCTGTAACCTGTTCTTCAAAAGAAATTCTTTAACCTGATGCATATACATGATCATTCCACCCAAATGAGTTATACTAAAGATGCATGATACTGTTATCCTTCACTTTCATTGTTCGTATCATGGGCTGTTTGCGAGTACATTCAAAGTACTCATTGGCTTGCCACTGGTTATTTCATTGACCAGGTGTGAAAGACAGGATACGGTGAAGATTAACTCGGTGATGTACTTGCGAGCTAGGACGCTTGCTAGTCAGAATGCTTGTAGGATAAGGCTGATGGCATGGGTTCACGTTTTCAACCCATAATTCCGCTATTGGTCTAGTTTGGTGCTTTGGCCTTTAAGGCCCTATGTATGTAAGACTAAACCGAAGAGGTCATTTATTGTATCAAATGGTATGTAGGGATGTAAGACTCTATTAGTCAGTACCTGTGTTCAGTGAGCGTTGATCCTTGGGATCACTGGGCACGGCGATCTCGACTTACCAGTCGGGGTCCCCACATTATCTTAGCATAACGTGGGTAAGTATTTCCCTCAGTTATGAAACCGAGGTTTATTGAACCAATAGGAATATCAACAGCAACCGTCTTCAGCGGCTGCAGAAATAAGAACAAACATCTTCCACCCAACGCAGGAAACAGAGTTGTCAATCCCCTTGGTCTCGTAATTTGCAAGAAAATAAGGTGTATATATAATTGTAGGTAATTGTAAAATGCAAAATAAAATGAGAACAAGTAAATGACAACAAGGTATTGAAGGTTTTGTAGATATATGGTGAATAGACCCGGGCCCATAGTTTTCCCTAATGGCATATCTCATGAAAACAACATACAGTGGGTAAACGAATTACTATTGGGCAATAGATAGGAAAGTGGATAGTTATGCAACGTTCATGGAAATGATCATGTGTATATAGGCATCACGTCCATAAAAAAATTGACCAACTCCTGCCTGCACCTGTTACTATTACTCTACTCATCGACCACTATACAACATGCATCTCGAGTATTAAGTAAAACGGAGTAATGCCTGGAGAACGATGACATGATGTAGACAAAGAAAACTCCAATAATATGAATAAACCATGTTGTTTATTCTTAGGAAAAGCAAGACAAAGATACATCTTGTCCTTTTTTGTCACTAGGATATAGAAATTCGCTAGGTTGAACCTACTACAACGCACCTCCCTCACCAAATAAAATATCGATCTCTTTGGCGAAAGTATTTCAATAGATCGGAGAGAGTTACAAAGCTATCATAATCATGCACATAAGAATAATATTAGTATTCAAAGAGGACTCAAATATTTATCATAAATAATATGAAAATAAACCCACAATTCATTGGATTCCAACAAACGCACCACACAAAAGGATTACATCATATGGATCAAAGCAAAGATGTGATGATCATTGTATTGAAGATCAAGAGAGAGAGAGAGTGCCATATAGGTACTAGCCATGGAGCCGTAGGTCTATCGTGAACTACCCACACATTATCATGAGGGAAGCAAGGTTGATGAAGAGGCCCTCCATGATTGATCGCCCCTCCGGCAGGGTGCCGGAACGGATCTCCAGATGGCCTCACGTTGGAACAGAGACTTGCGACAGCATAAAAAGTGTCTCACGACTACCTTTAGGGTTTTGGGGATATATGAGAATTTATAAGCCAAAGAATGGAGCCGGGTGTGACCTCCCCGGATTATGGTACACTAACCCTTGTATTTAAGCTACAGTAACATGGGGATTAAGCTAATCCATTTTGCTAATCCAAGTATGATCAATGTTGGAATCAAATCTCAATTCAAATTCTTTTGCAATTCCAATTCATTTGAAAAGTGGATTTAAAATTTTTCCAAACCGGTAAATAAAAATCATGAATGGGTTGCAAATATTCCATAAGCATTTTTTAAACTGTAACCAAAATTTTGTGAGTTCTTCTCGTACCTGAAAATAAATAAACAGAAGCCAAATCATTTTAATTATATGCCTTTTAATTTATGTAAGGACCAAACTTATTTCAAACCACCCCAGACTTTTGTGGCAACTTCAAATATTGCAACGAGATTTTTTGACGAGGTTTCACTATTTTACAAAGGTCCAAATTGTGTTAAACAATTGCAAGGCAAAAATAAGTAATAAAAATAAAACAGAAGGAAAATAAAATAAAAGGAAAGGAAATCCCTCCCCCACTAGCCCCTGGCCGAGCTGGCCAACCGGCCGGCCCAGCCACCCGACCATAGTCGGCCCATCTCTCCCCTCACTCCCGTGGCTATATAAGGGGCATCCCCTCCCCAACCATAGTCTTTCCCCCTCCTCCCCACTTTCCCCCACCCGAGACCGGTGGCTCCACCGCTGCAGCTCTTTCCGGCGTCGAGCGCCGCCCCGGCCACCCCCGTCAGCCACCGGCGGTCGTGTCCCCTCCGCCGGCCTCCTCGCTCTCTCCCTCGCTGGCTCGATCGAGCCACGCCGCCCATCTGCTCTCCAAGCAAAAGTGAGGCTGCCCCCCTCACTCACCTCCTCCCCGTTGGCCGCTCCTCCGGTGTACCCTTCCCCGTCAGCCACGCCCTCCCTTATCTCCGCCAGCGCCGATGTTGCTCCCGAGCCCATCATGGTCGCACCATGCGCCATGTGCCCGGGCCCCGCTCGCGCTAGCTGTCGCACTGCATGCCGACCCACATGCCAACACCTACGCATCCACACCCCACGGGCGTGCAACGTCATGCCCACCCGCACGGCCATATGGGCTCGCCACACCCCTGTCCACACACACCCGCCTGCCCCGTCCATGTTGCGTTGCGACCCTCACGAGCAGCTCGCACCCTCTGCTACCCGCTCACGAGAAGCTCGCACCCTCTGCTACTCGCTCCTGCCTGTGCTTTCATTGTGTGCGCTCCAGCTGCTTCACCTGTCCCACCGCTGCAGCCGCTTGGCCATTGTCGCGTCCACCGTGCCCCCGCCTCTGGCTCACTAGAGCCCTTTTACCCGACAACGTCCTGCCAACCCCCCTCGCCATGCATGCCATCGCGCGCCAGCTGCTACTGCTGTCGCGGACTTCCCACTTCCCAACCTGCCTTCGGGCACCCGAGGGGTTGGTGGGTAAGCCCCAGTCCCCTGCAACGTTCACCTGGTTAAACCATCGGTAGCATGGGTCACTAATCATAGGCCCACATCTCTGATTAACACAATGGTAGAAAATATATATATAAAATAAATAGTTAATTAATTGATTGATTGGTTAATTAATTAAGTAATTAATTAAGTCATTAATTAATACGATTACTTAGTTGGCCTAATTAACCTTTGATTAACTTGTCCAATTAATTAGGATAATTAATGAATTACGTTAATTAAACCTAATTTTTAATTAAATCTATTAATTAATTAGGAGTCAATGACATGTAGGACCCACTAGTTCGTTTGACCAGTCAACACACTGTTGATTGCTGATGTCAGCATGACATCATGCTGATCTCATATTTGAATTATTGAATACAATTAAATTTGTTTAATTTTAGAATATTAATAAAACTTTAAAAAATAATATAAATATGAAAACATTTTATACACGAATGTTGATCACAAAAACGAGACGATGGAACTTTTCCATCGTTTTCGCGTGTCCGGTAATAGCGAGAGACCGAGGGAAATATCCTGAGATATTTTCCCGATCCATCCATGACGTGTAATACTGCGTTAGCTAATGCCTAACACTGTAAATTGCCATGGAATGCATCGAGATGCATCTGTCTCCTTTATATTTATTGTTTCTTCCCCCTCTTCTCTCCGGTAGACGGTGACGCTAACGCTGCTGCCGGGTATGACTACCTTCTTGACGACTAGCGCTTTGCCACAGAGCAACAAGGCAAGCAAACCCCCTTATCATTCTTATATCGCGCATTCTTTCTCCCTCATGCTTGCATTAGATTTTGCTACTGTTGTAGATAGCTCCTATTCTGATGCATAGCCTGTTTTTGATACACTCTTATTATACTCTATTGCACTTTAAATGCTTAGTATAGGTGGCTCAGTGATCCCCATCGACCCCCTTAGTACATTTGCCCCTCTTTAGCATCAAAGTCTCGATCTATTGATCGACGAGTCAAGACCCGTCACATCACTCACACCCCCCTTGTTGTACGATGTTGCAGAGCTACTATCGAGTACCGAGGGTGACACCTCGTTACACACTCCTGATGTTAGCTCTGTAGTCTAGCTAACCGGCGGTGGTTCACGGAGGGTGATTCCCCCCTCACCATTTCTGATAACGACTCTGTCATACAACTCCTCAAACATGGACCATCGAGGGTGATTCCTCCCTGGTCGCCTTGACGGCTACATCGTTCGAAATCCATCGAGGGTGATACCTCGGATCCCTCTCATATTACAGCCACACAATTACTTGACCTTGCCACTGGGTACATGAGGTGTGTTGCGGGTGGATTCCTGCGTGGATGTGACGAGGCGTGGTCGGGCATTCTTGGCCCTTGCCACACATCCTCGAGACGAGGCGACGGGACCACATATCATGGATTGCTCATCGTCGCCACAACATTAATTAAAATGCTAATGAGATTTGGATATTTGATCTGAGTTGGTCGTAGACCTTTTCGCATTAACCTTCATGTTGGATAAGTTATGGGTACTCGACATCGTGGTATCAGCCGAAGCTATTGACATCGTGGTGCACGTAAGCAATGTTCTTATACAAGAGATGCCAGGACTTACCTCGGCCGCCCACACATCATGCGGGAGTGCAAAGGGTGATGGGCCCATGACCCCTGCACGCTTAGGATTTAGGTCGGTGAGTTGGCCTCTCTGTTAAGCCTAGGTAGGGCTATGACATGTTGATGTTCCGAGGCCGGCATGACCCTGGAAAGTGTGTCATGCCAGAGTTTATCAAGCGTGACGGGTATGTTGGTGCACCCATACAAGGATGAAAATTAGCTATTCGAATAGCCGTGTCCACGGGTACAGGACTACTTGGAATGGTATCCTGATGTAATACAACTACAGTTGTTACTTACCTGGAATGTTTTCTCCAAGATTTCTTTCTCGCACGGAGTCGAGGAAGAATCTGTGGGCATGACTTAATTAAATTTTCTACAACGATATGACTATATAATTGTGTTACTGCTCTACTCTCGTCTATTGCTGCAAGTCCGTGAAGATGCTAGTCTTTGATAGGACTAGTCCCTTCTCTCTATTCTCTCATTACTACAGTTTGTCCACAATATAACCCGTTCCTTTGATATTGATGCATACTTAGCATAGTTTTGATGCCAGTTTTGCAAGTACTTTGGATGAGTACTCACCGTTGCTTTGACCGCCCTTTTCCCCTTGATACAATTGTCGCGACCGAATTATGATGCCCAGGAGATGGCGTATCCCACCTACATAATCTACTACCCTGACGGTGCCTACTACTACGTGGAGGCTGGTGACGACTAGGAGTAGTTCTGGAGGCTCCTAGGTAGGAGGCCTCGCCTCTTTCGACCTATGTATCTTTTGTTCTAGCCTTCTCTAAGGCATTACCTTGTTTTATGTTTGTACTCAGATATTTTTTGCTTCCGCTGACTCATGTTTGCGAGTTGTCGTATTCGAGCCCTCGAAGCCCCTGGCTTGTAATATGAAGCTTGTATGTTTTTATTTGTGTCTAGAGTTCTGTTGTAATATCTTCTTGTGACTCCATGATATTGGTCGTACGCATTTGCATGTATGATTACCGTACGATCAAATAAAGGGTGTCACAAGTTGGTATCATAGTCGACTGCCTGTAGGTACCGTTTTCCAACTCCTTGGCTGAAGTTGAGTCTAGTACTTGAAAAACTTTACTAACATTGTTGTGTGGCTTATGGGCCCACATCTCAATCGGGTGGTATTAGTATCTTTTACTCCTCTTCTATACTCTTGGTTCTGATCTATCTTCTCTTTCGGGGTAAAGGATTTTGCAAACTCTAACATTAGGTTCTCATAATCACATCAACCCGGAGAGCTAGATTATTTACTGTTGTTCTTATGATAAAATATTACACACATTGTCATTTGACATCCTTGAACCTTCTTTTCAGATGCGTAACGCAAGACAAGTCGTACGCGTGACTATGGCTGTTCATGCGGATTGGCTACCTGGCCATTCTGGTCGACCTCTTGACGAGGCTGGGATATCGCTGGTACCCCGAGTACAATGTGCATGAGAACTTCCACGAGTTTAACTAGGAGAAGTACGAGGCTAAGGTTCGCATCTACGATCTGTAGGACATCTCCACCAACGAGCTGCACACCTTGTGTGGTGTTGGGGTGACGATCAATATGGTCGTCCATGATCTTGCCTATATCGCTATCACCCGGCTTTATGGAGTGCACCATCGCATGGAGGGGACTGCATTCAGATACACCCCGCATGCTCCTACTAGGGATGAGACTCGATCTAATCTCACTGCCTACACTACCTCCGTTCGGGAGCGTAACGACTGATCCTACGTCGATGTCTGTACCCCCTACAATAGTCGTCGCTACGACCCACACGTTCTGGTGCAGCACACTGAGGCATTGGATCGTGCCTTTCGAGCTCAGACTATTGAGTTGTACGCCAGCGTCCCCATCTTTACGACGCAATGACACAGTTGCTGCCAGCAATCACTGCGAGGATCCATAATGAGTACATCCTCTGCCCACGCAGGACAAAGCTAGCGTCAGGCCTTGAGTGGCATGCTGTTGGAGCTCGTACCCCTGGACTTGGACCTCTGCTCTCCGATTCGATGTAGTACCTGCACAAGAGTCACAACGGGATGCAAAATCATACCCCTAGGTTCTTCTATGAGGGTCACCGCCATCTACCCAAATTTAGCCATTGTCTCACGCGTTGATGTAGCATTATCACTATGTATCATTGTTGTATCCCTCCACCGCATGCCTGCATTTCTCCTAGTGAGTCCGGGTTATCGCCAAATTTTGAATTTCAGTTTGAGTCGTTGTACCCGACGGGACGTAGCATTATCGCTATGTCTCGTTGTTGTATCCCTCCACCGCGCGTGCGTGCCGCCTAGTGAGTCCATGTTATCGCCAAATTTCGAACTTGTAGTCGATGGCCTGTAATCGAACTTACGTATGAGTCTGTATGTCAAACTTGACTACCCTGAAGTATCTATCTCATTTTTCTTTCATTATGCTTGATTACTTCATGAATAATTCCATACCCGTGCAATTGCATTATGCTAAACTACCCCTGTTAAATTTTAGCACGATAGTTAGACCAGCTGGGCGACCGAGGGGTGCCGCAAACAATTCACGACCCCGCCCCCTGAATATATGGTTGGGATGGTCCAATAGTTTGAACTGAACCGCCAGTTTATGCAAGGGCTCGTGAACTAGTTCCCAAGGGCGAATCTGAACCAGCAGCAAGGCGTGACAATGCAAGACTTCTGCCGCCTCAACCCTGTGATTTACCGCAACTCAACTCAGCCCCTTGATACTTATGACTGGCTCCGTGACATCGCTTATGAGCTGGAGTCTGCCAATATTCCCCTGGAGACCTATGTCAACTTTCTGGCTTACTTCCTGAAGGACCCCGCTGCTCAATGGTAGGTCAGTCATAGGCGCTCTCGGCCTGCTGGAACTGTCATCACTTGGACAGAGTTCCAAGCTGCTTTCCATGCCCGCTACATTCCTCAGGGAATCATGGACCGGAAGAAGAGTGTGTTCCACAACCTTGTCCAGGGCAACAAAACTGTGGATGCTTATCAGCGGGAGTTTGTGGACTTATCCCGCTATGCTGAAGAATACATTGCAACTGATGCTCGCAGACAGGAGAAGTTTCACGATGGCGTCCACCCTAACATCAAGCTGACACTCCTTGTTCATGACTATACTAATTTCACCACCTTGGTGAACAAGGCCATTCAGGTTGAAACTGGTCCGCAGGAATACAAGGATAGCAGCAAGTGCAACCGTGACATGGTTTCATCTTCGGGCTCATCTGCACAGAAGCGGAAGATATGGATTCCCCACAACATGTACCATGCACCTGCTCCTGCTCCAAGGCCGTCTTATGCTGCAACTCGTCTCCCTCCTCCACCAGCTAGGCAGCCGAGGCTTCCAGCTCCACAACCACGAGCTCCTCCTTCCCGTCTTGAGGATGGGCTATGCTTCATGTGTGACCGTCCAGGTCACCATTCTACAGACTGCAGGTAGAATCAGGATCAGTTGGAACTTCCCTCAACTGGCAGTGGCAACAATCAAAACCGCAACAACAATGTCAAGCCTGCTTATGTTCGTGGTCAGGCCAACAACATTGAGATAGGTCAAGCTCAAGACCAGCCTGCTACCGTGATGGGTATACTTCTCGTTAACTCAGTATGAACTTCTGTATTGTTTGGTACAGGAGCATTGCATTCCTTTATGCCAGAAAATTTTGCATACAAGAATGACATTAAAAGTGAAGAGATGAACATTCTGATAGTGGTAAACAACCCCATGGGCCAATGCCGAACCTCTATGGTTTCCCCCAATGTTCCCATTGAAATTGAAGGATTGGAATTCTTTTTCGCTCCCATATTATTGAAGTCTTCCAACATTGACCTCATACTAGGAATGGACTCGTTGAAGGTCATACGGCTTCAATTGTTTGTGCCACCAAAACCATCCACCTCCTACATTCTTCAAATGAATTAATAAGCTATCAAGATCATCCCGTTCGAGATGCTGAAGCACAGCTATATGTTGTTAACGCGTTAAATGTGTTACCTGTTGAAGGGATCGAAAACATTCCAATTGTCTAGGAATTCCAAGATGTCTTTCTTAAAGAACTTCCAGAGATGCCCCCTGCTATAGTTGTCAAGTTTTTCATCGACTTGGTACCCAGTACCACTCCTATCGTCAAGCGTCCTTATAAAATGCCACCACATGAACTCCTTAAACTTAAACAAGAAATTAACAATTCGCTCCGCCTGGGTTTCATTTGTCCAAGCTCTTGTGCTTGAGGAGCACCTTCTCTCTTTGTTAAGAAGAAGGATGGAACAAACCGTTTGGTTCAAGACTACCATCCTATCAATCCCGCCACCATTCAAAACAAATATGCTCTTCCTTGGATAAATGATCTGCATGATCAACTTGCTAGTTCCTCACGCTTCCCTAAGCTTGATTTGAGGTTCGGATACCACCAGATCCGTGTTGGCAAAGAGGATATCCCAAAAACCGTCTTCATTACTCGATATTGTTCATACGAGTACATCGTCATGTCCTTCGTCTTAACCAATGCCCCAGCAACCTTCTCTCGGTTGATGAATTATATATGCATGTACAACCTCGACAAATTCATAGTGGTTTACTTGGATGATATTCTAGTATATTCAAAGAATAAAGAAGAACATGCCGAAGATCTTCGTCTTGAACTAGAAAAGCTTCGACAACATCACCTTTATGCAATGTATTCCAAGTGTGAATTCTGGCTGAATGAAGTGACTTACCTTAGCCATGTGATCTCCAAGGATAGTATTGGAGTCAATTCCGAACGAGTTCATGCTATTCTTGACTGGACTCCCCCGAAGAATGCCAAGCAAGCCAGAAGTTTTCTCGGACTCGCCAGCTATTGACGTCGATTCATCGAGAACTTCTCCAAGATTGCAAATCCCTTAACCAATGTGCTTCACAAAGTTGTTAAGTATGAGCGGATAGATAAATATCAGGAACGCTTTCAAGCACTCAAGGACAAATTGACATCTGCTCTAGTACTTGCTCCTTCGAATACGAAAAAGGATTTCGTCATATATTGTGATGCTTCTCATCAAGGAATAGGCTATGTCCTAATGCAAGAGTGCAAAATGATTGCTTATGCCTCTCGTTGGTTGCGTGCTCATGAAGAGAATTATCCAGTTCATGACCTCAAACTTGCTGCAGTAGAATATTCACTGAAAGAGTGGCAACATTACCTTCTTGGTAACCATTGTGAGATCTACACCGATCATCAAAGTCTGAAATACCTGTTTACTCAGCCGGATCTGAATCTCCGTCAATAGAGATGGATGGAGCGCATAGCAGATTTCGAATTTGGTATTTCTTATACACCTCGCAAGGCTAATATAATGGTTGATGCCTTGAGCCGCAAGTCGTAATGCAACCACCTCCAGGTTCATAAGGTTCACGACCATCTTCAGGAACCGTAGCTGAACCTCCATATTGTTCCTCAGGGTTTTCTTTTTCCCCCTCCCGAAGAGTCTCGCAAGATGAACCTCCGTGTTGTTAATCAGGGTGCCCTCGGTAACCTAGTTGTTGAACCATATCTCGTGGTCTGCATCAAAACTATTCAACTCTATGACGATGATGTTGAAAGAATTAAATGTTATCTGGCAAAAGGTAAACCCTCTTGCTTCACTGTTTTTTATGAAGGCGCCTTGTACTTTAAGGGTCGCCTATTCGTTCCAAGTAAGAAGGAGAACCTGAGAATGACTGGAAGGGTGATGAAAGATGCTCATAATACCCCGCTGTCTATTCCTCCTGCTAGTACCAAGATGTACCAAGACATCCGTTAAAGATTCTGGTGGCCAAATATGAAACAATACATTGCACGCTATGTTGCAGACTGTGATATTTGCCGGCGAAACAAAGCAGAACATCAAAAGGGTACTGGAACTCTGCAACATATCCCTATTCCTGAATGGAAATGGGACCATGTTGAAATGGACTTTGTCACTGGTTTTCCCATATCGCAGAAAGGTAATGATACTATTCTTGTCGTCATTGAGAGACTGTCCAAAGTTGCACATTTTCTGGCCGTCAAAGAAACAATCACTTCTAGTCAGCTGGCAGATCTTTATATGTCCAGAATTGTTTCACTCCACAGTATTCTGTTGGTAATTAGCTCGGACCATGGCAGCTTGTTCACCTCAAAATTCTGGGAAAGTTTTCAGAAGGCTATGGGGAATCATATGTCCTTTAGCACCGCATTTCACTCTCAATCCCAAGGACAAGTTGAATGAATCAACCGAATTCTCGAAGACCTGGTTCAAGATTGTGTCATTTCTTTCGGTAAGAAATGGGAGGAATCTCTCCCGTATGCGGAGTTCTCCTACAACAATAGCTATGAAGCTAGTCCAAAGATGGACCCCTTTGAAGTATTGTATGGACAAAGGTGTCATACTCCTCTGAATTGGTCAGAAACTGGGGAATGATCACTCGTTAGTGCGGATATGACCCATCATGCCGAAGATCAAGTCCGTATTATTCATGTGAACCTGAAGGCTGCTCGGTCTCGTCAGAAAAGTCAGTGTGACCGTCATCATCAAGATATGATCTATCAACCTGGTGAAAAGTCTTATCTTCGAGTCACACCAATGAGAGGTGCACACCATTTTGGGTTCAAGGGCAAGCTAGCTCCTCGCTATATTGGTCCTATCACTGTTCATGAAAGACATGGAAAAGTGGCTTATCAATTGGAGATACCGGTGAACCTTTCTCAGGTTCACGATGTCTTCCATGTGTCTCAGATCCGCCTCTGCTTCAAGGATCATGTTCAAGCAGTAGATCATGATATACTTCAGCTGCTACAAGCCCTCTCTCATAAGGAGCATCCAGTCCGCAATCTCGATCAAACTGAACGTCAGACTCATCGCAAGGTCACCAAGTTCCTCAAAGTGAAGTGGTCAAATCATTCTGAAGCTGAAGCCACTAGGAAACGCGAGGATCATCTTCGTGATGAATACCCCGAGCTTTTTCCTTCTACCTCTTAATTCTCGGGACGAGAATTCCTTGTAGTGGGGGAGAGTTGTGACATCCCCGGATTATGCTACAGTAATGCTTGTAATTAACCTCTAGTAACATGGGGATTAAGCTAATCCATTTTGCTAATCCAAGTATGATCACTGTTGGAATCAAAGATCAATTCAAATTCCTTTGCAATTCCAATTCATTTGAAGAGTGGATTTAAAAGTTTTGCAAACTGGTAAATAAAAATCATGAATGGGTTGCAAATATTCCATAAGCATCTATGAAATTGTAACCAACATTTTATGAGTAATTTCGGTACCTCAAAATAAATAAAACAAAAGCCAAATCATTTTAATTATATGCCTTTTTAATTTATGTAAGGCCCAAACTTATTTCAAACTACCCCAAACTTTTGTGGCAACTTCAAACATTGGAGTGAGGTTTTTTTTACCGTCTTTCACAATTTTACAAAGGGCCAAATTGTGTTAAACAATTGCAAGGTAGAAATAAACAATAAAACTAAAACGGAAATAAAAAATAAAAGGAAATCCCTCGCCCCACTCGCCCATGACCAGTTGGCCAATCGTTTGGCCCAGCCACCCCACCAAAGTCGTCCCACCTCTCCCCTCACTCCCATGGCTATATAAAGGGCATCCCCTCCACAACCCTAGTCTTTTGCCCCTCCTCCCCGGCCTCCGCTCCGGCATGACCTTCCCTGTCAGTTGTGCCCTCCCATGTGTCCCCCAACGCCACTCGTGCTCCTGCGCTCGCGCCCCACTCATGCTAGGTGTCGCGCCGCGCGCCCACCCACGTGTAGTCCACCTGCGGATGCACACCCCACGCATGTGCAACGTCGCGCCCTCCTGTGCCGCCAAATAGGCTCGTCACGCCCCTGTCCACACACCCACCTGCTGCGTTTCCATCGCGTCGCGCCTGCTAATGAGCAGCTCCCTCCCTCTGCTACCTGCTCTTGCGTGTGCTTCCACTGTTTGCGCTCCGGCTGTTTTGCCTGTCATGCCGCTGCAGTTGCTCGACCGTCGCCATGCCCACCGTGTGCCCTCCTCTGGCTCACTGTAGCCCCTTTCCCCGATGACGTCCTGCCACCCTCCCTCATCGCGCCTGCTGTCACGCGCTGGCGGATGCTGCTGCCGTGCGCTACCCACGTCCCAACCTTCCTTCGGGCACCCAACGGGCTGGTGGGCGAAGCCCGAGTCCCGTGTCCTGTTTGCCCCTTTAGCCTATCGGTGGCATGGGCCACTGAGCATAGGGCCCCACGTCCCTGATTAATAGAACGGTAGAAAAAATATATAAAAAATAAATAGTTAATTAATCTATTAATTAATTAATTAATTAAGTGATTAATGCAAATATGATTACTTAGTTGGCCTAATTAACCTGTGATTAACATGTCCAATTAATTAGACGTGTGAACGTTAAGGGGTCTTGCCACACGTCTCGTGTGGTATCTAAGAAAACCAGCCCATACGCCTATGTGTGGGCCAAACAGATAATGCCCATACGTCCAACTTCATGTCTCACGTCACTGCATGCATGCATGTGGAAATCTTTTTGGATTTCTAGTTTTTAAAATGTTTGATCTCTTAAATGAAAAATCCTATTGAAGATCCGTTTTCACCTTTAAATCCATCGCGACGAGATCTTCGAAACTAGATCTCATACCAATATGTTTTGATGACTTTTTTGGGTTAAAAGTTGCCATGTCTATTGCACATGAATTACCATGATGTTATAGTGAAGTTGCCATGACATGTTTCAGCTATTTTTTCTTCTACATTTAAAAATAAATTTTGACATTTTATAAAACGGGGAATTAAGAAACTAGATTTGCCATGAACCATAAACTAAAATTGTCATGGTGAAAAAATTGCCATAGTCAATTAATAAAAATTGCCATGAAAAGTAGTTGAAAATATAACGGTAGCTTTAAATCTAGAAGAAATATAGGTAGAACATGTCATTATAACTTTAGTGTGAACACTATAGCAACTACAGTGTAAACATCATGACAACTTTTGGTAAAAAAATTCAACGATCATGGTCAAAATTCAAAAATTGCCATGATCTATAGACTAAATTTACCATGATGGATTACTAAAAATTGCCATGATCCATGCATTAAATTTTGACGTGGTTAATTACTAAAAATAACCATGGTCAATTAATAAATATTGTTGTAAAAGTAGTTGAAAATATAATGATAGCTTTAATTCTAAAATAAAAAACATAGAACATGTCATGGCAAGTGTAGTGTAAACACTATGGAAACTACAGTGTAACATCATGGCAACTTTTGACCAAAAAAAAATTCATCGAGACATATCAACATGGGATCTAGTTTTGAAAATCTCATCGAGACGGATTTAATGGTGAAAACAGATTTTTAATTGGATTTTTAATTAGGAGATAAAACATTGTTAAGCCAAAAACCAAAGAAGATTCCCGCTCACAGAGAAACAGGCGTGCGGGCGAAGTGGTTAAATGTCCACACACCAGCCGAGCCCTACGTGGCAAAGAAATTCAAATATCAGTTGCCAAGATTCGTGCAACACCAAACGGACGGTGATCCATGCGTGTGGGCGGTTTGCAAACGTCCACAAGTGTGGGCCTTATATTTTGGGTTAATTAATTAGGTTAATTAAACCTAAATTTTGAAATTAAATATGTTAATTAATTAGCAGTCAATGGCATGTAGAACCCACTGGTCGGTTTCACCAATCAAAGAGGACTCTTGACTACTAATGTCACCTTGGCATCATGCTGATGTCATATTGGAATTATTTTATTAAATTAAATTTGTTTAATTTTATAATATTAATAGAACTTTAAAAAATAATGTAAAATAAGTCGTAATCCAGATGAAAATAATTCATACATGAAAGTTGATCACAAAAATGAGACGAACCCGGATACGCTGTCCGTTCGTGTGTCACGCGTCCCTAGCATAGAGAAAAACGGAACTTTTCCATCGTTTTCGCCTATCCGGTAGTAGACACAGACCCGGGAAAATATCATCAAATATTTTCCCGATTTGTCCATGACGTGTAGTATTGCGTTAGTCATGCCTAACACTCCATATTGCCATGTCATGCATCGAGATGCATGTGTCTACTTTATATTTATTGTTTCTTCCCCCTCTTCTCTCCGGTAGATGCTGACGCTGACGCTGACGCTGCTGTCGAGTATGACTACCCTCATGATGACCAACCCTTTGCCATAGAGCAGCAAAGCAAGCAACCTCCTTGATCATTCCTATATTGCCCATTCTTTCTCCCTCATGCTTGCATTAGATTTTTCTACTTTTGTAGATAACTCCTGTTGTGATGCATAACCTGTTTTGGATACACGGTTTTTTTGAACCGGGCGAACCCATTTCCATTATATGGATAACGAAAATACGCAGTTCAGACCAACAAAGGAAAACTAGAAAGGGGAGCGAGTTCAAAGCATTTCTAGGAAACCTACCATTCGTCATCGAGCAGCCTACCACAGGGCGAAAACCCACAAACACAATAAAACGCATTAGTCATCTTAACAGGAAAGGAAAAAACAGGAGACAACTCTAAGTCACCCCAGGATATAGTCAGATTCACCACAGAATCGACCACACACCCACGCAGGGGCCTAAACCAATTAAGAGCAAAGACAAAAAATACGACATTCCATCATCAGTTGGCACCCTTGGGAGCAACGCACATCCGCATCATGCTAGATGCATTGCTCTTCAACATCTTTGCTCGATGCCCGAGCGCCTCCTGATCAACCCCAGCCAGCAGACCTACCCAATAAGTAAGATAACCACAAGTAGTGTAAACCACATCAAAGGGGACTCTCAACTTCTTAGTTTTGAAAGTAGCATGATTACGACAATTCCAGATTCCCAAGCAAACTGCGGCCAGGCCAAAGGTGTAGAATCTGACCCCATCAGGAAGAAACATAATACACCACGAAAAGTATTGGAAGATATTATTTGGACCTAGGCTAGTGCCAAACATACATCCAATCATTCTCCACACCACCCCGGCAACAGGACAAGTAAAACATAAATGTTGCATGTCTCCCGCTCTTTACAGAACAAGCATTTAGGATTTCTAGCCCATTTTTCTTTTTCATCACATCACGCATAAGAATGGCATCCTGAAAAAGTTGCCAGAGGAAGATCTGAATTTTAAGAGGAATCTTAGACTTCCAGATCCATCTATAATCACAACTTGCTATGATTTTCTCAAGATATTCATACACTAATTTAGTAGAGAATATCTTCCTTTTTCCCAGGGTCCAAACAATTTGATCCGAGACATCAGAAGTATTCCATCCCTCCATGGTTTTTTTAAACTCCCCCTATCGACATAAAAGGGAATGGTGTAGCTGTCTCCTAAACAAATCAGCATCCACCCCACCTCTGAATCGAGCCATTGTGATATTTTGGTGGTTACAGATGTTAAATAGATCTACATACGTGTCTTTCAGCAGCGGATTATCGCGAATGGGATCAAGCCGAAGTCTCGCTATGTTGCCAGAGTTCAGTAAAATTCCTCTACCAGCCATATAATAAGGTTTGACCTTCATAATGGCCTTCCAGATTGGCAAATCCGCAAATTTTCTCTTCACCAAAGACACATCATCTTTTCTAAAGTATTTAGCTTTGGTCACCTCTTACCAGAACCCATTCTGGGTTTCTAATTTCCACCACCATTTAGTAAGAAGATTGATGTTCTGCTTGTGAGGTCTTTCACTCCCAATCCCCCTTTCTTCTTGGATCTACATATACGTTCCCATTTCACCAAATGATATCTCCTGAGCCCCTCATATTCTCGCCAGAAGAAATTTTTCCGGTGTTTATCCAGCTTATAATTCACCATCTTAGGAAGTAAAAACATGGACATATAATAGTACACAATACTAGTGAGAGTAGAATTCATCAGGATCAGTCTACCCCCAAGGACGCATCATTGCCTATGCCGGTCTCACAACACCTTAGAAACCTTTCATCCACAAAGGACCAATCCAGGTTTGTAAGACTGGTATAGCTGACCGGGACCCCCAGATATTTCAAAGGAGAATGCCCAATCTCACAATTAAACAAGTCTGCATAAACTAGCAAGGTATCGTCATCACCCGTGATACAAAGGATTTCATTCTTTGCGAAGTTTATCTTGAGTCCAGACATCAGTTCAAACATATAAAGAAGAAACTTTAGATTAAGCACTACACTGTAATCATGATCGAAAAAAATGACAGTGTCATCTCCATATTGAAGGATAGCTACTCCGTCCTCAATCAGGTCTGGAGAAAGGCCAGTTAGAAGGTCCTCCTTTTGAGCATTCAAAATCATCTTAGACAGTGTCTCGACTGCAAGATTGAACAGGAAAGGAGAAAAGGGTCTCCCTGGCGCACCCCTTTGTGGCTCTGAAAGTAGGGTCCCTTTCATTCTTAAGTTTGATGCTCACCATTCCATTATAAAGAATCTTGTTAACCCAATGACACCAAGTATCACGAAAACCCCGGTTTCGGTGACATTCCAATAGGAAGTCCAAGTTAATTTTGTCATAAGCTTTCTCAAAGTCCAGCTTTAGGACTATACCAACTTTTTCCTGTGTTGCGCATGGTGTAAAACTTCATGTAGAGTTAGGACGCCATCCATAATGTTCCTATGTTCAATGAAGGCATTTTGATGTCTGCTGGTCATGATATGTGTGTACATAGCAACTCTATCATTCAGTACCTTAGTAATCAGCTTATAAGGACATGGCAGCAAACATATTGGTCTATATTGTTGGATTTTTTTAGCCCCATTAAGCTTCAGAATCAAAGTGATCACTTCATAGGTCAAGCGGGCCACATGAAGGGTGTTATTATGAAAGCCCTCAAAAAGACACATCAAGTCTGTTTTGACAAAATCCCAGCAATGTTTATAAAACTCGGCCGGGAAATTATCAGGGTCACGAGCTCTATTGCTATCCATAGAAAACAAGGCGTTTTTCACCTCCTGCTCGGTGAATTCGCGAGTGAGCAGGTTATTATCCTCAACACTAAGCTTTTCCTCAACAGACCATGTGTCGGGCAATAAGTGAAACATGTTCCCCCTTGCCGGGCCAAACAATTCCTTATAGTAGCTAGAAGGATGGGCAAGGAGATTGGGGGTGCCCTCAATCAGAACATCTCCGTTAATGAATGAATGAATCCTATTTTTTCTTTTTCTACCATTTGCAATCCGATGGGAAAATGCAGTATTATGGTCTCCTTTGAGTAAACATCGTTCATTAGAGTGATGGAGCCAGAAAAGATCTTCATTGATTAAAATCTCATTGAATTCAGCATATAGCAGTGTTCTTTTTTCATATATCTCGGGGTCTAAAGGGCCAACTCCTTCGAACCTCTCAATATCCTCTAACTCTTTCTTAATATTAGCCTTCATCTTCCTATCATTCCCAAAAGCATTAGACCCCACTCTTTGAAATACTTCTTAATGTGCTTGAGCTTGATATTAAGAACATCAATAGGATCATCAGCCCAACAGGCTGTTCCCAAATACTTTTTGCTTTAGGGTAAAATTCTTCATTTTTTAACCAACAAAGCTCGAACCTAAACTCACGAACAATAGGAGTCCCATGTTTGATGGCATATGAAGACAACAGGAGGAGGTTATGATTGGATACATCTCTAACAAGTTTACGCACTAACACCAAAAGGTACATATCCTCCCAATCGAGGCTCATAAGTACCTTGTCCAACTTCTCCAGAATAGGGTGATTCTGCTGATTAGCCCAAGTATATTTCCCACCTCCCATGTGAATCTCCCGATGGCTTAAGGAGTTAATGACCTTATTAAATTTGTCAATAAACTACGAGTTACCAGGATTTCTATTTTTCTCATCCACCCCCGGAACGATGTTAAAGTCATCCCCTATGATATAAGGAATATTAAGATTGCTACACGTATCAAGCATCCCATCTAGGAATTCATCTTTATGTTCATCGTCAGCTGCCCCGTATACCACTACAAGAGCCCATACGCATTTCTTCTTAATATCATAGACTGTGTCTTGAACAAGGAAGTTCCCTATCGACCAGGATACTATCTCAAGTGGTTCTTTCCTAATGACAAAAAGGTTACCACCAGACCTACCCACAGAAGGTTGGTGATTCCAATCAAAATTATCAGAGGGGTCCACTTTATTCAAGAACCTAGGGGGGAATATTTCTTTTTAGTTTCTTGGATGCCTATAAAGTCATGGGAATGGTCTTTGATGATATCAGAGAAACAGGTAGCCATTCCTCTCCTACCTGCTCCCTTGCAATTCCAGAATATAACATTCATTTGATAATGGAAGGTTTTTTCCTTTCCTTGGTAGCCCTACTAAGAAGCACAGTAGGGGCACCCTCATCTTTCTTCAAGGATACATCATTTTTTTGACTTCGAGTAACCGGCCTATCTATCATCACATTTTTTTCCTTTATTCTTCCTTCTAGATTTAACCATCTTGAACTCCTCGTCTTCTAAATTATTTTCCTCACCCCAATTTAGGTCCAAAGGAGTCGGGTCCACATTGGCATTAATAAGAACCATGTTATCAACATCCCTCTCATGCTCAGCATTAACAACTTTTTTATCATTGGAGTTATTATTTCTAAATTTCTCAAGTTCTCTAATCACATCGATATTAGCAAAATCAGGATCAGGTATATGAACCCCCATCTTAATGTCACATCCCTCACACCTTAAGCAAGTTAGTCTTGTGCTCATGTCTTCTTTGCATTGCATCTAAGAAATTTCAACAAGAACAAAGAAAGTGGTGAAGGAAAAACTCAAACCCTAGCCACTTCTTTAAATAAAGGAAATCTCAAACTAGTTAAAATCAATGAACCCAAAATGGCCTCAAGAAAAGTTCAATCTTTCTGATAAGTCATGAAAGTAAATGAGCAATGAAGAAAACCTTTTTCTTGACACTTTAAGCATTTTAAATAAATGCAAAAAGCTACTGGTTTCAAGTTTTAAATTTGAAATCAGAAACTTTAAACTTTCAAAAATGTTGAAAACTTTAGGAATGGTTGGAAATATTCCAACAAATATTCTAGGGTGCTTAACATAGTTTTTACAAATTATTTGGGAGCTGAAATAAATAGTAGATCAATGTCAACAACTAAAAAAAACAGAAAGAAATGGGAAAAACCTTACCTGTCGCCTAACCGGCCCAGCCCAGCTCCTCCTGTCGTCTTCCTCCTCGGCAGTAGGAGCACGAGGTGGCCGCCGCGTCGCCGCGCGCCTCCACGCAGCTCGCTAGCTACCTGGCCGCCGCTTCACGCTGGCAAGCACGGGGATAACCTCCCCGAGCTCGTAGCTATCCATCCCTGCGCTCATTCCTCCCCCTCTGCCTCGTTTCTTTCTGCCGCCATTGGACCCGAGCAGAGCTTGAGCTCGCCGTCGTTCTAGCCTCCCCTCCGCGGCAACTCCCTGAAGCTCCCTAGCCACGAGCCCGATGCCCAAATGCAGTGAAACGACGAGACACAGTCGTCTTCTTCCTCGGGTCACCGAAGTTCGTTGCCGGCGTTCTCCCTCTCCAGTCCGTCCCCGAGCAAACTAGCGCCACCACTGCACTCCTCGTGAGCTTGCGCTTCTTTCCCCCAAGATCTTCCCGTCGATCCCCTCCTCTAGTCCTAGTTCCATCGGAGCCCGACAAGATCTGCCGCAGGAGCTCGTCGCCGGTAGCCCTCCGGTGATCAGCTCGTCCATCTGAGGCCACCAGTAGCTTCAGGCTGTCGCGTAGGTGCTATAGGAGCTGAGTCCCGTGCGTAGATCCCTCTGTTTTGGAGACCCCGATGATGCCCGAACCTTGGCCGCCGCCAAGCTCGTCGCCGGCGCCATCTCCGGCCAGATCAGCCCCGGCTAAGTGCAGAAATGAAACCGCGGGAGAAGTGTCGTTCTTCTGGTGCTCTCCGCGCAGCGTTTTGCCCTCTGTGCGCCGTTTCCG
Source organism: Hordeum vulgare subsp. vulgare (assembly GCF_904849725.1). Classification (NCBI taxonomy): domain Eukaryota; kingdom Viridiplantae; phylum Streptophyta; class Magnoliopsida; order Poales; family Poaceae; genus Hordeum; species Hordeum vulgare. The sequence goes on along the minus strand of NC_058521.1, from coordinate 120,367,245 downwards.
ACCCCCCCCCCCCCGACGTTCTGGTGCTCGCCGGAAGCTCCCTGCCGGCGAGGACGACCTCGCCCCGGTGGATCTCAGCTGGCCTGAGCCACTGATGGGTCGGGCCAGCCTCTGGATAGTTTAGAGATAATAAAAATAAATCAGATAAATTAATAAGACACTGACATGTGGGTCTAGTGAGTTTAATTAACTAAATAAGATTAATCCTAATCTAAAATTGACCAGAGACACTGACCAGTGGGTCCCACTGGTCAGGTTTGACTTTCAACGGCGAGTTGGACCTGCTGATGTCATGCTGATGCAGTAAAAGTATTTTCGAGTATAGAAATAATTCCAGAAATGTTTAAAACTTCAAAAATTCATAGAAATTAATCTGTAACTCCAATTGTCACATCCCTGACACCTTAAGCAAGTTAGTCTTGTGCTCATGTCTTCTTTGCATTTTGCATCTAAGAAGTTTCAACAAGAACAAGAAAGTGGCAAACGAAAAACATAAAACCCTAGCCACTACTTTAAATAAAGGAAATCTCAAACTAGTTGAAATCAATGAACCCAAAATGGCCTCAAGAAAAGTTCAAATTTTATGATAAATCATGAAAGTAAATGAGCATTGGAGAAAACTATTTTCTTGACACTTTAAGCATTTTAAATTAATGCAAAAGCCACTGGTTTCAAACTTTAAATTTGAAATCAGAAACTATAAATTTTCAAAAATGTTGAAAACTTTGGAAATGGTTGGGAATATTTTAACAAATATTCAGGAGTGTTTAAAATAGTTTTTTACTTTTTGTTTTGGAGCTGAAATAAATAGCAAACCAATAGTTAGCAAAACAGAAAAACAAAAAGAAAAAAAGGGAAACCCTTACCTGTCGCCTAGCCTGGCCCGGCCCATCTCCCTGGCTCGTCCCCTCCCTCGCGCCAGTAGGAGCAGGAGGTGGCCGCCGCCTCCTCCTGCGCGGCCACACACCTGTGCGCCTGCCTGGCCACCGCCTCGCGCTGGCAAGGCGGGGGATAAGCTCCCCAGGGTCTCCTCTATCCATTCCCCAGCACCGTTCTTCCTCTCCTCTCGGATCTTGCCCTCCCTCCTCCTGCCGCCATTGGAGCCGAGCTCGAGCTCGAGCCGCAGCACCTCTAGCCATGGGAACCCTTCTCCGAGTAGTCTGTTAGCTCCGCCTCGTCGCCCCGGTCCTCTCCGTAGAAGCCAAAGCTTCCCCGAGCTCTGCATCGCCCCCAACGCCGTCGTCTTCCACCTCCGGCCGTCGGACCTCTCCCGTCGATTCGCTCCCTCCGGCGCATCCCCGAGCCCCTCAACAGCACCATCGGAACCGCCGTGAGCTCGTCGTCGTTTCCCCTCTCGCCCCACGCTCTCCCGTGCATCGTAGCCTCGTTTCCCACCAAGGCCGAGAGCTTCTCGCCGCCGGTCATGTCGTCGTCGTTGCTGTGGTGTCTGATCCACGCGCTCGAGCTAGGATTCGAGCTCCTGGAGCCTCCAGGAGCGTGATGAGCCCTCCAGCTGCCCTCCCCGTGCCCTAGAGCCGTCTCTCATAGAAGGCCGAGCTTCGGCCGCCGCTCCGGCTCGTCGCCGGCGCCTCTCCCGGCGACCCTAGCCTCCCCTGATACCCCTGCCAGATCGGCCACTTCGCTAGTGTGCCGTAGCTGCAAACCGCGTTCGAATTGGTGCTGTGCAGCGCCGTTTAGGTCGCCTCCGGCGAGCCCTCCGCCGCGGGCTTGGTCGCCGGCGACCACCCTCCGGTGGGGATCGACGTGGCAAAGCTAACCCAGCAGCTTAGGGGCTTAATCACTCGCCGACAGTGGGCCCAAGGCCAAGTCAAACACCAATTAGGACTGGTCAGCGCAGGATTAGTCCCAGAGAGGCTGACCAGTGGGTCCCCCCTGTCAGGTTTGACCTGAACAGGTCGGCTGACCTGCTGATGTCAGTCTGATGCAATAAATAGAATTTCCAGTATAAAACTAATTCCAGGAAATTGCTAAAACTTGTAAAAATCATAGAAATTAATCTGTAACTCCAATGAAAATAATTTATATATGAAAAAGTATCAGAAAAATTCAAGGATTCTGATTATGCTATTTTCAACTATGTTTGAAAAAGTTACAGAACCCTAACTTGTGGAATAAGGAATAATTCAATTCTTATAATCACTTTTTAAATGGAATTTGCAAAATTATTCAAATTTCATTATGATTGCAATGATCACACACTGTCCTAGTTACAAATCAGTACCATAACATGACATCTCATGCAAGCTAACATCAAGTTGATCTGAGCATCAGGTCGAATCAATTAAATCGGTAATCGTGAATACCCCGTTTGAAGTGATACCGAATATTATTCAAATCAACTCTAAACCTAATACATGTTGATTATAATAACTTATCACCTTGCATTCTCATGCCATGCTCATGCATCATTTTGATTGCATATGATTGTTATTGAATGTTGCCATTTATTTCGGTAGGCTCCGCAACCCCGGATTCCACCGAATATCCGTCTGACGGATATCATTCCTCCTCTGAGCAACAAGGCAAGCAACCCTTTTGCTCATCCCGATAAATCCCATGTTCTTGCTCCTACACCTATTTATTGCATTAAGATCAAATGCTTCAACTGCTTTTGCCACGATAGTTGAACCCACTTCCTTTGCATGACCTAACCTTCTCACAGTAAATAGCCAAACCTTGCAACCTAGCATACCTGGTAGTTGTCTGAGCTATGATATGCCTTATCCTGCTATGCATGCTATGCTTAGAGTTGTGTATGGTCTGTCATCTGGGAGATGAACAGAATTGTGGAATGTGTTCGGTGAGCAAAGGTTGTGTGTTGAACTTGATTTGGTAAAGGTACCGGTGAAAGGCTGTGTAGGAGTACATGGCGGGTTGTTTCATTGGAACCGTCCTTAGGAACTGAGTTCCGTGTATGTAATCCAAGACTAGATACTACCACATGTTGGGCCCTAAAATATGACCCCGCTCGGCCTATTAATCGCGTAGTACTCGGTCCAGGAGTTGCAAGTAGTTTCTGGTGTTTATAGAAATGCTGGAGGTCGTGCATGGTGCTGACCTGAGAGGTGGACTGTGATGCGGTAGGCAGTGGCACGGTGTACCAAGTGGCACCCGGATGGTGGGCTTGGGAACCCTATGCACATCGTTTGAGGCCGTGGCGGAAACCTCGGCCAGACTTCTGTACGGGTTACTCTCAGATAGGCGATAAACCTGGACTAGGTACTAGTGTGGTTAACGGTCGTGGCCGACTCCCTCGCTGGGCTTCCGCTTGAAGGTTGCCGAGGTGCATGATGTGCACATGGCGATAAGTGGCGAGAGCGTGTGTGACGAAGTACACCCCTGCAGGGTTATGATCTATTCGAATAGCCGCGTCCGCGGATACGGACTACTTGGAGACATATGTTGTTCACAGGTAACTTCAACGGCTACTCCTAAAATTGCCAAGATAAGCGTGAGTGTCGTGGACGGCATTTCCGTACGGAGACGGAATGATTCCACGATAGTGTATTGTTGTGGTGTTAGTGGACTCGTGTGCGAGAAATCAAGTTGAAAAAATTATTTAAAAATGCAAGTTGTCTAGCCACGAGTCAAATGCTGGCTTTCCGCATGAAACCCCACAATACCTTTTGATACCTTGCATGAGTAGTTAGTCACCCTAAAGTCTTGCTGAGTACCTTCGTACTCATGTTTGCTTAATAAATGTTGCAGAGCTTGCTAATGACCCTAATGGAGGGTTCTTCGTAGACATCGACGACGACGAGTAGCTGGTGTCCCAGCTACGATCTGGCCCTACGTCGGCTCTCTAGTTTTGTCAGGCCATGTGCCTTCTAGTTGCCATGTCTGTACCCAGACAGTTTATAACCCTTCCGCTGGCTTGTAATTGTATGACTGCTATTATGGGTCGTGAGACCCTTAATGTGTAATATTATGTGTGTGGCTATTTCGAGCCTCTTAAATAAAGGTTGTATGTTTATGGTTATGTTGTGATGCCATCGATGTATCTATACATATCGGTATGCCATGCGTACGTGTGTCGTACTTGATATGTATGGCGTTTGATTACTTAGTCGTGAACTTTAGTAGAACTCCTTACAAGGAAATGCCCCTTTGTGATCCAATGAGCCTTGGTAGTTCGCTACTGCTCCGGACACAATGGTTGACCGGCATGTGTCCTTCTTAGCTGTTGTGTCTGTCCCCTTTGGGGAAATGTCACGCGATGTACTGGAGTCCTTGTAGCTTTCTACGACTCGTCTACATTCGCTGATGACCGACACCTGCTTTGTTGGGTCATGTATGCCTGTCCTTGTGCGGTACTGCCACTTTGGTTTATGACTAGACATGTCGATCCGGATTCTTTGACATTGGATTGCTAGCGACACCTTCGCATACGTGAGTCAAAAGACGCAAACGGTCCCGGCTAAGGTAAGGCTGCAGCCGTGGAGTTCACCGTGCGTGAGACCACAAAGGGATGCGATGTGTTACAGGCTGGATTCCTATGGCTTAGGATCGGGGTCCCGACACCAATGAAAATAATTTATATATGAAAAAGTATCAAAAAAATTAAAGAAAACTGAATATGCTATTTTTAATCATGTTTGGAAAAGTTACAGAACCCAAACATGTAGATTAATGAATAAGTCAATTCTTATAAATACTTTGTAAATGGAATTTGGAAAATATTTAAATTTCATTATGAATGACATGATCAAACACTGTTCTAATTACAAACCAGCAACTTAACATGTCATCCCATGCATGTTAACCTCAAGTTGATCTGAGCATCAGGTCGAATCAATTAAAACGGTATCCGAGAATACCTCGTTTGAAGTGATATTTGAATTTGATTCAAATCAACTTCAAACCTAATACATGCTAGCTATATTAGCTTATCACCTTGCATTCTCATGCCATGCTCATCCATCATCTTGTTTTCATATGATTGTTATTGATTGTTGTCATTCATTTCGGTAGGCTCCGCACCCCCGGATTCCACCGAATATCCGTCTGACGGATATTGTCCCTCCTCTGAGCAACAAGGCAAGCAACCATTTTTGATCATCCCGATAAATCCCATGTTCCTGCTCCTGCACTTATTTATTGCATTAGGATCAAATGCTTCAACTGCTTTTGCCACGTTAGTTGAACCCACTTCCTTTGCATGACCTATCCTTGTCACAGTAAATAGCTGAACCTTGCAACCTAGCATACCTGGTAGTTGTTTGAGCTATGATATGCCTTATCCTACTATGCATGCTATGCTTAGAGTTGTGTATGGTCTGTCATCTGGGAGATGAACAGAATTGTGGAATGTGTTCGGTGAGCAAAGGTTGTGTGTTGAACTTGATTTGGTAAAGGTACCGGTGAAAGGCTGTGTAGGAGTACATGACGGGTTGTTTCATTGGAACCGTCCTTAGGAACTGAGTGCCGTGTATGTAATCCAAGACTAGATACTACCACATGTTGGGCCCTAAAATATAACCCCGCTCGGCCTATTAATCGCGTAGTACTCGGTCCAGGAGTTGCAAGTAGTTTCTGGTGTTTATAGAAATGCTGGAGGCCGTGCATGGTGCTGACCTGAGAGGTGGACTGTGATGCGGTAGGCAGTGGCACGGTGTACCAAGTGGCACCCGGATGGTGGGCTTGGGAACCCTACGCACATCGTTTGAGGCCGTGGCGGAAACCTCGGCCAGACTTCTGTACGGGTTACTCTCAGATAGGCGATAAACTTGGACTAGGTACTAGTGTGGTTAACGGTCGTGGCCGACTCCCTCGCTGGGCTTCCGCTTGAAGGTTGCCAAGGTGCATGATGTGCACATGGCGATAAGTGGCGAGAGCGTGTGTGATGAAGTACACCCTTGCAGGGTTATGATCTATTCGAATAGCCGCGTCCGCGGATATGGACTACTTGGAGACATATGTTGTTCATAGATAACTTCAACGGCTACTCCTAAAATTGCCAAGATAAGCGTGAGTGTCGTGGACGGCATTTCCGTACGGAGACGGATTGATTCCACGATAGTGTATTGTTGTGGTGTTAGTGGACTCGTGTGCGAGAAATCAAGTTGTAAAAATTATTTAAAAATGCAAGTTGTCTAGCCACGAGTCAAATGCTGGCTTTCCGCATGAAACCCCACAATACCTTTTGATACCTTGCATGAGTAGTTAGTCACCCTAAAGTCTTGCTGAGTACCTTCGTACTCATGTTTGCTTAATAAATGTTGCAGAGGTTGCTAATGACCCTAATGGAGGGTTCTTCGTAGACATCGACGACGACGAGTAGCTGGTGTCCCAGCTACGATCTGGCCCTACGTCAGCTCTCTAGTTTTGTCAGGCCATGTGCCTTCTAGTTTCCATGTCTGTACCCAGACAGTTTATAACTCTTCCGCTGGCTTGTAATTGTATGACTGCTATTATGGGTCGTGAGACCCTTAATGTGTAATATTATGTGTGTGGCTCTTTCGAGCCTCTTAAATAAAGGTTGTATGTTTATGGTTATGTTGTGATGCCATCGATGTATCTATACATATCGGTATGCCATGCGTACGTGTGTCGTACTTGATATGTATGGGGTTTGATTACTTAGTCGTGTACTTTAGTAGCACTCCTTACAAGGAAATGCCCCTTTGTGATCCAACGAGCCTTGGTAGTTCGCTACTGCTCCGGACACAATGGTTGACCGGCATGTGTCCTTCTTAGCTGCTGTGTCTGTCCCCTTTGGGGAAATGTCACGCGATGTACTGGAGTCCTTGTAGCTTGCTACGACTCGTCTACATTCGCTGATGACCGACACCTGCTTTGTTGGGTCATGTATGCCTGTCCTTGTGCGGTACTGCCACTTTGGTTTATGACTAGACATGTCGATCCGGGTTCTTTGACATTGGATTGCTAGCGACACCTTCGCATACGTGAGTCAAAACACGCAAACGGTCCCGGCTAAGGTAAGGCTGCAGCTGTGGAGTTCACCGTGCGTGAGACCACAAAGGGATGCGATGTGTTACAGGCTGGATTCTTATGGCTTAGGATCGGGGTCCCGACACCAATGAAAATAATTTATATATGAAAAAGTATCAGAAAAATGAAAGAAAACTGAATACGCTATTTTTAATCATGTTTGGAAAAGTTACAGAACCCAAACATGTAGATTAATGAATAAGTCAATTCTTATAAATACTTTGTAAATGGAATTTGGAAAATATTTAAATTTCATTATGAATGACATGATCAAACACTGTTCTAATTACAAACCAGCAACTTAACATGTCATCCCATGCATGTTAACCTCAAGTTGATCTGAGCATCAGGTCGAATCAATTAAAACTGTATCCGAGAATACCTCATTTGAAGTGATATTTGAATTTGATTCAAATCAACTTCAAACCTAATACATTCTAGCTATATTAGCTTATCACCTTGCATTCTCATGCCATGCTCATCCATCATCTTGTTTTCATATGATTTTTATTGATTGTTGTCATTCATTTCGGTAGGCTCCGCACCCCCGGATTCCACCGAATATCCGTCTGACGGATATTGTCCCTCCTCTGAGCAACAAGGCAAGAAACCATTTTTGATAATCCCGATAAATCCCATGTTCTTGCTCCTGCACTTATTTATTGCATTAGGATCAAATGCTTCAACTGCTTTTGCCACGTTAGTTGAACCCACTTCCTTTGCATGACCTATCCTTGTCACAGTAAATAGCCGAACCTTGCAACCTAGCATACCTGGTAGTTGCTTGAGCCATGATGTGCCATATCCTGCTATGCATGCTATGCTTAGAGTTGTGTATGGTCTGTCATCTGGGAGATGAACATAATTGTGAGAATGTGTTCGGTAAGCAAAGGTGGTGTGTTGAATCTGATTTGGTAAAGGTACCGGTGAAAGGTTGTGTAGGAGTACATGGCGGGTTGTTTCATTGGAACCGTCCTTAGGAACTGAGTTTCGTGTATGTAATCCAAGACTAGATACTACCACATGCTGGGCCTTGAAATATGACCCCGCTCGGTCTATTAATCGCTTAGTACTCGGTCCAGGAGTTGCAAGTAGTTTCTGGTGTTTATAGTCATGCTGGAGGCCGTGCATAGTGCTGACCTGAGAGGTGGGCTATGATGCGGTCGGCAGTGGCACGGTGTACCAAGTGGCACCCGGATGGTGGGCTTGGGAACCCTGCGCACATCGTTTGAGGCCGTGGCGGAAACCCCGGCCGGACTTCCGTACGGGTTACTCTCAGATAGGCGATAAACCTCGACTAGGTACTAGTGTGGTTAACGGTCGTGGCCGACTCCCTCGCTAGGCTTCCGCTTGAAGGTTGCCGAGGTGCATGACGTGCACATGGCGATAAGTGGCGAGAGTGTGTGTGACGAAGTACACCCCTGCAGGGTTATGATCTATTCGAATAGCCGCGTCCGCGGATATGGACTACTTGGAGACATATGTTGTTCATAGATAACTTAAATGGCTACTCGTAAAATTGTCAAGATAAGCGTGAGTGTCGTGGACGACATTTCCATATGGAGACGGGATGATTCCACGATGGTGTATTGTTGTGGTGTTAGTGGACTCGTGTGCGAGAAATCAAGTTGTAAAAATTATTTAAAAATGCAAGTTGTCTAGCCACGAGTCAAATGCTGGCTTTCCGCATGAAACCCCACAATACCTTATTGATACCTTGCATGAGTAGTTCATTATCCTAAAGTCTTGCTGAGTACCTTCGTACTCATGTTTGCTTAATAAATATTCCAGAGGTTGCTAATGACCCTAATGGAGGGTTCTTCGTAGACATCGACGACGATGAGTAGTTCGTGTCCCAGCTACGATCTGGCCCTACGTTGGGTCTATAGTATAGTCAGGCCATGTGCCTTTTAGTTGTCGTGTCTGTACTCAGACAGTTTTAAACTCTTCCGCTGGCTTGTAGCTGAATGACTGCTATTATGGGTCGTGAGACCCTTAATGTGTAATATTATGTGTGTGGCTCTTCCGAGCCTCTTAAATAAAGCTTGTATGTTTATGGTTATGTTGTGATGCCATCGATGTATCTATACATATCGGCATGTCATGCGTACGTGTGCCGTACTAGATATGTATGGGGTTCGATTACCTAGTCGTGAACTTTAGTAGCACTCCTTACAAGGAAATGCCACTTTGTGATCCAACGAGCCTTCGTAGTTCGCTACTGCTCCGGACACATTGGTTGACCGGCATGTGTCCTTCTTAGCTGCTGTGTCTGTCCCCTTTGGGGAAATGTCACGCGATGTAATGGAGTCCTTGTAGCTTGCTACGATTCGTCTACACTCGCTGGTGACCGACACATGCTTTGTTGGGTCATGTATGCCTCTCCTTGTGCGGTACTGCCACTTTGGTTTGTGACTAGACTTGTCGATCCGGATTCTTTGACATTGGAATGCTAGCGACACTATTGCATACGTGAGTCAAAAGACGCAAACGATCCCGGCTAAGGTAAGGCTGCAGCCGTGGAGTTAACCGTGCGTGAGACCGCAAAGAGATGCGATGTGTTACAGGCTGGATTCCTATGCCTTAGGATCGGGGTCCCGACAGCGTTGGTATCAGAGCCTGACTTACTGTAGGATTACTAAGCCAAACTGGTCGAAGTTGAGTCTAGAATTGCTCTAGTTATATATAAGGGAATTGTTTGTGGAAAGGAACATAAGACTCTTGTTCTCTTCTCAAGTTATTCTATTCTGGCCATCCTCGTCTTTTCTGCGGGAATTAAGGACTAGGTTACTCATCTTCTTCTAGGCTCGTGTTCTGATCGATAGATTATAGGACTACGGGTCAAGAGATATTGGGTTTATTTCATTCCTAGGAAAAAGGAAGTAAGTTTGATGACCAGAGAGTTGAACTTGATAGTTGAGTGGTTACGCTATTCCATTTTGGGTTGTCTCAAAATTTGTTTTTGAGCATTTACAGCCATTATGCTGCCCAATTTTTGCATTCGGAGCTCTAATGCTTTTTCATTACTCTCTATTTACAGATGCCTAGTCGTCCTTCTCGACAGGTGGTACATTTGACCAGGTGCATTGATGTACCGGGTCATACGGCCATGCTGGTCAGGGTGATGTCGGTGTGCGGTTACCGCTGGTACCCCGAGTACACAGTGGAGGAACAGTACCGAGACTTCAACCAGAGCCAGTACATCTGCACTGTTAGGGTATTTCCAGACTACCGTGGAGCTGAGGAGCCAATCCATTGGTCCTTTGGGTTGGGAGTCACTGTTGACATGGCAGTACAAGATGCTGCCTATTCAATGCTGACCATTATGAGAGCGAGACATGCACTGCTGCAGAATTCAGAGTTCTGCTATGTTCCGGCCTCTCAGCCTGGTGAAGAGGGATACCTCAGTGGAGTCTATTTTGATTCTTCTATGGAGGATCCACTATTGCAATCCACTGTTGAGATGCTAGAGAACAGAGACATGGATGCCCGTGCTCTCCGCATGGAGCTTTATGCTACCCATGCCCGTCTGTGGATGGCTTTGACGCAGCTGGCACCGGTAGTCCAGACAGGGTACGGAGATATGGATATGCTGAACCCTGTTAGGACCCATCTTCCGGCCCACGTTGACTGGCCATCTATAGGAGGAGTCACACCTCTTCGGGGACCCCTCTTACCACCAGTCAGGGGACCAAGGCCACATCCGTGTCCTTATGGATTCCAGGGATCTCAGGCTAGAGTGTTTCCTGATCTGCAGGTTGAGCTTCCAGGTCATGGAGGTAATCTCTATGAGATGTTTTATGCGGATGCCTGAGCTGTGAACGGAAGGATAGTATGGTAGTAGCCGTACGTTCACAGTCCTGCGTGACTTGTGAAGTATGCCGATGATGTGAAATGAATTCCGGAGGCCTAGATAAATAATGTATAGGAAGCTTGTAAGCCTCTGATGAGTAGTTTCATAATTTTAGTAGTTTGCTCTTCGGTTAAGGTTGTACTGAACTATGTAAGGTTGTGCATGAACCATGGTGTATATATAGCACTTGGTTGTTACCATGCTGTTCGGATATTCATTTCCACATTCCGTGTGTTCAGTACATTCTTAATCCATAGCTAGTATTGATATGATATTGGTCTAAGCTGTGAGTTGTTTGTCAGGATGGTGTTCACCAGGTTGAACCGTGCCCCTCCTCATGAGCAAGGCGAGAGTAGTCAAGCGTCGCAGGAAGACCTGCCTCACCCGCCCTCTCTGGCGGAAGTGATGCTTGAGGCAGAGAGAAACAAAAGGGAGACCAACCGACTGTTAGAGCGTATTGAGCAGAATACGGCTCGTCAGCCTAGAAATGCTGCAGTGTCCCTCAACGACTTTGTGAAGCTGAATCCTCCAAAGTTTCATCATTCCGTCGATCCCCTCGACGCTGATGACTGGCTGTGCAGCATCTCACGCAAGATTCGCTCTACGAATGTGTCTGAGGCCGACAAGGTGACCTTTGCGGCGTATTTCCTCGAAGGACCCGCCAATCTGTGGTGGGAGAATTTTGAAGCAATGCGTCCCGCTGAACCAGCAGCCACATGGACAGACTTCAGTGCAGCCTTTTGTCTGCACCATATTCTAGAGGGCCTGATGGACAGAAAGAGAGAAGAGTTCTGTGCCTTCACTCAGGGCAAGTTGACCGTGGATGCCTATAGCCGCGAGTTCGGTAACCTTGCCCGCTATGCAACAGAGGAGGTGTCTACTGACGCCAAGAAGCAAGCAAGATTTCGTAAGGGTCTGAGCCCTGAGCTTCGTCGTGATCTGCGCCTCCACGAGTGTGCAAGTTTTCAAGCCCTGGTCAACAAGGCGATCAGTGCCGAGACTGGTCATACTGACTTCGAAGCCACAAGGAAGCACTCCCGTGACTTTGGCTCGTCTTCTGGTTCCGCGTTCCCAAAACGCAGGCTGTGGGTTCCGAACAGTTCTCTGCCGCCAAGATACACTCCGAGGCCAGCCTACGTGGCGCCTTAGACGAATCAGGGCAACCCTCCAGCAAAAGCTTATGGTGGTCCAGCTAGCAATGCTGCACCACGTGCTAACCAAGTGATATGCTACAAGTGTGGAGAACCAGGGCACTATTCCCGTGAGTGTCCTCAAAATGTGGGTGCCAAGCAACCCAGAAAGTCCGTCGGGCAAGCCAAGTCGGGCAAAGCTTTCTATGTGAAGCCAACTCCTGCACGTGGCCGTGTGAACTATGTGTCAACAGAAGAAGCTACAGAGGATCCCGATGTCATGCTGGGTACGCTTCTTGTTAATCATCACCCAGCGTCCGTTCTCTTTGACACTGGGTCTTCTCATTCCTTCATTTCAGAATGTTATGCACAGTTGCATAACATGTCTTTTTGTGATATGCCAATTCCATTGGTTGTCCAAACTCCTGGTAGTAAATGGCAAACCTCTAGGATAACCTATGACAATGAAATTCTAGTAGACAGGCTAGTTTTTCTAGCCTCATTGATAGCTTTGAAATCTTTGGATATTAATATCATCTTGGGCATGGACTGGATGTCAGCTCACTATGCCAAGATTGATACCCATTCTATAAATGTCCAGCTTACCCATCCCTCGGGTGAGATAGTAAATGTCTCTACTCGAGTTGCCAAATGCCAACTCTATTCCTTAAATGCCAACCCTCTTCCGGAACTTGAAGACATTCCGATAGTCCGTGACTTTCCGGATGTCTTTCCAGAGGAACTGCCAGGAATTCCACCTGACAGAGATGTAGAGTTTGTGATAGATCTTGTTCCGGGAACTGTCCCAATAGCCAGAAGACCATATAATATGGCACCCTTGGAGCTAGCCGAACTTAAGAAGCAATTAGATGAGGCCTTGAACAAAGGTTTCATTCGTCCTAGCTCTTCTCCTTGGGCTTGCCCCGTCCTCTTCGTCAAGAAGAAAGACGGAACGGATTAGATGGTTGTAGATTACCGACCAGTTAATCTGGTCACCATAAAGAACAAGTATCCGAACCCCAGGATCAACAATCTGTACGATCAACTCGCTAGATCCTCAGTCTTCTCCAAGATGGATTTGAGGTTGGGATACCATCAAATCAAGATCTAGAACGGGGACATTCCAAAAACGGCTTTTGTTACTCGTTATGGCCAATACGAGTACACCGTCATGTCCTTCGGTTTAACCAATGCCCCAGCCACCTTCTCTCGTCTGATGAATTCAATCTTCATGGAGTATTTGGATAAATTCGTCGTGGTATACCTCGATGATATTCTCATCTACTCGAAGAACGAACGAGAACATGTCGAGCATCTAAGGCTGGTATTGATGAAACTTAGAGAGCATCGCCTTTATGCCTAGTTTTCAAAATATGAATTCTGGTTACCAGAAGTGACCTATCTAGGTCACGTAATCTCTGGTAAGGGTATTGCTGTCAATCCCGAGAGAGTTCAAGCTGTCCTTGATTGGACTCAACCTGAATCGGTTAAGCAAGATAGGAGTTTTCTTGGTCTAGCGAGCTATTGTCGCCGCTTTGTCGAGAATTTCTCCAAGGTTGCAAAGCCTCTAACTGAACTCCTCAAGAAGGATAAAAAGTTCGAGTGGACACCACAGTGTGAGCATAGTTTTCAGGAACTGAAAAGACGCCTGACTTCCACACCTGTGTTGCTACCACCAGATTTTTCCAAGGACTTTGTTATCTATTGCAACGCCTCGCGACAAGGATTAGGTTGCATTCTCATGCAAGATCGTCATGTGATCGCATACGCATCTCGACAGTTGCCTCCACATGAGGATAATTATCCCACACATGACCTTGAGCTTGCAGCTGTGGTCCATGCACTAAAAACCTGGGGACATTACCTTCTGGATAATCATTGCGAAATATTCACTGATCACCAAAGTCTGAAATATATCTTCACCCAGCCGGATTTGAATCTCAGGCAAAGACGGTGGGTTGAGTTGATCTCGGATTATGACTTAGGGATAACTTACACCCCGGGGAAGGCCAATGTTATGGCCGATGCACAAAGTCGTAAATCTTATTGTAACAATTTGATGCTACAACAAGGTCAACCACATCTCCATGAGGACTTTCGGAAGTTGAATCTTCATATTGTTCCTCAAGGGTTCCTATCTACCCTGGTGGCGAAGACTACCCTTAAGGATCAAATTATAGCTGGCCAAAAGCGTGACAAGGGTATATCACGGATCAAGGAGAATATTTTTAGCGGAAACGCTAAAGAATTTTCCATGAACGATCAAGGTGTTGTGTTCTTCCAGAATCGTCTAGTGGTTCCTAAGAACCCACATCTAAGGCAGTTAATCCTTAAGGAGGCCCATGATTCTCCTCTCACCATTCATCCCGGTAGTACTAAGATGTATCAGGACCTACGCCAGAGGTTCTGGTGGACTAGGATGAAGAGAGAAATTGCTTAGTTCGTTGCTAACTGCGACGTTTGTCGTCGAGTTAAGGCAGAACATCAAAGGCCTGCTGGCACCCTTCAACCTCTAGCTATTCCTGAATTGAAATGGGATAAAGTTAGTATGGATTTCATTACCGGATTTCCCAAGACCAAGAAAGGAAATAATGCTATCTTTGTGGTCATTGACCGTCTTTCCAAAGTGGCTCATTTTCTTCCTGTTCGTGGGAGTATAACAGCTAGCTAGCTAGCAGAGTTATATATCTCCCGAATAGTGTCTCTTCATGGTGTTCCCCTGGAGATTAACTCGGACCGTGGGAGTATTTTTACTTCGCTTCTGGGAAAGTTTCCAGAATGCCATGGGGACTCAGTTATCTTTTAGCACTGCTTTCCATCCCCAATCAAGTGGTCAAGTAGAAAGAGTGAATCAAATCCTAGAAGATATGCTCCGAGCTTGTGTTATATCTTTCGGTATGAATTGGGAGAAGTGTCTTCCATTCGCCGAATTCGCTTATAACAATAGTTACCAATCAAGCTTGGGCAAAGCCCCTTTTGAAGTTCTCTATGGACGAAGATGCCGAACACCTCTTAATTGGTCAGAAACCGGAGAGAGGCAACTTTTTGGCCCGGATATGATCCAGGATGCAGAAGAGCAGGTTCGCATCATTCATGAAAAGTTGAAAACAGCCCAGTCTCGTCAAAAGAGCCAATATGATCGTCATAATAAGGCTGTGACCTTTGAAGTTGACGAGAAGGCTTACCTTTGGGTTACACCTTTGAAGGGTACCCATCGATTCGGTATCAAGGGCAAGTTGGCTCCTCGTTACATTGGTCCTTTTCGCATTCTTGCCAAACAAGGAGAAGTTGCCTACCAGTTGGAACTTCCTCCGCATCTTTCCAAGGTTCATGATGTCTTACACGTCTCACAACTCAGGCGTTGCTTTTCGGATCCTATCCGTGAAGTGGACCACGAAACGCTTGATCTCCCAGATAACCTTTCATACCGAGAATACCCCGTGCGTATTCTTGATCAAGCTGAGCGTACCACTCGACATCGAAACCTCAAGTTCCTTAAAGTTCAATGGTCAAATCATTCTGAAAAGGAGGCAACTTAGGAAAGAGAGGTCGTCTCCGACTTGAGTATCCTGTGTTATTCCCGACGACTTCTAAATCTCGGGACGAGATTCCTTTGAGTGGAGGTGAGTTGTCACATCCCTGACACCTTAAGCAAGTTAGTCTTGTGCTCATGTCTTCTTTGCATTGCATCTAAGAAATTTCAACAAGAACAAAGAAAGTGGTGAAGGAAAAACTCAAACCCTAGCCACTTCTTTAAATAAAGGAAATTTCAAACTAGTTAAAATCAATGAACCCAAAATGGCCTCAAGAAAAGTTCAATCTTTCTGATAAGTCATGAAAGTAAATGAGCAATGAAGAAAACCTTTTTCTTGACACTTTAAGCATTTTAAATAAATGCAAAAAGCTACTGGTTTCAAGTTTTAAATTTGAAATCAGAAACTTTAAACTTTCAAAAATGTTGAAAACTTTAGGAATGGTTGGAAATATTCCAACAAATATTCTAGGGTGCTTAACATAGTTTTTACAAATTATTTGGGAGCTGAAATAAATAGTAGATCAATGTTAGCAATTAAAAGAGAAATAAAACAGAAAGAAATGGGAAAAACCTTACCTGTCGCCTAACTGGCCCAGCCCAGCTCCTCCTGTCGTCTTCCTCCTCGCCAGTAGGAGCAGGAGGTGGCCGCCGCGTCGCCGCGCACCTCCACGCAGCTCCCTGGCTGCCTGGTCGCCGCTTCACGCTGGCAAGCACGGGGATAACCTCCCCGAGCTCGTAGCTATCCATCCCCGCGCTCATTCCTCCCCATCTGCCTTGTTTCTTTCTGCCGCCATTGGAGCCCGAGCAGAGCTCGAGCTCGCCGTCGTTCTAGCCTCCCCTCCTTCCTTCTGAGCCGCGCAATAGCTCCGCCGCAACTCCCTGAAGCTCCCTAGCCACGAGCCTGACGCCCAGATGCAGTGAAACGACGAGACACAGTCGTCTTCTTCCTCGGGTCACCGAAGTTCATCGCCGGTGTTCTCCCTCTCCAGGTCGTCCCTGAGCAAACTAGCGCCACCACTGCACTCCTCGTGAGCTTGCGCTTCTTTCCCCCAAGATCTCCCCGTCGATCCCCTCCTCTAGGCCCAGTTCCATCGGAGCCCGACAAGATCTGCTGCAGGAGCTCGTCGCCGGTAGCCCTCCGGTGATCAGCTCGTCCATCTAAGGCCACCAGTAGCTTCAGGCTGCCGCGTAGGTGCTATCGGAGCTGAGTCCCGTGCGTAGATCCCTCTGTTTCGAAGACCCCGTGTCGGGACCCCGATCCTAAGCCATAGGAATCCAGCCTGTAACACATCGCATCCCTTTGTGGTCTCACGCACGGTTAACTCCACGGCTGCAGCCTTACCTTAGCCGGGACCGTTTGCATCTTTTGACTCACGTATGCGATAGTGTCGCTAGCAATCCAATGTCAAAGAACCCGGATCGACATGTCTAGTCACAAACCAAAGTGGCAGTACCGCACAAGGACAGGCATACATGACCCAACAAAGCAGGTGTCGGTCATCAGCGAATGTAGACGAGTCGTAGCAAGCTACAAGGACTCCATTACATCGCGTGACATTTCCCCAAAGGGGAGAGACACAACAACTAAGAAGGACACATGCCGGTCAACCAATGTGTCCGGAGCAGTAGCGAACTACGAAGGCTCGTTGGATCACAAAGGGGCATTTGCTTGTAAGGAATGCTACTAAACCTCACGACTAGGTAATCGAACCCCATACATATCAAGTACGACACACGTACGCATGGCATACCGATATGTATAGATACATCGATGGCATCACAACATAACCATAAACATACAAGCTTTATTTAAGAGGCTCGGAAGAGCCACACACATAATATTACACATCAAGGGTCTCACGACCCATAATAGCAGTAATTCAGTTACAAGCCAGCGGAAGAGTTATAAACTGTCTGAGTACAGACTGGGCAACTAGAAGGTACATGGCCTGACTATACTACAGATCCAACGTAGGGCCAGATCGTAGCTGGGACACCAGCTACTCCTCGTCGTCGATGTCTACGAAGAACCCTCCATTAGGGTCATTAGCAACCTCTGCAACATGTATCAAGCAAACATGAGTACGAAGGTACTCGGCAAGACTTTAGGACAACTAACTACTCATGCAAGGTATCAAAAGGTATTGTGGGGTTTCATGCGGAAAGCCAGCATTTGACTCGTGGCTAGACAACTTGCATTTTTAAATAATCTTGACAACTTGATTTCTCGCACACGAGTCCACTAACACCACAACAATACACTATCATGGAATCATTCCGTCTCCATACGGAAATGCCATCCACGACACTCACGCTTATCTTGGCAATTTTATGAGTAGCCATTGAAGTTATCTATGAACAACATATGTCTCCAAGTAGTCCATATCCGCGGACGCGGCTATTCGAATAGATCATAACCCTGCAGGGGTGTACTTCATCACACACGCTCTCGCCACTTATCGCCATGTGCACGTCATGCACCTCGGCAACCTTCAAGCGGAAGCCCAGCGAGGGAGTCGGCCACGACCGTTAACCACACTAGTACCTAGTCCAGGTTTATCGCCTATCTAAGAGTAACCCGTACGGAAGTCCGGCCGAGGTTTCCGCGACGGCCTCAAACGATGTGCGCAGGGTTCCCAAGCCCACCATCCGGGTGCCACTTGGTACACCGTGCCACTGCCTACCGCATCACGGCCCACCTCTTAGGTCAGCACCATGCACGGCCTCCAGCATTACTATAAACACCAGAAACTACTTGCAACTCCTGGACCGAGTACTACGCGATTAATAGGCCGAGCGGGGTCATATTTCAGGGCCCAGCATGTGGTAGTATCTAGTCTTGGATTACATACACGGAACTCAGTTCCTAAGGACGGTTCCAATGAAACAACCCGCCATGTACTCCTACACAGCCTTTCACCGGTACCTTTACCAAATCAGGTTCAACACACAACCTTTACTTACCGGACACATTCTCACAATTCTGTTCATCTCCCTGATGAGAGACCATACACAACTCTAAGCATAGCATGCATAGCAGGATAAGGCACATCACAGCTCAAGCAACTACCAGGTATGCTAGGTTGCAAGGTTCGACTATTTACTGTGACAAGGTTAGGCCATGCAAAGGAAGTGGGTCCAACTAACGTGGCAAAAGCAGTTGTAGCATTTGATCCTAATGCAATAAATAAGTGCAGGAGCAAGAACATGGGAATTATCGGGATGATCAAAAGGGTTGCTTGCCTTGTTGCTCACAGGAGGGACGATATCCGTCAGACGGATATTCGGTGGAATCCGGGGGTGCGGAGCCTACCGAAATGAATGGCAACATTCAATAACAATCATATGCAATCAAAATGATGCATGAGCATGGCATGAGAATGCAAAGTGATAAGTTATTATTTTCAACATGTATTAGGTATAGAGTTGATTTGAATCACATTCGAATAGCAATTCAAACGGGGTATTCTCGGATACCGGTTTAATTGATTCGACCTGATGCTGAGATCAACTTGATGTTAGCATGCATGAAAAGTCATGTTAATGTACTGATTTGTAATTAGGACAGTGTGTGATCATGGCAACCATATTGTAATTTGAATATTTTCCAAATTCTATTTATAAAGTGATTATAAGAATTGAATTATTCCTTATTATACATGTTAGGGTTCTGTAAGTTTTTCAAACATGGTTGAAAATAGCATATTCAGAATCCTTGAATTTATCTGATACTTTTTCATATATAAATTATTTTCATTGGAGTTACAGATTAATTTCTATGATTTTTACAATTTTAGCAATTTCCTGGAATTATTTCTATACTGGAAAATACTTTTATTGCATCAGCATGACATCAACAGGTCCATCTGGCCGTTGAAAGTCAAACCTGACCAGTGGGACCCACTGGTCAGTCTCTCTGGTCAATTTTAGATTAAGTTTAAACTTAATTAACTGATTAACCTTGTTGGACTCACATGTCAGTGACTGATTAACTTATTTGGTTTATTTTTATTAACTTTAAACTTGCCAGAGGATGGCCCCACCAGTCAGTGGCTCCGGCCAGCCGAGATCTACCGGCGACGAGGTCGTCCTCGCCGGCGGGGAGCCTCTGGTGACCACCAGCACGGCGGAGGGGCTCGGAAACGGCGCACAGGGGGCCAAATGCTGCGCGGAGAGCACCAGAAGAACGGCACACCTCCCGCAGCTCCATTTCTGCACTTAGATGGGGCTGAACTGGCCAGAGATGACGCCGGCGACGAGCTTGGCGGCGGCCAAGGCTCGGGCGCCATCGGGGTCCTTGATTCAGACGGAACTACGCTCGCTTCTTAGCTCCTATAGCATCTACGCGTCGACTTGAAGCTGCTGGTGCCCTCGGAAGGACGAGCTGATCACCGGAGGGCTACCGGCGACGAGCGGGAGCGTCGGTCCTCGTCGGGCTCCGGTGAAACTAGAGCTAGAGGAGGGGATCGACGCTGGGAAGGGATAGGTGAGGCCTCGGGGAGCTTATCCCTGGCCTTGCCAGCACGAGGCGGCAGCCAGGCAGGCGCACAGGTGCGTGGCCGCGCCAGGGGAGGCAGCGGCCACCTCCTGCTCCTACTGGCGCGAGGGAGACGACACGAGCTGGGATGGGCCGGGCCAAGCTAGGCGACACGTAAGAGTTTCCCATTTTTTTTCTATTTTTGTTTCTGTTTTAGCTTCTTCAATATTTTGCTATTTATTTCAGCTCCAAAACAAATTGCAAAAACTATTTTAAACACACCTGAATATTTGTTATAATATTCCCAACCATTTCCAAAGTTTTCAACATTTTTGAAAATTTATAGCTTCTGATTTCAAATTTAAGACTTGAAACCAGTAGCTTTTTGCATTTATTTAAAATGCTTAAAGTGTCAAGAAAATAGTTTTCTCCAATGCTCATTTACTTTCATGATTTATCAGAAAGTTTGAACTTTTCTTGAGGCCATTTTGGGCTCATTGATTTCAACTAGTTTGAGATTTCTTTTATTTAAAGTAGTGGCTAGGGTTTTGAGTTTTTCCTTTGCCACTTTCTTGTTCTTGTTGAAACTTCTTAGATGCAAAATGCAAAGAAGACATGAGCACAATACTAACTTGCTTAAGGTGTCAGGGATGTGACAACTCACCCCCACTCAAAAGAATCTCGTCCCGAGATTTAGAAGTCGTCGGGAATAACGCATGATACTCAAGTCGGAGACGATCCCCTCTTTCCCAAATTGCTTCCTTTTCAGAATGATTTGACCATTGAACTTTAAGAAACTTGAGGTTTCGACGTCGAGTGGTACGCTCAGCTTGATCAAGAATACGCACGGGGTATTCTCGCTATGAAAGGTTATCTTGGAGATCAAGCGTTTCGTGGTCCACTTCACGGATAGGATATCTTCTCCGATTGCCTTCCTTTTGTGCGTGGCGGACCGGCGCAGGCGCTCTCGGACGGGCCGAGCAGCGGGATCCACATGCAGTCGGTGCTCAGCCAACTCCCTAGGTACACTCGGCATGTCAGATGGCTTCCATGCGAAGATGTCCCAGTTCTCACGGAGGAATTGGGTGAGCTCGGCTTCCTATTTGGGATCCAGGGTGGTGGAGATGTTCGTCGGGGCGGCAGACTCGTCCGTCGGGTGGATGCTAACCTTCTTAGTCTCCCCTGCCGACTGGAACGCGGACTCAGAAGCTGGCTTCTTCGAGCGCATTAAGTCAGCGGGGTCGACTGTCTTCTTGTACTCTTTGAGCTCGAGTACAGCCATATGATGGTCGGCGATCCTCGACCCTTCCTGCAGACACTCCTCGGCTCGCTGGCGGTTACCGGTGATGGTGATAACGCCTTTTGGACCGGGCATTTTCAACTTCAAATAGACATAGCACGGTCGTGCCATGAAACTCACATATGCCGGGCGGCCTAGAATTGCATGGTAAGCGCTCTGGAAGTCCACCACCTCGAATATGAGCTTCTCCTTGCGAAAGTTCTTGTCGGAGCCGAAGATGACCTGCAATGCGATCTGGCCGAGTGATTTGGCCTTCCGCCCTGGGACGACTCCGTGGAACTGCATATTGCTCTCGCTGAGTCTGGACATCGGAATGCCCATCCCCTTGAGAGTGTCAGCGTACATAATATTCAACCCGCTGCCGCCGTCCATTAGGACTTTGCGTAGTCGGACCCCTTCCACCACCGGGTCGACGACCAGAGCCTGCCTTCCTGAGGTGGGGACATGTGTTCGATGATCCGACTGATCGAAGGTAATCGCAGTCTGAGACCATTTGAGAAACTTAGGGGCAGTCGGAACGGCCATGTTGACTTCTCTGTTTACTAGCTTCAGTCGACTCTTGCTTTCGACGTCAGCGAAGATCATGAGGGTTGCATGGACTTGGGGGAACGGATCCTCCTTGTCCTCCTCATCCTGTTCAGGATTCTGCTCACTCGGCTGCCCTTTGCTGAAACCCTGGATCAGGAGACGGCACTGCCGAGTGGTGTGCTTTGCGTATATGGGGTTACCTTCCTCATCCATCTTTGTATGGATTGGACAAGGCTGGTCCAGTATGGGATTGTTGAAAGGCTTTTTCTTGGGGGTGAACTACGCTTTTCCTTTGCCCTTGAATTTGGCGCTGGTTACAGCTGCAGCTTCTGCTTGCGGCGTGGGAGGAACCTTCGGTTTCTGCTTCCTAGTGTTACCTCCGTCGGTATCGCCGACTGTCTTGTGTTTACCGCTCCGGATGCGGTCCTCTTCTTCGCCATTTGCGTAGCGAGTTGCTATCTCCATCATCTTGCTCATGGAGATGTCGCCGGTTCGACCAAACTTCAAGTACAGCTCCCTGTACTGCACGCCTGCCTTGAAGGCGCAGACTGCTTGATGCTCGGTGACGTTCTCCACCGTGTGGTAAAGAGTCGTCCATCGCTGGATGAAGTCGCGCAAGGGTTCATTCGGCTTCTGGACACAGTGCTGAAGCTCCACAAGACCTGCAGGGCGTTTGCACGTTCCTTCGAAGGTTCTGATGAACACTCGGGCTAGATCTGCCCAACTGTAAATGCTTGAGGGGGCCAACTGGTTCAGCCAAGCTCGGGTCGAGCCGTCCAGCATCAGAGGGAGGTGCTTCATAGCAACATGGTCGTCTCCTCCTCCGATCTGGACTGCCACTCGGTAGTCGTCTAGCCATGTTTCGTGCTTGGACTCTCCTGAGAATTTACAAATTCCCGCAGCCAATCGGAAGTGGGCGGGATATCAGCCGAGCGGATGGCTCGACTAAAACATTCAGGGCCAGATACGGTGGCCCTGCTACCACTCGGACGGTCCATATCGCGGCTATCGCGGTAGGCTCGACCTCTGTCAACTCTTCGCCGGGCGATTCGGCCCCTTGCGTCGGGTCTTGGGTCGTAGGTGTCGCCGACTGAACGCCGATCAGCATGATGCCGGGACCCGTAGGGCCCACCCCGCGGAGGGGTGCGTGAGCGACGGCGATACAAATGAGATCCAGGGCTGTGAACCGATCTATGCATGTTTGCATGGACGGAACTATTGTGGATCCGATTGTGTGACTGGGAGACTGCAGAATTCTGCTGCTGCGCCGTGCGCAACAGGGCTCGGATTTGTTTGATTCCCCTTCCTGCCTCTGAAACAGTCGGCTGGAGGGAATCGGCAATCTGGGCAGCCGCGGCCAGGTTGAGGATAGGTGTGCGGAACACCTCCACGTTGCTCCGGCGAGTGTGTCGGCTGGCAGAACGACGAGGCAGACGACGTGCACCGGATGCTTCGCCAACTTCACCTCGGTCGGCTTGACGAGGATCTTCATGGGAGTTGGCCATATGTACTTCTGCTGCAGGCCCACGACCCACGTACTTGGTAGGAAGCTGAGTCAGAACCGAGTCCGAGCACTGGGAGTGTGGGGCGACAACAACACACTCCAGGACTGCCACCTGAGAGGAGGTGAACTGGCGCGCTCGGGCATGCTGCACCCAACGTTGTAGACGCAGACTGCGAGATCGCCTGCTGCGGCGCGTGACGAAGGTGCAAGCCGGCAACGGAGCCGATTGTTGGAGAAGAAGAACGCCGCGAGCGCGAGCACGAAAGTGCGTGGCCCCGCGACGGGGAAGTGCCTTGACGTCAAGGGGTGCCTCCCGAAGCCACGCCGAATCGTCGACGACGAAGGAGAGAGCACCGAAGAGGATCTGGTGACCCATGCTCGAAACTCCACCGGACGACATGACGAAAGGAAGTAGTCGCAAACTCGCCGGAAGTCGCTTAGACGCCTGCCCCACGGTGGGCGCCAACTGTCGTGGGTATAAGCCTGACAGTAGATGTGTAGGGTACGAATGAGATGGGCAGAGTCCTAGCTACAGCGAGGTTGTATGAGTTCAGGCCCCTCTACGGTGGAGGTAATAGCCCTACGTCTCAGTGCTCTTGGAGCTGGTTACCGAGTGTAATATGGAGTACAATGTTTTTCTAACCCTTTCACCAGTGGGGGAGTGCGGCTTATATAGAGTGCGCTGCCCTCCACAACGGTTCTGATTCAAGGGTGGAGTAGTGGCGATTGAATGCATGCGTTACAGGTAACGTATGCTATAAATGCTAGTTAATGCACCCGGAAACGTACGGCAGTTTCCCTCCAGGGAAGTTACGACGAACCGAGTGTATCCAGTCGGTAGGTCCGGTGTCCTCCGAGTCTTAGTCTCCGAATGGATAATTCTGGGCCTGTTACCGACTGGATGATGGGGGCACCTTAATACAGTCGGGCATACTTAAGGTCCCGTCCCTTGCGTGGGGTAGTCCTTGGGTAGGACCTGTAGGACAGGCCTATGACCCTACCCTAGGACTATGACCCCATCATATGTCCCCGAATGGATTGGGGTTGAAACGTCAAAGCAGTGCTCGATGCTCAGATCCGACTGGATTAGGTTCGGCTTAGGCGTTGCTTGCCTCTATCCATTCTATCTCTCTTGGCCGATGATCCGAGTGAATGTGCTCTGCAGAACGGACTGCCGAGAACCGAGTGCCTTCGCGGCATCTTTTGACACGACCGGTCAACTGACAGCGGCGGATTTTCCAGGATCTCAAATTTCGGGTTCCGCGCGCTTAGCGGGGGCGACGTCAGCACGCTCGAGTAGCGCCTGACTCCTCGATCCTCGCGCCTTCAACTCTTCCGCCGATATCGCCGCGGCTGGTTGGGCGGATAAGACTTCGGGCCCGCTCGCGAGCGACCCAGTCGGTGTTCTATTTAACTCCGGCCAACGAGATCATTCGGTTACGCTCGCTGAATCCTCTGCTCCGTCTTCCTCGCCACCTCTTGCGCTCATACACCTTTCCGTTCCCATCCTTCTCGAAAGTTCGCCATCGCCGCCATGACCAGGGGCCAGACCAGCAAGATGGGGGCCAGGAAGAAGAAGGGCAAGGCGGCGGGTGCCCAGCGGCGGCTGCGGCCATTGCCAGCGGGATGGATCCAGGGAGACTTTCTCCCCTCCACCGTGACGGAGGGGGGCGTGCTGGAGCTGGTAGAGCATGGCCAGCTCATGCAGAAATCTTGGAGGTTGCCGGCGGACGACAAGGTTGAGCCGGCGCCACGGGAGGGAGAGCGTGTCTTGCTCCTCAGCCACGTTCACCGAGGTTTCTCTCTGCCTCCCCACCCTTTTTTCAAGGGTATCATGAATCATTTTGGTGCACAACTCCATCACTTCCCTCCGAATGCCATTGCCCATCTTTCTGCCTTCATTGTTCTGTGCGAATGCTTTATCGGTTGTCCCCCTCATTGGGGTTTATTCAAACACATTTTTTCCGTCCGCTCCCAAACCATAAAACGTCTTAGTCAATCGGATGACAAGACGCATCTCCTCCAACTTTGTGGGGGTTTAGGGTTTCAGAAGAAGAATCAGAGTATTTACCCTGCTCTGCAGTTGAGTGAGTCGGTTAGGAACTGGCAGTCGGCGTGGTTTTACTGCCAGGACATAGCATGTCCGAACGCGTCGACTGGGCTGCCTCCATTCAGTCTAGACCACCCTGCTCCTCCCAAGCAACTCGCTCTCTCAAAAGCGGAGAAGAGAGACATCCAGCCATTGTTTAAGGCGCTCGCGGATGTTGTCAGGAGGGGGGTCACTGGGATGGACTTGCTGGAAGTCTTCATTGGTCGACGAATCCAGCCTCTGCAAGCCCGCCACCACGCCATGTGGCACTACACAGGACCTGAAGACTCCACTCGGACCAACGTGGAGGGCATTCTCGAGGAGAAGGTGACCTCTAAGGTGCTCCAAATCACGGGTCCCTCTGAGAATCCCAAGGGAGCCCGCCGAGTGGCGCCTTATGGTGCGGACAATCCTCCACCGAATCAGGTGAGCAGTATTATCCGAGTGCGTTGAACTGCTTTAATTTCAGCAACTCATTTGTATCTCCGCGTGATGCTTGACGTTTCCAACTACAGGCGTGGACCAACTGGTTCTCCCTCGTCTCGAGCGGGAAACTGGAGGAGGAAGATGAAGAAGGCAGCCAGGAGGGAAGCGTGGAGAGCGACGAATACATCTTCGACAGCGAAGAGTCTGAGGAGGAAAACAGCGAGGAAGAGGAAAAAGATGAAGAGCTAGACTCGCTGCCTCCGCGGCCAGAGCATCGGAATAAGCGCCGGCAAGAGTCCGCTGTCTCTTTAGTTCCCCCTACGTCGCCGAGTGTCCCGCCTGCTTCCCCGGCTGCACCAAGTGTTCGAGGTATCAAAAGAGCCAGGGACGCAGCCACTGAACCTGCGGGCCAGTCCTCCAAGGCGCCCAAATCGAGCGGGTCCAAACCTCGGAAGGCCCTGCCGCGGATGAGGATGGCCATCCCCGTTACCTCCACGTAAGTGAATCTAGTTTTCGGTCCTTTCTGTTGATCGAGTGAACTCTTGTTTTACAAGTGGAATGGTCTTCACTCGACAGGGTTGCCACTTCTGTGACCTCACCGGCTCGCCAAGGGGACGACCCCATGGATGCGGACGATGTCGTTTCATCGCAGCCAGGTACGTTGTGGGAGAGTCGGGTATTTTATTCCTGCAGACTGCGCCATCTCTTTCTTCTTCTGAAGCACCGTGTTATTCGGCTTGTCAGGGGGGAGAGCTAACCCGACCGCGGAGCCCGTCGAAGAGCCTGTCCCTGAGGCTGCTTCTCCTGCCGCCGCCCCCGCCACCAACGCTCTACCAAACGAAGCGCCTCCGCCGACTGAACCGGCGCTGACGGGTGAGGAACCTACGGGGGCGAACCTTGGGATGAACCCGGATCTCCCCCCGATCCCGGTTCGTCGCATGCCGAATTCAACATTCGGTGTGTCCCGGAGGAGCAGGTGGGGGCAGTCAAGGGGACCATGGTTCGGGCGGAGCTGATGGCCGGAGAAGCCAAGAGGGTTTATGACTCCACTGCTGCTTTATATCAGCGGAGCTTGGACCTGCGCGATGACATCCGAGTAAGTACCCTAGTAAGTACTTACTTTTCTTCTGTAACCCACTGGGTGTTGTCGTAGTCTGTTGTTTGCAATGGGTTCACTCCGAGTGAACCCAGTGGGTGTAGTCCCCGAGACTTCTGTCGAGCCGACAGTTGTCTTTGTACATTAGGTCTTTATTTTTGTCGTGTCCGTAGACAAGATTTCTGAATGCAAGTACTTACTGTAGTCGGAGCACTCTTGCGGAAGAGTTCCCTAGAGTAAACTGCACACAGGTGGAGTAGCCTTAGCCTCGGAAGCGTAGGTGAAAACGTGCACCTCAATAGGGCAGACCTGCTTGAGGTGCATGCCAGTGGGGTCACTCTTAGTGAACCCACTGGGTGTAGTCCCCGAGACCGCTGTCGGCTGCTTGCGTCGGCAGGGGTCTGAAGAACGTAGTGTGTATTGTGAAAGCTGCTGATAACCCTTTGTTTCATTTTGTAGAAAACTTGTGAAATGGGAACTTCTTATGAAGCCCTCAGAGTGGAGAGGAATCAATATGCTGGTGAACTGGAAGCTGCAATGCTTGCCATGGCTGGTATGAAGGACGCTCTGGAGGCGCGAGAAAAGTCCTTGGAAGAAGCTCGGGAGGTAAACAGGGTATTGACGGCGGAGACGCAGATGATGAGGAAACATAGGACCGATCTGCATAATCAGATGGGCGCCCTGAACAGAAGGTGCATAGCTCAAGAGAAGTATGTCACCGACTGGGCTGAGCAAACGATGACTTGTCTGGCTGGTAAGTCTTATGCTTTGTTGAGTGGCTTTATCGTATGTCCGACATTCGGTTTTCATTGTCTGCTTGCTTGTTGGTGGCAGACTTTTGCGGAGACCCTGAAGCGGAAACGGCGGCTGTGGAACAGTCTGTTAAGGACAAAGTTCCACTCGGTGAGGACGCCAATCAGGATCTGCTTCGAGCCCAAATCCACGCTAGCAAAGTAGGTCCTTTCATCGGTCGACTGAGAGAAGTCGTCAGCCGAATTAACAAGGAACTTTGGCCGGAAGACGAGTCGCAGGAGGAGATGGAGACCCTAACGAGCTGACTGGAGGAGGTGCCGAACCAAGTGCAATCGTGGAAGAAATCGGCAGCGCAGTGTGGTGCTGATGTTGTGCTGTCGTTGGTCCGAGTCCATTGCAAGGAGGTGCGGGAAGATAAGCTGAAAGCGTTGAAAGTCGCCAACACGAAGAAACTTCAATTCGAAGACTTCATGGAGACATTCCTCGAGACTGCCACCCGCATTGCTGATGGAATTGACTTGGACACTTTTGTGGAGTCCTCTAGTCCTGATGCTGGCCCAGCTGACGCATGATCGAACTTTATCCTCGGTATGCCGAGTGTTTACCTGTACGATATTCTGGCCACTTTTGTTGGCAGTCATACTTTTGGATCTGTGCGGGTAAGCTTGATCCGCACCGAGTCTGTTATCGTGTCTAGACTGTTGGAGTGACAACGAAAGCTTGATCCGCACCGATTCTTTTGCTTGAATGCTGTTTGGAGTTGAACACTAAATGTGTACTCGTAGAATATTAGGACTTAGGTGATACGTGATCGCAGCTAAGTCCTCGAGTGTGACGCAAAGTGCACACTCGGAGGAAGTTAGTACTTAGGCAATGCGGGATCGCAGCTAAGTCTCCGAGTGTGACGCAAAGTGCACACCCGGAGGAAGTTAATACTTAGGCGATGCGGGATCACAGCTAAGTCCTCGAGTGTGACGCGAAGTGCACACTCGGAGGAAGTTAGTACTTAGGCGATGCGGGATCGCAGCTATGTCTCCGAGAGTGACGAAAAGTGCACACTCGGAGGAAGTTAATACTTAGGCGATGCGGGATCGCAACTAAGTCCTCGAGTGTGACGCAAAGTGCACACTCGGAGGAATTTAATACTTAGGCGATGTAGGATCGCAGCTAAGTCCTCGAGTGTGACGCAAAGTGCACACTCGGAGGAAGTTAGTACTTAGGCGATGCGGGATCACACCTAAGTCCCCGAGTGTGACGCAAAGTGCACACTCGGAGGAAGTTCATACTTTGGCGATGCGGGATCGCAGCTAAGTCCTCGAGTGTGACGCAAAGTGCACACTCGGAGGAAGTTAATACTTAGGCGATGCGGGATCGCAGCTAAGTCCCTGAGTGTGACGCAAAGTGCAAACTCGGAGGAAGTTAATACTTAGGCGATGCGGGATCGCAGCTAAGTCCTCGAGTGTGACGCAAAGTGCACACTCGGAGGAAGTTAATACTTAGGCGATGCGGGATCGCAGCTAAGTCCCCGAGTGTGACGCAAAGTGCACACTCGGAGGAAGTTAATACTTAGGCGATGCGGGATCGCAGCTAAGTCCTCGAGTCTGACGCAAAGTGCACACTCGGAGGAAGTTAGTACTTAGGCGATGCAGGATCGCTGCTAAGTCCCCGAGTGTGACGCAAAGTGCACACTCGGAGGAAGTTAATACTTAGGCGATGCGGGATCGCAGCTAAGTCCTCGAGTGTGACGCAAAGTGCACACTCGGAGGAAGTTAATACTTAGGCGATGCGGGATCGCAGCTAAGTCCCTGAGTGTGACGCAAAGTGCAAACTCGGAGGAAGTTAATACTTAGGCGATGCGGGATCGCAGCTAAGTCCTCGAGTGTGACGCAAAGTGCACACTCGGAGGATGTTAATACTTAGGCGATGCGGGATCGCAGCTAAGTCCCCCAGTGTGACGCAAAGTGCACACTCGGAGGAAGTTAATACTTAGGCGATGCGAGATCGCAGCTAAGTCCTCGAGTGTGACGCAAAGTGCACACTCGGAGGAAGTTAGTACTTAGGCGATGCAGGATCACTGCTAAGTCCCCGAGTGTGACGCAAAGTGCAAACTCGGAGGAAGTTAATACTTAGGCGATGCGGGATCGCAGCTAAGTCCTCGAGTGTGACGCAAATTGCACACTCGGAGGAAGT
The DNA here is from genome assembly GCF_904849725.1 of Hordeum vulgare subsp. vulgare. NCBI lineage: Eukaryota > Viridiplantae > Streptophyta > Magnoliopsida > Poales > Poaceae > Hordeum > Hordeum vulgare. Next base: position 120,337,392 of record NC_058521.1, on the reverse strand, counting down.
TAGTACTTAGGCGATGCGGGATCGCAGCTAAGTCTCCGAGTGTGACGCAAACTGCACACTCGGAGGAAGTTAATACTTAGGCGATGCGGGATCGCAGCTAAGTCCTCGAGTGTGACGCGAAGTGCACACTCGGAGGAAGTTAGTACTTAGGCGATGCGGGATCGCAGCTATGTCTCCGAGTGTGACGCAAAGTGCACACTCGGAGGAAGTTAATACTTAGGCGATGCGGGATCGCAGCTAAGTCCCCGAGTGTGACGCAAAGTGCAAACTCGGAGGAAGTTAATACTTAGGCGATGCGGGATCGCAGCTAAGTCCTCGAGTGTGACGCAAATTGCACACTCGGAGGAAGTTAGTACTTAGGCGATGCGGGATCGCAGCTAAGTCTCCGAGTGTGACGCAAAGTGCACACTCGGAGGAAGTTAATACTTAGGCGATGCGGGATCGCAGCTAAGTCCTCGAGTGTGACGCGAAGTGCACACTCGGAGGAAGTTAGTACTTAGGCGATGCGGGATCGCAGCTATGTCTCCGAGTGTGACGCAAAGTGCATACTCGGAGGAAGTTAATACTTAGGCGATGCGGGATCGCAGCTAAGTCCCCGAGTGTGACGCAAAGTGCACACTCGGAGGAAGTTAATACTTAGGCGATGTAGGATCGCAGCTAAGTCCTCGAGTGTGACGCAAAGTGCACACTCGGAGGAAGTTAGTACTTAGGCGATGCGGGATCGCAGCTAAGTCCCCGAGTGTGACGCAAAGTGCACACTCGGAGGAAGTGAATACTTAGGCGATGCGGGATCGCAGCTAAGTCCTCGAGTGTGAGGCAAAGTGCACACTCGGAGGAAGTTAATACTTAGGCGATGCGGGATCGCAGCTAAGTTCCTGAGTGTGACGCAAAGTGCAAACTCGGAGGAAGTTAATACTTAGGCGATGCGGGATCGCAACTAAGTCCTCGAGTGTGACGCAAAGTACACACTCGGAGGAAGTTAATACTTAGGCGATGCGGGATCGCAGCTAAGTCCCCGAGTGTGACGCAAAGTGCACACTCGGAGGAAGTTAATACTTAGGCGATGCGGGATCGCAGCTAAGTCCTCGAGTGTGACGCAAAGTGCACACTCGGAGGAAGTTAGTACTTAGGCGATGCAGGATCGCTGCTAAGTCCTCGAGTGTGACGCAAAGTGCACACTCGGAGGAAGTTAATACTTAGGCGATGCGGGATCGCAGCTAAGTCCTCGAGTGTGACGCAAAGTGCACACTCGGAGGAAGTTAGTACTTAGGCGATGTGGGATCGCAGCTAAGTCTCCGAGTGTGACGCAAAGTGGACACTCGGAGGAAGTTAATACTTAGGCGATGCGGGATCGTAGCTTAGTCCTCGAGTGTGACGCGAAGTGCACACTCGGAGGAAGTTAGTACTTAGGCGATGCGGGATCGCAGCTATGTCTCCGAGTGTGACGCAAAGTGCACACTCGGAGGAAGTTAATACTTAGGCGATGTAGGATCGCAGCTAAGTCCTCGAGTGTGACGCAAAGTGCACACTCGGAGGAAGTTAGTACTTAGGCGATGCGGGATCGCAGCTAAGTCCCCGAGTGTGACGCAAAGTGCACACTCGGAGGAAGTTAATACTTAGGCGATGCGGGATCGCAGCTAAGTCCTCGAGTGTGACGCAAAGTGCACACTCGGAGGAAGTTAATACTTAGGCGATGCGGGATCGCAGCTAAGTCCCTGAGTGTGACGCAAAGTGCAAACTCGGAGGAAGTTAATACTTAGGCGATGCGGGATCGCAGCTAAGTCCTCGAGTGTGACGCAAAGTGCACACTCGGAGGATGTTAATACTTAGGCGATGCGGGATCGCAGCTAAGTCCCCCAGTGTGACGCAAAGTGCACACTCGGAGGAAGTTAATACTTAGGCGATGCGAGATCGCAGCTAAGTCCTCGAGTGTGACGCAAAGTGCACACTCGGAGGAAGTTAGTACTTAGGCGATGCAGGATCGCTGCTAAGTCCTCGAGTGTGACGCAAAGTGCACACTCGGAGGAAGTTAATACTTAGGCGATGCGGGATCGCAGCTAAGTCCTCGAGTGTGACGCAAAGTGCACACTCGGAGGAAGTTAGTACTTAGGCGATGCGGGATCGCAGCTAAGTCTCCGAGTGTGACGCAAAGTGCACACTCGGAGGAAGTTAATACTTAGGCGATGCGGGATCGTAGCTTAGTCCTCGAGTGTGACGCGAAGTGCACACTTGGAGGAAGTTAGTACTTAGGCGATGCGGGATCGCAGCTATGTCTCCGGGTGTGACGAAAAGTGCACACTCGGAGGAAGTTAATACTTAGGCGATGCGCGATCGCAGCTAAGTCCCCGAGTGTGACGCAAAGTGCACACTCAGAGGAAGTTAATACTTAGGCGATGTAGGATCGCAGCTAAGTCCTCGAGTGTGACGCAAAGTGCACACTCGGAGGAAGTTAGTACTTAGGCGATGCGGGATCGCAGCTAAGTCCCCGAGTGTGACGCAAAGTGCACACTCGGAGGAAATTAATACTTAGGCAATGCGGGATCGGAGCTAAGTCCTCGAGTGTGACGCAAAGTGCACACTCGGAGGAAGTTAATACTTAGGCGATGCGGGATCGCAGCTAAGTCCCTGAGTGTGACGCAAAGTGCAAACTCGGAGGAAGTTAATACTTAGGCGATGCGGGATCGCAGCTAAGTCCTCGAGTGTGACGCAAAGTGCACACTCGGAGGAAGTTAATACTTAGGCGATGCGGGATCGCAGCTTAGTCCCCGAGTGTGACGCAAAGTGCACACTCGGAGGAAGTTAATACTTAGGCGATGCGGGATCGCAGCTAAGTCCTCGAGTGTGACGCAAAGTGCACACTCGGAGGAAGTTAGTACTTAGGCGATGCAGGATCGCTGCTAAGTCCCCGAGTGTGACGCAAAGTGCACACTCGGAGGAAGTTAATACTTAGGCGATGCGGGATCGCAGCTAAGTCCTCGAGTGTGACGCAAAGTGCACACTCGGAGGAAGTTAGTACTTAGGCGATGCGGGATCGCAGCTAAGTATCCGAGTGTGACGCAAAGTGCACACTCGGAGGAAGTTAATACTTAGGCGATGCGGGATCGCAGCTAAGTCCTCGAGTGTGACACGAAGTGCACACTCGGAGGAAGTTAGTACTTAGGCGATGCGGGATCGCAGCTATGTCTCCGAGTGTGACGAAAAGTGCACACTCGGAGGAAGTTAATACTGGGGCGATGCGGGATCGCAGCTAAGTCCCCGAGTGTGACGCAAAGTGCACACTCGGAGGAAGTTAATACTTAGGCGATGTAGGATCGCAGCTAAGTCCTCGAGTGTGACGCAAAGTGCACACTCGGAGGAAGTTAGTACTTAGGCGATGCGGGATCGCAGCTAAGTCCCCGAGTGTGACGCAAAGTGCACACTCGGAGGAAGTTAATACTTAGGCGATGCGGGATAGCAGCTAAGTCCTTGAGTGTGATGCAAAGTGCACACTCGGAGGAAGTTAATACTTAGGCGATGCGGGATCGCAGCTAAGTCCCTGAGTGTGACGCAAAGTGCAAACTCGGAGGAAGTTAATACTTAGGCGATGCGGGATCGCAGCTAAGTCCTCGAGTGTGACGCAAAGTGCACACTCGGAGGAAGTTAATACTTAGGCGATGCGGGATCGCAGCTAAGTCCCCGAGTGTGACACAAAGTGCACACTCGGAGGAAGTTAATACTTAGGCGATGCGGGATTGCAGCTAAGTCCTCGAGTGTGACGCAAAGTGCACACTCGGAGGAAGTTAGTACTTAGGCGATGCAGGATCGCTGCTAAGTCCCCGAGTGTGACGCAAAGTGCACACTCGGAGGAAGTTAATACTTAGGCGATGCGGGATCGCAGCTAAGTCCTCGAGTGTGACGCAAAGTGCACACTCGGAGGAAGTTAATACTTAGGCGATGCGGGATCGCAGCTAAGTCCCCGAGTGTGACGCAAAGTGCACACTCAGAGGAAGTTAATACTTAGGCGATGTAGGATCGCAGCTAAGTCCTCGAGTGTGACGCAAAGTGCACACTCGGAGGAAGTTAGTACTTAGGCGATGCGGGATCGCAGCTAAGTCCCCGAGTGTGACGCAAAGTGCACACTCGGAGGAAATTAATACTTAGGCAATGCGGGATCGCAGCTAAGTCCTCGAGTGTGACGCAAAGTGCACACTCGGAGGAAGTTAATACTTAGGCGATGCGGGATCGCAGCTAAGTCCCTGAGTGTGACGCAAAGTGCAAACTCGGAGGAAGTTAATACTTAGGCGATGCGGGATCGCAGCTAAGTCCTCGAGTGTGACGCAAAGTGCACACTCGGAGGAAGTTAATACTTAGGCGATGCGGGATCGCAGCTTAGTCCCCGAGTGTGACGCAAAGTGCACACTCGGAGGAAGTTAATACTTAGGCGACGCGGGATCGCAGCTAAGTCCTCGAGTGTGACGCAAAGTGCACACTCGGAGGAAGTTAGTACTTAGGCGATGCAGGATCGCTGCTAAGTCCCCGAGTGTGACGCAAAGTGCACACTAGGAGGAAGTTAATACTTAGGCGATGCGGGATCGCAGCTAAGTCCTCGAGTGTGACGCAAAGTGCACACTCGGAGGAAGTTAGTACTTAGGCGATGCGGGATCGCAGCTAAGTATCCGAGTGTGACGCAAAGTGCACACTCGGAGGAAGTTAATACTTAGGCGATGCGGGATCGCAGCTAAGTCCTCGAGTGTGACGCGAAGTGCACACTCGGAGGAAGTTAGTACTTAGGCGATGCGGGATCGCAGCTATGTCTCCGAGTGTGACGAAAAGTGCACACTCGGAGGAAGTTAATACTGGGGCGATGCGGGATCGCAGCTAAGTCCCCGAGTGTGACGCAAAGTGCACACTCGGAGGAAGTTAATACTTAGGCGATGTAGGATCGCAGCTAAGTCCTCGAGTGTGACGCAAAGTGCACACTCGGAGGAAGTTAGTACTTAGGCGATGCGGGATCGCAGCTAAGTCCCCGAGTGTGACGCAAAGTGCACACTCGGAGGAAGTTAATACTTAGGCGATGCGGGATAGCAGCTAAGTCCTCGAGTGTGATGCAAAGTGCACACTCGGAGGAAGTTAATACTTAGGCGATGCGGGATCGCAGCTAAGTCCCTGAGTGTGACGCAAAGTGCAAACTCGGAGGAAGTTAATACTTAGGCGATGCGGGATCGCAGCTAAGTCCTCGAGTGTGACGCAAAGTGCACACTCGGAGGAAGTTAATACTTAGGCGATGCGGGATCGCAGCTAAGTCCCCGAGTGTGACACAAAGTGCACACTCGGAGGAAGTTAATACTTAGGCGATGCGGGATCGCAGCTAAGTCCTCGAGTGTGACGCAAAGTGCACACTCGGAGGAAGTTAGTACTTAGGCGATGCAGGATCGCTGCTAAGTCCCCGAGTGTGACGCAAAGTGCACACTCGGAGGAAGTTAATACTTAGGCGATGCGGGATCGCAGCTAAGTCCTCGAGTGTGACGCAAAGTGCACACTCGGAGGAAGTTAGTACTTAGGCGATGCGGGATCGCAGCTAAGTCTCCGAGTGTGACGCAAAGTGCACACTCGGAGGAAGTTAATACTTAGGTGATGCGGGATCGCAGCTAAGTCCTCGAGTGTGACGCGAAGTGCACACTCGGAGGAAGTTAGTACTTAGGCGATGCAGGATCGCAGCTATGTCTCCGAGTGTGACGCAAAGTGCACACTCGGAGGAAGTTAATACTTAGGCGATGCGGGATCGCAGCTAAGTTCCCGAGTGTGACGCAAAGTGCACACTCGGAGGAAGTTAATACTTAGGCGATGTAGGATCGCAGCTAAGTCCTCGAGTGTGACGCAAAGTGCACACTCGGAGGAAGTTAGTACTTAGGCGATGCGGGATCGCAGCTAAGTCCCCGAGTGTGACGCAAAGTGCACACTCGGTGGAAGTTAATACATAGGCGATGCGGGATCGCAGCTAAGTCCTCGAGTGTGACGCAAAGTGCACACTCGGAGGAAGTTAATAGTTAGGCGATGCGGGATCGCAGCTAAGTCCCTAAGTGTGACGCAAAGTGCAAACTCGGAGGAAGTTAATACTTAGGCGATGCGGGATCGCAGCTAAGTCCTCGAGTGTGACGCAAAGTGCACACTCGGAGGAAGTTAATACTTAGCCGATGCGGGATCGCAGCTAAGTCCTCGAGTGTGACGCAAAGTGCACACTCGGAGGAAGTTAATACTTAGGCGATGCGGGATCGCAGCTAAGTCCCCGAGTGTGACGCAAAGTGCACACTCGGAGGAAGTTAGTACTTAGGCGATGCGGGATCGCAGCTAAGTCCCCGAGTGTGACGCAAAGTGCACACTCGGAGGAAGTTAATACTTAGGCGATGCGGGATCGCTGCTAAGTCCCCGAGTGTGACGCAAAGTGCACACTCGGAGGAAGTTAGTACTTAGGCGATGCGGGATCGCAGCTAAGTCTCCGAGTGTGACGCAAAGTGCACACTCGGAGGAAGTTACTACTTAGGCGATGCGGGATCGCAGCTACGTCCTCGAGTGTGACGCGAAGTGCACACTCGGAGGAAGTTAGTACTTAGGCGATGCGGGATCGCAGCTATGTCTCCTAGTGTGACGCAAAGTGCATACTCGGAGGAAGTTAATACTTAGGCGATGCGGGATCGCAGCTAAGTCCCCGAGTGTGACGCAAAGTGCACACTCGGAGGAAGTTAATACTTAGGCGATGTAGGATCGCAGCTAAGTCCTCGAGTGTGACGCAAAGTGCACACTCGGAGGAAGTTAGTACTTAGGCGATGCGGGATCGCAGCTAAGTCCCCGAGTGTGACGCAAAGTGCACACTCGGAGGAAGTTAATACTTAGGCGATGCGGGATCGCAGCTAAGTCCTCGAGTGTGACGCAAAGTGCACACTCGGAGGAAGTTAATACGTAGGCGACGCGGGATCGCAGCTAAGTCCCCGAGTGTGACGCAAAGTGCACACTCGGAGGAAGTTAGTACTTAGGCGATGCAGGATCGCAGCTAAGTCCCCGAGTGTGACGCAAAGTGCACACTCGGAGGAAGTTAATACTTAGGCGATGCAGGATCGCTGCTAAGTTTTATTTTGTTTTTGTTTTTGTGACCATAGTCTGCAACCACGGAAGAACTCTGAATCTGCAAAAGAAACAGAATCTGCTGTATATTATTTCTCCAAAACTTGTTCGTTACACTGCTTCAGTCGGCGATCATGTATAAAAACGCTTCTGGAGGTCTCCGTTCCACGCGCGGGGTTCGTCGGTCTCCTTCTGAATGTTGTAGAGTCTGTATGCTCCATTGTTCAGCACCTTTGAAATGATGAAAGGACCTTCCCAGGCCGGAGCCAACTTGTGTGGTCTCTGCTGATCCACTCGGAGCACCAAATCGCCAGCCTGGAACGTGCGGCTTCTGACATGTCGTGCATGAAAACGTCGCAGATCTTGCTGATAAATTGTTGAGCGAGTAAGTGCCATTTCGCGCTCCTCCTCTAGAAGATCGAGTCCATCTTGCCTTGCTTGTTCTGCTTCGGCTTCGGAGAAGAGTTCGACTCACGGGGCATTGTGAAGCAGGTCACTCGTAAGGACCGCTTCTGCTCCATAGACGAGGAAGAACGGTGATCGCCCCGTTGATCTGTTCGGAGTGGTGCGGAGACCCCAAAGTACTGAAGGTAACTCGGTTACCCACGCACCTGCAGCATGTCCTATCTCTTGCAAGAGTCGAGGCTTCAAACCTTGAAGGATAAGTCCAGTTGCACGCTCAGTTTGTCCGTTGGATTGCGGATGTGCTACGGAAGCAAAGTCCACTCGGATACCTTGACTCCGCAGAAACCTTTGAATCTGTCTGAGTCGAAGTTTGTCCCATTGTCCGTGATTATGCTGTGAGGCACTCCGGATCTGGAGATGATGTCTCTGACAAACTTCACGGCTGTGGAGGCGTCGAGTTTCTTGATGGGCTTGGCTTCTATCCACTTTGTAAACTTGTCGACTCCCACCAACAGATGTGTGTAGCCTCCTTGGCCTGTCTTGAATGGTCCGACTGTGTCTAATCCCCAAACTACAAACGGCCACACAAGTGGGATTGTCTTTAGTGCAGATGTTGTCTTGTGGGACTTGTTGGAGTAGAACTGACAGCCTTCGCATCGATCGACCATAGCTTTGGCCATTTCGTTAGCCTGCAGCCAGAAGGATCCAGCCCTGAACGCTTTGGCGATGATTGCTCTTGAAGAAGCATGATGGCCGCAGGTTCCCGAGTGGATATCCTCTAAGATCAACTGCCCTTCCTCTGGGGAAATGCAACGTTGGAGCACGCCTGAAACACTCTCCTTATACAATTGACCGTCAATGACGGTAAACGCCTTCGACCTGCGGACTATTTGTCGTGCTTGGACTTCGTCTTCTGGAAGCTCTTGCCTTAGGATATATGCCATAATCGGCGCAGTCCACTCGGGGATACTTACCAGAATCTGTGTGACCAGATCAACCATAGCAGGCACATCGACTTCAGTCGGGTCTGTTGCGCTCTTGGGTTGCACTGGCTCTTCCGTGAAGGGATCCTCTTTGACTGAAGGAAGATGGAGGTGCTCGAGGCAGACATCACTCGGGACGGGTCTCCGAGTGGATCGGAGCTTAGCCAATTCGTCCGCCGCTTGGTTCTTCAGCCTTGGAACATGATGAAGTTCTAGACCTTCAAACTTCTTCTCCAGCTTCCTGACTGCATTGCAGTAGGTTGTCACAGTGGGGTTCCTTACGTCCCACTCTTTCATCACTTGGTTGACCACCAAGTCTGAATCGCCGTAGACCATCAGACGGCGGACGCCGAGTGAGATGGCCATGCGCAATCCGTAGAGAAGAGCTTCATACTCTGCCTCATTGTTAGAGGAATCAAAGTGTATCTGAAGCACATACTTGAGCTTGTCACCCTTTGGTGATACGATCACCACACCAGTGCCAGATCCATTCAACATCTTAGACCCATCGAAGAACATTGTCCAATGAGCCGAGTAGATGTGGGTCGGTTGCTGTTGTTCTACCCATTCTGCTATAAAGTCAGCCAGGGCTTGAGACTTAATAGCTTTCTTGGCCTCGAACTTGATGTCACAGTACAACATCTCCATCGCCCACTTCGCCACTCGGCCTGACGCGTCTCGATTGTGGAGAATTTCCGACAAAGGAGAATCAGAAATGACAGATACCGAGTGGTCTTGGAAATAATGGGCAACCTTCTTTGCAGTCAAATAGATCCCATAGATAAGCTTTTGATAATCGGGATACCTCTGCTTGGAAGGGGTCAGGACCTCGGAGACATAGTACACTGGCCGCTAAACTTTGTATGCTTTGCCTTCTTCTTCTCGCTCGACTGTAAGAACAGTACTGACGACTTGATTTGTAGCCACGATATACACAAGAAGGGGCTCTTTACTGAGCGGAGCAGTAAGAACCGGCTGGGTGGAAAGTAGGACTTTGAGGTCGTCGAACGCGACTTGGGCTTCATCTGTCCACTCGAAGGTATCTGATTTCTTCATGAGTCGGTACAGAGGAAGTGCTTTTTCGCTGAGTCGACTGATGAACCTGCTCAAAGCTGCTAAGCAACCTGTGAGTCGTTGAACATCGTGTATTCTGACCGGCCTCTCCATTCGGACGATGGTCCCGATCTTTTCGGGGTTAACATCGATCCCTCGTTCGGGAACGAAGAAACCGAGTAACTTTCCGCTGGGAACACCGAATGAACACTTGGCAGGATTTAGCTTGATATCGTACCTACGAAGGTTGGCGAATGTTTCTGCCAAGTCAGTCAGCAGGTCGGAGCCTTTGCGGGACTTGACTACGATATCATCCTTGTATGCCTCCACATTGCGACCGATCTGGTCGAGGAGGCATTTTTGGATCATGCGCATAAAGGTAGATCCTGCATTCTTCAAACCGAAAGGCATGGTGATGTAACAGAAGCACCCAAACGGGGTGATGAAAGCTGTTTTCAACTCATCGGGACCATACAGACAGATCTGATGATAACCCGAGTAGGCATCAAGAAATGATAAACGCTCGCACCCCGCAGTCGAATCGACAATTTGATCTATGCGGGGGAGCGGAAAATGGTCTTTCGGGCAGACCTTATTGAGGTGCTTGAAGTCAATGCACATTCGGAGTGACTTGTCCTTCTTGGGCACCATGACTACATTGGCGAGCCACTCGGAGTGGTGAACCTTGCGAATGAATCTGGCAGCTAGCAGCTTAGCCACCTCTTCTCCGATTGCCTTCCTTTTGTGCGCGGCGGACCGGCGCAGGCGCTCTCGGACGGGCCGAGCAGTGGGATCCACATGCAGTCGGTGCTCAGCCAACTCCCTAGGTACACCCGGCATGTCAGATGGCTTCCATGCGAAGATGTCCCAGTTCTCACGGAGGAATTGGGTGAGCTCGGCTTCCTATTTGGGATCCAGGGTGGTGGAGATGTTCGTCGGGGCGGCAGACTCGTCCGTCGGGTGGATGCTAACCTTCTTAGTCTCCCCTGCCGACTGGAACGTGGACTCAGAAGCTGGCTTCTTCGAGCGCATTAAGTCAGCGGGGTCGACTGTCTTCTTGTACTCTTCGAGCTCGAGTACAGCCATCTGATGGTCGGCGATCCTCGACCCTTCCTGCAGACACTCCTCGGCTCGCTGGCGGTTGCCGGTGATGGTGATAACGCCTTTTGGACCGGGCATTTTCAACTTCAAATAGACATAGCACGGTCGTGCCATGAAACTCACATATGCCGGGCGGCCCAGAATTGCATGGTAAGCGCTCTGGAAGTCCACCACCTCGAATATGAGCTTCTCCTTGCGAAAGTTCTTGTCGGAGCCGAAGATGACCTCCAATGCGATCTGGCCGAGTGATTTGGCCTTCCGCCCTGGGACGACTCCGTGGAACTGCATATTGCTCTCGCTGAGTCTGGACATCGGAATGCCCATCCCCTTGAGAGTGTCAGCGTACATAATATTCAACCCGCTGCCGCCGTCCATTAGGACTTTGCGCAGTCGGACCCCTTCCACCACCGGGTCGACGACCAGAGCCTGCCTTCCTGGGGTGGGGACATGTGTTGGATGATCCGACTGATCGAAGGTAATCGCAGTCTGAGACCATTTGAGAAACTTAGGGGCAGTCGGAACGGCCATGTTGACTTCTCTGTTTACTAGCTTCAGTCGACTCTTGCTTTCGACGTCAGCGAAGATCATGAGGGTTGCATGGACTTGGGGGAACGGATCCTCCTTGTCCTCCTCATCCTGTTCAGGATTCTGCTCACTCGGCTGCCCTTCGCTGAAACCCTGGATCAGGAGACGGTACTTCCGAGTGGTGTGCTTTGCGTATATGGGGTTACCTTCCTCATCCATCTTCGTATGGATTGGACAAGGCTGGTCCAGTATGGGATTGTTGAAAGGCTTTTTCTTGGGGGTGAACTACGCTTTCCCTTTGCCCTTGAATTTGGCGCTGGTTACAGCTGCAGCTTCTGCTTGCGGCGTGGGAGGAACCTTCGGTTTCTGCTTCCGAGTGTTACCTCCGTCGGTATCGCCGACTGTCTTGTGTTTACCGCTCCGGATGCGGTCCTCTTCTTCGCCATTTGCGTAGCGAGTTGCTATCTCCATCATCTTGCTCATGGAGATGTCGCCGGTTCGACCAAACTTCAAGTACAGCTCCCTGTACCGCACGCCTGCCTTGAAGGCGCAGACTGCTTGATGCTCGGTGACGTTCTCCACCATGTGGTAAAGAGTCGTCCATCGCTGGATGAAGTCGCGCAAGGGTTCATTCGGCTTCTGGACACAGTGCTGAAGCTCCACAAGACCTGCAGGGCGTTTGCACGTTCCTTCGAAGGTTCTGATGAACACTCGGGCTAGATCTGCCCAACTGTAAATGCTTGAGGGGGCCAACTGGTTCAGCCAAGCTCGGGCCGAGCCGTCCAGCATCAGAGGGAGGTGCTTCATAGCAACATGGTCGTCTCCTCCTCCGATCTGGACCGCCACTCGGTAGTCTTCTAGCCAGGTTTCGGGCTTGGACTCTCTTGAGAATTTACCGATTCCCGCAGCCAATCGGAAGTGGGCGGGATATCAGCCGAGCGGATGGCTCGACTAAAACATTCAGGGCCAGATACGATGGCCCTGCTTCCACTCGGACAGTCCATATCGCGGCCATCGTGGTGGGCTCGACCTCTGTCAACTCTTCGCCGGGCGATTCGGCCCCTTGCGTCGGGTCTTGGGTCGTAGGTGTCGCCGACTGAACGCCGATCAGCATGATCCCGGGACCCGTAGGGCCCACCCCGCGGAGGGGTGCGTGAGCGACGGCGATACTGATGAGATCCAGGGCTGTGAACCAATCTATGCGTGTTTGCATGGACGGAACTATTGTGGATCCGATTGTGTGACTAGGAGACTGCATAATTCTGCTGCTGCGCCGTGCGCAACAGGGCTCGGATTTGTTCGATTCCCCTTCCTGCCTCTGAAACAGTCGGCTGGAGGGAATCGGAAATCTGGGCAGCCGCGGCCAGGTTGAGGAGAGGTGTGCGGAACACCTCCACGTTGCTCCGCCGAGTGTGTCGGCTGGCAGAACGACGAGGCGGACGACGCGCACCGGATGCTTCGCCAACTTCACCTCGGTCAGCTTGACGAGGATCTTCATGGGAGTTGGCCATATGTAGTTCTGCTGCAGGCCCACGACCCACGTACTTGGTAGGAAGCTCAGTCGGAACCGAGTCCGAGCACTGGGAGTGTGGGGCGACAACAACAGAGTCCAGGACTGCCACGTGAGAGGAGGCGAACTGGCGCGCTCGGGCATGCTGCACCCAACGTTGTAGACGCAGACTGCGAGATCGCCTGCTGCGGCGCGTGACGAAGGTGCAAGCCGGCAACGGAGCCAATTGTTGGAGAAGAAGAACGCCGCGAGCGCCAGCACAAAACTGCGTGGCCCCGCGACGGGGAAGTGCCTTGACGTCAAGGGGTGCCTCCCGAAGCCACGCCGAATCGTCGACGACGAAGGAGAGAGCACCGAAGAGGATCTGGTGACCCATGCTCGAAACTCCACCGGACGACATGACGAAAGGAAGTAGTCGCAAACTCGCCGGAAGTCGCTTAGACGCCTGCCCCACGGTGGGCGCCAACTGTCGTGGGTATAAGCCTGACAGTAGATGTGTAGGGTACGAATGAGATGGGCAGAGTCCTAGCTACAGCGAGGTTGTATGAGTTCAGGCCCCTCTACGGTGGAGGTAATAGCCCTATGTCTCAGTGCTCTTGGAGCTGGTTACCGAGTGTAATATGGAGTACAATGTTTTTCTAACCCTTTCACCAGTGGGGGAGGGCGGCTTATATAGAGTGCGCTGCCCTCCACAACGGTTCTGATTGAAGGGTGGAGTAGTGGCGATTGAATGCATGCGTTACAGGTAATGTATGCTATAAATGCTAGTTAATGCACCCGGAAACATACGACAGTTTCCCTCCAGGGAGGTTACGATGAACCGAGTGTATCCAGTCGGTAGGTCCGGTGTCCTCCGAGTCTTAGTCTCCGATTGGATAATTCTGGGCCTGTTACCGACTGGATGATGGGGGCACCTTAATACAGTCGGGCATACTTAAGGTCCCGTCCCTTGCGTGGGGTAGTCCTTGGGTAGGACCTATAGGACAGGCCTATGACCCTACCCTAGGACTATGACCCCATCAGCCGCCAAGCTCGTCGCCGGCGTCATGTCCGGCCAGATCAGCCCCGGCTAAGTGCAGAAATGAAACCGCGGGAGAAGTGTCGTTCTTCTGGTGCTCTCCGCGCAGCGTTTGTCCCTCTGTGCGCCGTTTCCGAGCCCCCCCCCCCCCCGACGTTCTGGTGCTCGCCGGAAGCTCCCCGCCAGCAAGGACGACCTTGCCGCCGGTGGATCTCAACTGGCCTGAGCCACTGACGGGTGGGGCCAGCCTCTGGATAGTTTAGAGATAATAAAAATAAATCAGATAAATTAATAAGACACTGACATGTGGGTCCAGTGAGTTTAATTAACTAAATAAGATTAATCCTAATCTAAAATTGACCAGAGACACTGACCAGTGGGTCCCACTGGTCAGGTTTGACTTTCAACGGCCAGTTGGACCTGCTGATGTCATGCTGATGCAGTAAAAGTATTTTCCAGTATAGAAATAATTCCAGAAATGTTTAAAACTTCAAAAATTGATAGAAATTAATCTGTAACTCCAATGAAAATAATTTACATATTAAAAAGTATCAGAAAAATTCAAGGAATCTGAATATGCCATTTTAAATCATGTTTGGAAAAGTTACAGAACCCAAACATGTAGATTAATGAATAAGTCAATTCTTATAAATACTTTGTAAATGGAATTTGGAAAATATTTAAATTTCATTATGAATGACATGATCAAACACTGTTCTAATTTAAAAACCAGCAACTTAACATGTCATCCCATGCATGTTAACCTCAAGTTGATCTGAGCATCAGGCCGAATCAATTAAAACGGTATCCGAGAATACGTCATTTGAAGTGATATTTGAAATTGATTCAAATCAACTTCAAACCTAATACATGCTAGCTATATTAGCTTATCACCTTGCATTCTCATGCCATGCTCATGCATCATCTTGTTTGCATATGATTGTTATTGATTGTTGTCATTCATTTCGGTAGGCTCCGCACCCCCGGATTCCACCGAATATCCGTCTGACGGATATTGTCCCTCCTCTGAGCAACAAGGAAAGCAACCATTTTTGATCATCCTGATAAATCCCATGTTCTTGCTCCTGCACTTATTTATTGCATTAGGATCAAATGCTTCAACTGCTTTTGCCACGTTAGTTGAACCCACTTCCTTTGCATGACCTATCCTTGTCACAGTAAATAGACGAACCTTGCAACCTAGCATACCTGGTAGTTGCTTGAGCCATGATGTGCCTTATCCTTCTATGCATGCTATGCTTAGAGTTGTGTATGGTCTGTCATCTGGGAGATGAACAGAATTGTGAGAATGTGTTCGGTAAGCAAAGGTGGTGTGTTGAATCTGATTTGGTAAAGGTACCGGTGAAAGGCTGTGTAGGAGTACATGGCGGGTTGTTTCATTGGAACCGTCCTTAGGAACTGAGTTCCGTGTATGTAATCCAAGACTAGATACTACCACATGCTGGGCCCTGAAATATGACCCCGATCGGTCTATTAATCGCTTAGTACTCGGTCCAGGAGTTGCAAGTAGTTTCTGGTGTTTATAGTCATGCTGGAGGCCGTGCATAGTGCTGACCTGAGAGGTGGGCTATGATGCGGTAGGCAGTGGCACGGTGTACCAAGTGGCACCCGGATGGTGGGCTTGGGAACCCTGCGCACATCGTTTGAGGCCGTGGCGGAAACCCCGGCCGGACTTCCGTACGGGTTACTCTCAGATAGGCGATAAACCTGGACTAGGTACTAGTGTGGTTAACGGTCGTGGCCGACTCCCTCGCTAGGCTTCTGCTTGAAGGTTGCCGAGGTGCATGACGTGCACATGGCGATAAGTGGCGAGAGTGTGTGTGACGAAGTACACCCCTGCAGGGTTATGATCTATTCGAATAGTCGCGTCCGTGGATATGGACTACTTGGAGACATATGTTGTTCATAGATAACTTAAATGGCTACTCATAAAATTGTCAAGATAAGCGTGAGTGTCGTGGACAGCATTTCCGTATGGAGACAGGATGATTCCACGATGGTGTATTGTTGTGGTGTTAGTGGACTCGTGTGCGAGAAAACAAGTTGTAAAAATTATTTAAAAATGCAAGTTGTCTAGCCACGAGTCAAATGCTGGCTTTCCGCATGAAACCCCACAATACCTTATTGATACCTTGCATGAGTAGTTCGTTATCCTAAAGTCTTGCTGAGTACCTTCGTACTCATGTTTGCTTAATAAATGTTGAAGAGGTTGCTAATGACCCTAATGGAGGGTTCTTCGTAGACATCGATGACGACGAGTAGCTGGTGTCCCAGCTACGATCTGGCCCTACGTTGGGTCTGTAGTATAGTCAGGCCATGTGCCTTCTAGTTGCCCTGTCTGTACTGAGACAGTTTTAAACTCTTTCGCTGGCTTGTAACTGAATGACTACTATTATGGGTCGTGAGACCCTTAATGTGTAATATTATGTGTGTGGCTCTTGCGAGCCTCTTAAATAAAGCTTGTATGTTTATGGTTATGTTGTGATGCCATTGATGTATCTATACATATCGGTATGTCATGCGTACGTGTGTCGTACTAGATATGTATGGGGTTCGATTACCTAGTCGTGAACTTTAGTAGCACTCCTTACAAGGAAATGCCCCTTTGTGATCGAACGAGCCTTGGTAGTTGGCTACTGCTTCGGACACATTGGTTGACCGGCATGTGTCCTTCTTAGCTGCTGTGTCTGTCCCCTTTGGGGAAATGTCACGCGATGTAACGGAGTCCTTTTAGCTTGCTACGACTCGTCTACACTCGCTGGTGACTGACACCTGCTTTGTTGGGTCATGTATGCCTATCCTTGTGCGGTACTGCCAGTTTGGTTTGTGACTAGACTTGTCGATCCGGGTTCTTTGACATTGGAATGCTAGCGACACTATTGCATACGTGAGTCAAAAGATGCAAACGGTCCCGGCTAAGGTAAGGCTGCAGCCGTGGAGTTAACCGTGTGTGAGACCGCAAAGAGATGCGATGTGTTACAGGCTGGATTCCTATGCCTTAGGATTGGGGTCCCGACACTTAACCGCATGTAATATCATCTCAGGATTTGATAAAGCATCAAAAGAATTGGGAATGTGAGTAGTACCTTCGGTATCTCTCTTTTTCCCAACAACCACCGCTTGCTCCTCAATGTTCTGCATCTTACTTTGCACATTGCGAAGACCAAATCGCACATTTTCTTTGGTAGCCAAGGGAGGAGTAGGGATCACCTGAGTGCCCAAAGTTGTATCAGGAGATTCACCTTTGTAGACCGCAGCCCCAATCTCAACATCCTCTCGAGCAGCAGCAATTTATACCCCCTGAGGAGATTCTCTCACCACATCAGCAAAGAATTTTTTATTGTTATCATGAGACATGCTCTTATCAATATTGCCTTTCATCATTTTTTGACTTACTTGTTTCTCATGCTTCATATAGCCTAGCGCCATTGATTCAATCAACAGGGTAGTATGCAAGGATGCATCTGACCCCATGCTCTCCTCAGACTCGTGCATCTGATCTTGTTTATCCCCAATCCGAGTAGTTGAAGGAATACCCCCCCCCCCCAAGGCCACTAAATGATCCATCTAGCTTAGGATTCATGTTCATATCATTATCACCACCCTCAGGTTTTTTCTTATCAGTGTTCAGAACAACATCAGCATTGTTTTCTCTTTGTTAGGATCCCTCACCAGCACCTGATCCACCTCATAATAGAAATCATAAAACTGGCCACCCGAAACGGATTTCGCAACCGAGGGAATCGCATCAATGCTTCTACACCCAATCTTCACCTGAGCAGAGGTCGGGCAATGCAAGGTGTCCACATCATTTTCCAGAGGAACCCCAACCAAGGTGGCAACATATGCAAGGTTTCTTTCACTTGTTTTGTCAAGAGGAATATTGCTAATTTTCACCCTAGCAACCTCCATAATCCCCTTGTAGCCAACAGTCGAAGACCTCTTGGACACATGAATCATAGCCACACTTGTTTTAAGAATAATTCTTCCCACATAACAGATATGTGCTACTGCATGGGGGTTAGGAAATCTCACCACAAAGATCCGAGGGCCAATAGCATTTGCCGAGCAACACCACCTAGTGGCTAAGTAATCATTCATATCAACTTCCATTTGCCGCGTGGATGTATCCCCCTCAACAATGGTATCTACAATATTGTTAGACCTCCCCTTCATTTGATTTGCAGTACATGAATCATGAATAAAGTAGAATCCCTGCCGCTTAGATTGGAACACACACATAGATGCACTACACTCCCAAGGAAGAAATTCATGGCAAACAGAAGCAAGATGACCAAGCTTACTACATCTTTCACGATAGGCTTGCGGGCAGCAGATAGGAGCATGATCATGGGATTTGCGAATAGGGAAGGACTCGGGTTTATTGGTAGGAATCACCTGGTTGATGTTTTGTTTCCCCAGGGCGCATGAAGGAGGGGAGATCTGACGCCCGACCCCATCACCAGCAGATTCAGACGAACCCTGGCTTTTTGGGATCCAGACCCCGCCCTCCAAAGACTGTTTCCCCGTTATCACCGCATCCCAGCAAGAGGTATCATCAGATCCAGAGGCAACATTAGACGCAGATGAATTTTTGCGGTTGTCGTCGTCTCTCTACCAAGAGTACTTGCTCCAGTCTCCTCCGTGGTCGCCGCCTCGTCCTAGCATGTGACCAGGACCGCGAGCACCACGGCCGGGTTCCTCCCACCAGTCCCCCCGAAAGTCATGCCCCCAATCCCCCATTATAGGAGTTGAAGCTGTCACCGCCGCGAAGGATCTCTGGTCAACAAAAACCTTCCCCTTCCACCAGCCAAAGGATTCAGGAATCTTAGATCTAGGGTTTTTCTTCGTCGTCCAGAAGTGGGAGAAAGACTCCTCTAGGTCAAGCCTCTGGGGAGGCGGGCAGTTTTATAACAGCGCCACCGAGGATATGGGGGATCGGATGCTCCCCCATGTGTCACACATCCGCCCTTGCTACCCGAATCATGGTGGTGGGTCCCGCCTCGGTCCACCGAGGTTCGCCCTCTCGACCCCTAGTGCGCCCCTCGTGTGTCATCGTCATGTAGTCACTATCGTCCGGGTTCTCGCGGGAGCAAGGCTCAAAGCCGGCAACTGGTCACGAATCCTCGCGAAGTGACAATGAAACGCAACGATATCTACAATGTCTTAGGTTTCTGCAGCCCGGAGACAGCGATCGTCAACCGTGGCCCCGTGCTCATCCAACAGGACTAGCCGGAGTGCGTCACGACGGAGGAGGAGCACGCCGTTAACAAACGTTAACTGTTGCGCCCCGAGATCGGTGACAAAGGAGACCCGCCATCTTGTGTCGCCAGAGTCGCGCGCGTCACCACTTGTGCCCACCATCTGGTTTTTGAACCGAGGTATTATACTCTACTACACTTTAAATGCGTTGTATAGGTGGCTCAATGATCCACATTGACCCCCTTAGTCCAGTTGCCCCTGCTTTATCATCGAAGTCTCGATCTATTGATCGACGAGCCAACACCCATCACATCACTCACATCCCCTTATTGTACGACGTTGCAAAGCTACTATCGAGTACCGAGGGTGACACCTAGTTACGTGCTACTGATGTTAGCTCTGTAGTGTAGCTATCCGGTGATGGTTCACGGAGGGTGATTTCTCCCTCACCATTTCCGATAACGACTCCGTCGTACAACCCCTCAAACGTGGACCATTGAGGGTGATTCCTCCCTGGTCGCCTTGACGTTTACATCATTCCGAATTCATCAAGGGTGATACGTTGGATTCCTCTGATGTTATAGACACACAATTACCTGACCTTGCCACTGGGTACATGATGTGTGTTGCGGGTGCATTCCCTCGTGGATGTGATGAGGCGTGGTAGAGAATTCTTGGCCCTTGCCACACATCCTCGAGACGGGGCGACGGGACCACATATCGTGGATTGCTGACTATCGTCGTGGTGTTAATTAAAATGCTAATGATATTTGGGTATTTGATCTGAGTTGGTCATAGACCTTTTCGCACTAACCTTCATGTGGGAGAAGTTATGGTACTCGATGTCGTGCTATCAGCCGAAGCTCTTCAGACGTCAGCAATGGAGTGCCGCGCCCCCGAGTGGTCCGCATAAGCATTGTTCTTGTATAAGAGATGCCAGGACGAACGTTAGTCGCCAACGCATCATACAGGGGTGCAAAGGGTGATGGGCCCATGTGTTGGAAATATGCCCTAGAGGCAATAATAAAGTGATTATTATTATATTTTATTGTTCAAGATAATCGTTTATTATCCATGCTAGAATTGTATTGATTGGAAACTCAAATACATGTGTGGATACATAGACAACACACTGTCCCTAGTGATCCTCTAAGGACTAGCTCGTTGATAAAAGATGCTCAAGGTTTCCTAACCATGGACATGAGTTTTCATTTGATAATGGGATCACATCGTTAGGAGAATTATGTGATGGACAAGACCCAAACTATAAATGTAGCATATGATCGTGTAAGTTTACTGCTAGTGTTTTCTGCATGTCAAATATTTGTTCCTATGACCATGAGATCATGCAACTCCCGGACACCGAAGGAATGCCTTGTGTGTATCAAACGTCACAACGTAACTGGGTTACTTTAAAGGTGCTCTACAGGTATCTCCGAGGGTGTATGTTGGGTTGGCGGGAATCGAGACTTGGATTTGTCACTCCATATGACGGAGAGGTATCTCTGGGCCCACTCGGTAATACAAAATCACAATGAGCTTGCAAGCAATGTGACTAAGGAGTTGGTCATGAGATCTTGTATTACGGAACAAGTAGAGACTTGTCGGTAATGAGATTGAGCTAGATATGGAGATGCCCATGATCGAATCTCGGGCAAGGAACATACCGATGGACAAAGGGAATAGCATACGGGGTTGATTGAATCGTTGACATTGTGGTTCAACTGATGAAAGATCTTCATAGAATATGTAGGAACCAATATGGGCATCTAGGTCCCACTATTGGTTACTGACCGGAGGGTGTCTCGGTCATGTCTACAAAGTTCTTGAACCTTCAGGGTCTACAGACTTAAGGTTCAGTGACGATATAACCATAATTGAGTCATAGTGTTGGTGAACGAAGGTTGTTCGGAGTCCCATATGAGATCTCGGATGTGACGAGGAACTCCGGAATAGTCCGGATGTGAAGATTGATATATAGGATGAAGGACATCAGAGTCCGGAAGGGTTCCAACAATTCTTGGGGGGTTCATGGGCCAAGGAGAGGGGGCACCGCAGCCCACCAGGGGGTTGGGAGCAGCCCCTCTCCCCAACCCATTTTGGCCGTAGGGGGTGGCTCCTCCTTGGTGCGCCGCTAGCCCAACTTGGGTGGCAAGGCAACCAAGTGGGAGGGGCCACCCAACCTTAGCCGCCGCCCCTCCTCTCCCTTGGCCGTCGGCCCCTAGGGAGAAACCCTAGGGCGCCCTCCCCTCTCCCTTCCCCTATATATAGAGAGGTAGAGAGAGGGCAGTCACACGACAATCTTGCCGCGGTGCCGCACCTCCTCTCCCTCGTAGTTCTCTCCTCCAGATACCCCACGATGAAGCCCTACTAAGCAGTCACCACAAACACCTCGCCACACTGTTGTGCTGCTAGAGGACTCATGCTGCTACTTCTCCATCACTCACTGGATCGAGGTGGCGAAGGTGTCACCAAGTTATGCGTGTGTTGAACGCGGTGGTGCCGTCCGTTAGGCACTTGACCAGGAGATCGTGGGACAGTTTGTGATTGGATCGCGAAGACGTACCACTACATCAACCGCATTCTTGAACGCTTCGTTTTAGCGATCTACAAGGGTATGTACATTCAATCTCTCCTCTCGTAGATGGTCATCACCATGGTTAGATCGTGTTTGCACATATGAATTTTTTTTTGTTTCCCATACAACGTTCCCCAATAGTGGTATCATGATCTAGGTCTATGCGTAGATGACAACTCGAGTAGAACACAAAGGAGTTTGTGGGCGTTGATATACAAATTGCTTCACTCCTTAGTCTTTTCTTGATTCAACGACATTGTTGAATGAAGCAGCCTGGACCAACTTTACTCGTCCACGTACGAGGGACCTGTTCCATCAAATGACATGCAACTTGTTGCATAAAGATGTTGGCGCATGTCTGTCTCTCCTACTTTAGTTGAATCAGATTTGACAAAAGGTGGTCCTTGTAGAAGGTTAAATAGCAACTTCCATATCACCTTGTGGTTTTGCGTAGGTAAGAAAAGTTCTTGCTAGATACCCATAGCAGCCACTTCAAATTTGCAACAACAAATTAGAGGATGTCTAACTTTTTTTTGCAGGGTATGCATGTGATATTATATGGCCAAAGGCATGATGATGTATATTTGATGTATGAGATGATCATGTTGTAATAGTTAATATCGACTTGCATGACGATCCTACGGCAACCGACAGGAGCCATAGGGCTGTCTGTAATTTTTGAGCGCTTAGTGATGCTTTACTTTATCGCTAAATTAGTAGCAATAGTAGTACAAGCATATATGGTTGACAACCTCGATGGCAGCGCAATGATGGAGATCATGGTGTGGCGCCGGTGAAGATGGAGATCATGAAGTTGCTTTGGAGATGGAGATCAAAAGCACAAGATCATGGCCATATCAGGTCACTTATGATTTGTATGTGATGTTAATTCTTTTTATGCACCTTGTTTTACTTAGGACGATGGTAGCATTATAAGGTGACCCCTCACTAAATTTCAATATAAAATTTTGTTCTCCCCGAGTCTGCACCATTGAAAAAGTTCATCGTTTCGAGACACCGCGTGATAATCGGGTGTGATAGACTCTTCGTTCACATGCAACGGGTGCAAGACAGTTTTGCACACGCGGAACTCTCGGGTTAAACTTGACAATCCTAGGATGTACATACATGGCCTTGGCACACAAAAGACCAAAAGGTCGAACATGGGTCATATAGTTGGTATGATCAACATGAAGATGTTCACCATTGAAGCCAGCTCATCTGATGTGATGATCGGACTTCGGCTGGTGGATTTGGATCATGTGTCACTTGAGTGACTAGAGGGATGTCAATTTGACTGGGAGTTTTATTTAATATGATTAACTAATATCTTTATATTGAACAATAGTCTAAGTAATCTTTGCAAATTTTTGTTGTAGATCAATGGCTCGCGTAATAGCACCCCTAATTTTTAATGTTTTCCTAGAGAAATCTAAGCTGGAAGATGATGCGAGCAACTTTATTGACTGGGCCCATAATCTGAGGCTTGACCTCGTGGTTTCCCAAAAGAGTTATGTCCTTGATGCACCACTAGGTGATGCACCCCTCTTGCCGGCGACTGAAGACGTTATGAACGTCTCGCAGTCGCGTCTGGATGACTACTCAGTAGTTCAATGTGCGATCTTGTATGGTTTAGTACCGGGACTTCAAACAAATTTTGAACGTCATGGAGCATATGAGATGTTCGAGGAACTGAAGTTTATCTTTGAGAAGAATGCACGGATCTAGAGGTATGAGACCTCCGATAAGTTCTATGATTGCAAGATGGAGGAGAACGGGTCTATGAGTGAGCATGTACTCAGAATGTTTGGGTATGCTAACCATGTGGCCGAGTTGGGAATTGTTCTCCCGCCAGAGGCGATCATTGACAGAGTTCTCCAATCACTGCCACCTAGCTGCAAAAGCTTTGTGCTGAACTACAACATGCAAGAGATGAATAAGTCAGTCGCGGAGCTGTTTGCGATGTTGAAAGTCGCTGAGTCAGAAATCCAGAAAGAACATCAAGTGTTGATGGTGAATAAGACCACCAGTTTCAAAAAAATGGCAAGTGCAAGAAAGGTAACTTCAAGAAGAGTGGCAAAGTTGTTGCCCCTCCCATGAAGAAACCTAAGGCTGGGCCCAAGCCAGAAACTGGGTGCTATCATTGAAAAGGGACTGGTCACTGGAAGCGGAACTGCCCCAAGTTTCTGGCCGACAAGAAGGCGGCCAATGCCAAACAAGGTATATATGATATACATGTTATTGATGTGTACCTCACCAACTCTAGTTGTAGTGCGTGGGTATTTGATACAGGTTCGGTTGCTCACATTTGCAACTCAAAACAGGAACCGCAGAATAGGCAAAGATTGGCGAAGTATGAAGTGACAATGCACATGGGAAATGGTTCCAAGGTTGATGCGATCGCCGTCACCACGCTCTCACTTCAATTACCTCGGTATTAGTGATGAACATGAATAATTTTTATTTCGTGCGTGCGTTAAGCATGAACATTATATCTGGATCTTGTTTATTGCGAGATGGTTACTCATTTAAATTAGAGAATAATTGTTGTTCTATTTATATAAGTAATATCTTTTATGGTCATGCACCCAATGTGAGGGCTTTGTTTCTATTGAATCTCGATAGTAATGACACACATGTTCATAACATTGATCTCAAAATATGTAGAGTTGATAACAGTACCACTTTCTTGTTGCACTGTCGCTTAGGTCATATAGCAGTAAAGCGCATGAAGAAACTCCATGCTGATGGACTTTTGGAGCCACTTGATTTTGAATCACTTGACACATGTGAACCATGCCTCATGGGCAAGATGACCAAAACTCCATTCTCTGGAACAATGAAGCGAGCTACTGACTTTTTGGAAATGATACATACTGATGTGTGCGGTTCGATGAGCATTGTGGCGCGCGGTGGATATCGTTAATTTCTCACCTGCACCGATGACTTGAGTAGATATGGTTATATTTACTTAATGAAACACAAGTCTGAAACGTTTGAAAAGTTCAAGCAATTTCAGAGTAAAGAGGAGAATCATCATAATAAGAAGATCAAATTCCGACGATTTGATCGAGGAGGAGAATATCTGAGTTATGAGTTTGGCACTCACTTAAGACAATGTGGAATTGTTTCACAGTTGACTCTGCCTGGAACACCACAGCGAAATAGTGTGTCCGAACGTCGTAATCATACTTTATTGGATATGGTGCGGTCTATGTTGTCTCTTGCCGATTTGCCGTTATCATTTTGGGGTTATGCATTAGAGACAGCTGCATTCACTTAAAATAGGGCACCATCAAAATTCATTGAGACGACACTATATGAACTATGGTTTGGTAAGAAACCAAACTTGTCATTTCATAAAGTTTGGGGATCTGATGCTTATGTAAAAAAGCTTCAGCCTGAAAAGCTAGAACCCAAAGCAGAGAAATGCTTCTTCATAGGATACCCAAAAGAGACAGTTCGGTACACCTTCTATCTTAGATCTGAAGGCCCACTGTTCGTCACTAAAAACAGAACATTTCTTGAGAAAGAGTTTCTCTCGAAAGAATTGAGCGTGAGGAATATAGAACTTGATGATGTTGTTGAACCATCACTTCAACCAGAGAGTAGCGCAACATAGAAAGTTCTTTCTGTGGAGCCTACGTCGATTGAAGAGGAAGCTAATGATGATGATCATGAAGCTTCGGATCAAGTTGCTATCAAACCTCGTAGGTCGACAAGGGCACGCACGACTCCTGAGTGGTACGATAACCGTGTCTTAACAGTCATGTTGTTAGACAACGATGAACCTATGACCTATGGAGAAGCGATGGTGGGCCTGGATTCCAACAAATTGTTAGAGGTCATGAAATCTGAGATAGGATCCATGTATGAAAACGAAGTGTGGACTTTTGTAAGAATTACTTGCAGGTGAAAGGCCATTCAGAATAAATGGATCTTTAAGAAGAAGACGGATGTCGAAGGTAATATCACCGTCTATAAAGCTCGACTTGTGGGAAAGGGTTTTTCACAAGTTCAAGTAGTTGATTACGCTTAGACTTTCTCAC
Source organism: Hordeum vulgare subsp. vulgare (assembly GCF_904849725.1). Classification (NCBI taxonomy): domain Eukaryota; kingdom Viridiplantae; phylum Streptophyta; class Magnoliopsida; order Poales; family Poaceae; genus Hordeum; species Hordeum vulgare. The sequence continues at coordinate 120,311,849 of NC_058521.1, read as the reverse complement.
CCATAGCGATGCTTAAGTCCGTCAGAATCATGTTAGCAATAGTTCCATTTTTTTATTATGAAATTTGGCAGATGGATGTCGAAACAGCGCTCCTTAACTGTTTCCTTAAGGAAGAGTTGTATATGATGCAATCAGAAGGTTTTGTCGATCTGGAGAATGCTAACAAAGTGTGCAAGCTCCAGCGATCCATTTATGGACTGGTGCAAGCATCTCAGAGTTGGAATGAGCGTTTTGATGAGGTGATCAAGGCGTTTGGGTTTATACAAGCTTATGGAGAATCTTGTATTTACAAGAAAGTGAGTGGGAGCTCTATAGTGTTTCTAATATTATATGTGGATGACATATTGCTGATTGGAAACAGTATAGGATTTTTGGGAAGTGTAAATGATTATTTGAACAAGAGTTATTCAATGAAGGACCTAGGAGAAGGTGCTTACATATTAGGCATCGAGATCTATGGAGATAGATCGAGATGCTTAGTAGGACTTTCACACAACACATACCTTAACAAAGTTATGAAGAAGTTAAAAATGGATCAGACCAAGAAAGGGTTCTTCCGTTTATTGCAAGGTGTGAAGTTGAGTAAGACCCAATGCCGAGTGACTGCAGAAGATAGAGAAAAGATGAGTGTCATCCCCTATGCTTCAGCCATAGGCTCTATCATGTATGCAATGATGTGCACAAGAGCTGATGTTAGCCTTGCCATAAATATGGTAGGAAGGTTTCAAAGTGATCTAAGAATGGAACACTAGACTGCGGTCAAGAATATTCTGAAGTACCTGAAAAATAATAAGGAAATGTTTCTAGTGTATGGAGGTGATCAAGAGCTCGTCGTAAAGGGTTACATCGATGCAAGCTTGGACACTGATTCGGATGACTCTAAGTCATAAACCGGATACGTATATATTCTCAATGAGGGTGCGGTAAGGTGGTGCAGTTTCAAGCAAAGCATGGTAGCTGATTCTACATATGAAGCGGAGTACATTGATGCCTCAGAGGCATCTCAAGAAGGTGTATGGATGAAGGAGTTCATGACAGATCTTGGAGTTGTGCCTTGTGCACTGGATCCAATGACTCTGTTTTGAGGCACCACTAGTGCCATTGAACTAGCCAAGGAACCAAGGTTTCACAAGAGGACCAGACACATAAAGTGACGCTTCAATTCCATCTGCGATTACATAAAGGAGGAGGACATCAATATTTGCAATGTGCACACGGATTTGAATGTTGCAGACCCGTTGACTAAGCCTCTTCCAGGAGAAAAACATGATCCACACCAGAACTGTATGGGTGTTACATTCATTTCATTGTAAATCACATAGTGATTTGAGCTAGATTATTGACTCTAGTGCAAGTGGGAGACTGTTGGAAATATTCCCTAGAGGCAATAATAAAGTAATTATTATTATATTTCCTTGTTCAAGATAACCGTTTATTATCCATGCTAGAATTATATTGATTGGAAATTCAAATACATGTGTGGATACATAGACAACACACTGTCCCTAGTGAGCCTCTAAGGACTAGATCGTTGATCAAAGATGGTCAAGGTTTCCTGACCATAGACATGAGTTGTCATTTCATAATGGGTTCACATCATTAGGAGAATGATGTGATGGATTATACCCAAACTATAAATGTAGCATATGATCTTGTATGTTTATACCTACTGTTTTCTGCATGTCAAGTATCTGTTCCTATGACCATGTGATCATTCAACTCCTGGACACCGGAGGAATGCCTTGTGTGTATCAAACTTCACAACATAACTTGGTGACTATAAAGGTGCTCTACAGGTATCTCCGAGGGTGTCTGTTGGGTTCTTGATTGAACACGGGAATAGAATACGGGATTGATTGAATCCTTGACATTGAGGTTCAACCGATAAAAGATCTTCATAGAATATGTAGTGACCAATATGGGCATCCAAGTCCCGCTATTGGTTATTGATCGGAGAGTTTCTCGGTCATGTGTGCATAATTCTCGAACCCGCAGGGTCTACACACTTAAGGTTCAATGACGATATAAGCATAATTGAGTCATAGTGTTGGTGACCGAAGGTTGTTAGGAGTCCTGGGCGAGATCCTGGACGTGACGAGGAACTCCATTATAGTCCGGAGGTGAAGATAGATATATAGGATGAAGGACATCGGAGTCCGGAAGTGTTCCGAGGTGTACCGAGGGATTCGCAGAGTGCCGAAAGGGGTTTCGGGAGGACCCGGTAATTGTTGGGGCCCTCATGGGCCAAGGAGAGGGGGAACTACTTCCCACCAAGGGGTTGGTCGCATTCCCTCTCCCCAATCCATTTTGGCCGAAGGTGGGGCTCCTTCTTGGGGCGCCGCCAGTCCAACTTTGTTAGCAAGGCACCCAAGTGGGTGGGGCCACCCAACCCTAGCCACCGCCCCTCTTCTCCCTTGGTCGCGGCCCCTAGGGGGGACCCTAGGGCGCTCACCCCTCTCTGTTCCCCCTATATATAGAGAGGTAGAGAGAGGGTAGCCACACGACATTCTTGCGGCGGTGTTGAACCTCCTTTCCCTCGTAGTTCTCTCCTCCAAATACCCCATGGCGAAGCCGTGCTCAGCTGTCACCACCAACACCTCACCACGCCCACGTGCTGCCAGAGGGCTCGGGTTGCTACTTCACCATTGCTCACTGGATCGAGGACGTGAAGGAGTCACCAAGCTCTAAGTGTGTTGAATGCGGAGGTGTCGTCCGTTCGGCACTTGATCGGGAGATTGTGGGGCAGTTCGTGATTGGATCGCGAAGACGTGCCACTACATCAACCGCGTTCTTGAACGCTTCCGCTTAGCTATCTACAAGGCTATGTAGATTCAATCTCTCCTATCATAGATGGTCATCACCATGGATAGATCATGTTTGCACGTGGGAAATTTTTTGTTTCCCATGCAAAGTTCCCCAATACCATGACCCCTGCGCGCTTAGGATTTAGATCGGCTGGCTAGCCTCTGTGTTGAGCTTAGGTAGGGATGCGACATGTTGATGTTCCAAGGTCAGACATGACCCTGGAAAGTGTGTCCGGACAGAGTTTATAAAGCGTGACGGGTAACTTGGTGCACCCCTGCATGGATGAAAATTAGTTATTCGAATAGTCATGTCCACGGTTACAGGACGACTTGGAATGGTATCCTGGTCTAATACACCTACAACTGTTACTTAAATGGAATGTTTGCTTCGAGATTGCTTTCTCACAGGGAGTCGAGGAAGAATCTTTGGCTGTGACTTAATTAAATTTGCTGCAACAATATGACTATATAATTGTGTTGTTGCTCTACTCTCGTCTATTGCTGCAGGGCCCTGGAAATGCTAGTATTCGGTAGGACTAGTGCCTTCTCTCTATTCTCGCATTGCTGTAGTCAGTCGACATATAACCCCTTTCCTTTGATACTCATGCATACTTAGCATAGTCCCGATGTTAGTCTTACGAGTATTTTGGATGAGTACTCTTCATTGCTTTTATCCCCCTTTTCGCCTTGATACCATTGTCGTGACCAGATAATGGAGTTGAGGAGATGGCGTATTCCACCGACGATGTCTACTACCCTGACAGTGCCTACTACTATGTGAAGGACGCTGACGGCCAGGAGTAGTTCAGGAGGCTCCCAGGCAGGAGGCCTCGCCTCTTTCGACCTATGTATCTTTTGTGCTACCTTATCTAAGGCATTACCTTGTTTTATGTGTGTACTCAGATATTTGTTGCTTCCACTGACTCTTGTGTTTTCGAGCTGTTGTATTCAAACCCTCGAGGCCCCTGGCTTGTAATATGAAGCTTGTATATTTTTATTTTGTGTCTAGAGTTTGTTGTGATATCTTCCCGTGACTCGTTGATCTTGGTCGTACGCATTTGCATGTATGATTAGCGTATGATCAAATCGAGGGTGTCACATCACGAGAGCCTCGAGGGGGTCACAAGCCATCAGGGTGCCCATCTGTTGGGGCATAGTTTATGCCTAAGTAATTTTGGTGATTGATGACAGTACTGTAAAGGACTAACTATGTGTGTTAAGGTTTCAGATAACACGTCAACGGCACAAGGCGACTCGCCTCCTCATTCATGGAACGGAAGCACGACGCTCTCTACGATTCTCTTTATTTGAGTCATAGGAAAGCCGTACTATAAAGAGGGGATCCGTAGTGGAAAGGTTTGGGTGGAATCTATCTTTGCACGCGCACACTTCACATATTCTCCTTTGCCTTCATCTTTGGAGCGGCCCCCGCCATTGTGTTTCTTTCCTCCTTGCAAAATGGTCCCCAGTGGTAGTACCGCTGGCCCCAGCGGTAGTGCCGCTGGAGTGCGAGCGCTAGTACCGCTGCAGCTGGTGGTAGTACTGCCCCTGGTCAGCGATAGTACCGCTCCAGGAGCTTAGTACCGCCTGCCTAGCGGTTGTTCGTGGACGGAGCTTTTTGCGAAGACTTTCTTGGCGGTGGTAGTGCTTTTGCACTACCAGGGGCCCAGCGGTAGTACCGCTGGAATGCCAGCGGTAGTACCGCTAGTAAGCGGTAGTACAGCCCCTGGTCAGCGGTATTACCGCTGGAGTGCCAGCGGTTGTACCGCTGCAGCTAGCGGTAGTACCGCTGGAGCTCGGGCAGAGAGTGGGAAAACGGTTGGATTTCCCCCCCCCCAATATATAAAGGGTCCTTCTAGTTGTGGAACTTTACCTTTTACTCTCTCAACCTCCATTGTTGCTCCCTAAGCTCAAAAGTGCCCGATCTCTCTCCCTAGCCAATCAAACTTGTTGATTCTTTACGAATTGGTTGAGAAGGCGTAGATCCACACTTCCACGAAGAGAAAAGTTGATTCCCCCACCAATCCCTTGCGGATCTTGTTACTCTTGGGTGTTTGAGCATCCTAGATGGTTGAGGTCACCTCGAAGCCATATTCCATTATGGTAAAGCTTCGTGGTCTAGTTGGCAGCCTCCAAGCTTTGTGTGGAGTTTGCCCCAACCTTGTTTGTAAAGGTTCGGTCGCCGCCTTCAAGGGCACCTATAGTGGAATCACGGTACCTTGCATCGTGCGAGGGCGTGAGGAGAATACGGTGGCCTTAGTGGCTTTTTGGGGAGCATTGTGCCTCCACAGCGCTCCAACGGAGACGTACTTCCTGTCAAAGGGAAGGAACTTCGGTAACACATCCTCGTCTCCATCGGTTCCACTTGTGGTTATCTCTATCCTTTACTTTGTATTTGCTTATGCTTGTGACTATATCTTACTTCTCTTAATAGCTCTCGTTGTTAGCCTCTTGAGGTTCATCTCATTGTCGTATTATTTGTGAACCTGTATGTTGTTTACCTTAACTTGCTAAGATTAATTAAAAAGTGGTCGTTGTCTATTCACCCCCCCTCTAGCCAACCATATCGATCCTTTCAATTGGTATCAGAGCCATGTCTCTTTATTAAGGGTTTAACCACCCGAAGAGTATGGAAGGCAAAGAGGGAATTAACCATGGGCAACCCGAGGCCATGGACTTGACTTTGGTCACAAGGGACGACTTGAATACGGCTATGGCCGCTCTCAAGACGTCCTTGACGAACGAGGTCAAGACCATTCTTAAAGAGTTAATTGAGGGATTTAAAAGTTCACCCGAACCGGCTATAGTGGTTAAACCCACCGTTTCCGATTCGGAGGGCAACTCCTCTAAGGAAGCGGCTAAAGGTATGCAACCTCCCTCATCTCACGAAAAGGATGGGACTGGAACATGTGCCTCAGTTCCACCCCCCATGGTCTATGGAGGATCCGTTCCCGCACCACGTCTTAATCCTGTTGGTCCTCCTCCTAAGCTTGTGAAAGGTGAATTTGCTAACTGGGTATTTTCTATTAAATCTCATTTGAATCACAGCTCAACAAACTTGTGGAGAATCATCGAGCAAGGATATTATCCCCATGATCCAAGCAACCTCACTCCAAGAGAAGATGCAGACAATCAATACAATCACTCTGCTTTGTTTATTCTCCAGTCTGCAGTGCCACCTGAAGATCTTCCTCACTTGCGTCCCTTCACTTTGGCCAAGGATTGTTGGGAGCATATTATGGTGTTGTACAAGGGAAGCTCAAGCATTCAACGATCCAACTATGAAGTGATACTTGATAAGGCCGATGAGTTTGTGATGAAGGAAGACGAGGACCCTCGTGATCTCTATCGGAGGGTGACTGCTATTGCTGTGGCACTCAAGGATCATGGGAGCAAGGATGTGGATGACACATGGGTCAAGCGCAAGTTCCTTAAAGCCATCATGCCTTTCAAAAAAGCCATGTCATCAGTCATTCGTCAGCGGCCAGACTTCCACTCCTTGTCTTGCAGTGAGGTGTTGGATGAATTCATTCCAATGTCAATCATGAACGAAACAGCCGACAATGCACTTGCTCGTGTTCGATCAAAGACAACTTCACCCAACCTTGCGTTGAAAGCAAAAAGCAATGCTTGAAGAAGAAGAAGAAGATGAGGAAGAGGAGGGCTGCCCTGAGGACACAAAGTATGCCTATCATGAGCACATGGCTCTTGCATCAAGGCAATTCTGGGGCAACAAGAGGAACTCAAGACCCACCTTCACCAAGAACAACTTGAGTGGATTAAAACCCAAACAACGAGTAAGGACATGTTATAACTGTGGTAACGTGAGTCACTTCGTGGCCGAATGTCCCTATGAGAAAAGGGAAGACAACGGAGGCAAGCTCATTCGCAAAGACAAAACCAAATCATTTCCAATCAAGAACAACTTTGTGAAGAAACCTCACCCAAAAGGGATGGTGGCCCTTGAAGAGTATCCTTCCGATGATGATGGTGATGATGATGATACAGTGGCAACAGCAACTGTTGCTATTGCCACTACCTCTCCCCAGAAGGTGTCTCTCTTCAACGCTACCAACGAGAACCACATCACCAAGTGCCTCATGGCAAAAGGTATCAATCAGGTAACTCCCATCATTAAGACCAACATTGCTTCTGCTCCTTCATTGTTAAATTGTGTTGAAGATAGTGATGTTGGGGAATTAATGAGCATGATCTTGACAAGTTTCTGTGCACTATTAAGGGAGAATCCAAGAAGCACTTTGTTGCTCTCTTGGAACAACTGGGTGAGGCCACTGACCTCATTGTCTCTCATGAGGAGACCATCTCCGAGCTTCAGGGACACAGTCGTGACTATGCCGATGAAATTGCCGAATTATCTAATGCTCTAGAAGAGGAGCGCACTCTTCGTTTGGCTCTAGAGGAGTCATATAACGATGACTGCGCTAAAATGCAAAAGAAACTAGATCATGATGTTGTTCTTACTCGTATGCTTAAGTCTGAACAGTATGCTCTTGGGGTTGGCCATGACAGACTCAAAGAGGAGTTTGACACACTTGACAAGGCCCAGAAGGTCTTGAAAGGTGCCCATTTCTCTCTGAAAGAGTCTCATGATCAACTCCAAGAAAAGCTTACCAAGGAGATCTCTACGTGCCCTCCCTTTGTGTTAATTGATAATGCTTGTGCAACTAACCCCTGTTGTGAGCATGTACATCTTGTGGAGGAAAATGCCAAGTTAAAGGAGAAACTTGAGAAGGGCCTTGTGGCATGCATACAAGGTGAGAAGAGTCTGAATGACCTCTTGAGCACTCAAAAGGGTGTTGTAGGAAAGGAGGGACTTGGACTTACCTCCAAGTCAAAAGGTAAAAGAAGGAACAGGAACAAACGATCTCCCACCCTCATGGACATCTTTGTCAAAGAGGGTGAGGGGACTCAGAAGGTGAACAGGAATAAGGTGGACTATGGAAACGTCAAGAAGGGCAAAACCATTCCTACTAACACATCCGGCAAATTAAATTCTTCTTATGTCTTATGTTGTGCTAGTGATGGGCATGTTTATGTCAGATTTGTTGGTTCCTACGATGAGGATATTGAATGGGCTATCTGGGTTCCTAAGACCCTTGTCTCTAACATGAAAGGACCCGTTAAAAAATGGGTACCTAAAACCAAGCCTTGATCTATTGCAGGAGTTTGCTTCCGGTGGGGTGTCATGGTTGCTCGATAGTGGAGCAACAAATCATATGACCGGAAGCAAGGACTTAGTGGTGGATGTGCATCCTTCTCCATCTATGCCCACCCATGTCCAATTCGCCGATGCATCCTCTTCAAAGGTATTGGGATTTGGTAAGGTGGTCATCTCTCAAGATTTATCTATTGAGAAGGTCATGCTTGTTGAGTCACTTGCCTACAATTTACTTTCGGTTTGGCAACTTGCAATTATGGGTTTTTCCACTTTCTTTAATCTTGATACTGTGGTCCTCGTGAGGAGCAAGACTCTTAAAGTAGCCTATATTGGACATGTCGAAAATGGTCTTTATGTGGTGAACTTCTCAAAGCGACCCACTAAGACTGCGACATGTTTAATGGCTAAAGCTGACGTGGGCTGGCTTTGGCATCGCCGTTTAGCTCATGTCAATATGATATCTTTGCAAAGTCTTCTGACAGGGGACCATATTTGTGGACTAACAAATGTGAGCTTTGCTAAATATCGTGTTTGCAGTGCCTGCATTGAAGGAAAGATTCATGAAACTGCTCATCGTCCAACGACTCTTATCTACACTAAGAGGCCATTGGAACTTCTCCATATGGATCTGTTTGGTCCTCCATCATTTGATAGTCTTGGAGGCAGAAAGTATTGCTTAGTGATGATTGACGACTTCTCAAGATATACCTGGGTATATTTCTTTAAAAATAAGAGTTAAACTCAACAAACGGTCATCAACTTTGCTAATGAAGCACAACGTCAACATGAAGCAAAGATCTTGATGATTAGAAGTGACAACGGCACCGAGTTCAAGAACTACACCTTAGATGAGTTTTTAGGTGATGAGGGAATAAAACACCAATATTCTGCACCATATACCCCTCAACAAAACGGCGTGGCAGAAAGGAAGAACCGGACCTTGATAGACGCTGCAAGGACAATGATGGCAGAATTCAAATCTCCATATAACTTCTGGGCAGAGGCCATCAACACAGCATGTCATGCATCCAATCGGCTCTACATCCGCAAAGGCTTGAACAAGACTCCGTATGAGATTCTAACTGGAAACAAACCCAATCTCAAGTACTTCCGGGTATTCGGTTGTAAGTGTTTCATTCTCAAGAAATGTGCACGGTTAGCTAAATTTGATTCTAGAGCACATGAGGGTATATTTGTTGGTTATGCTACAAACTCTCATGCTTACCGTGTCCTCAACAAGTCCACCAGACTAATTGAGGAGACGTGTAACGTATAGTTTGATGAAAATAATGGCTCCCAAGTGGAGCAAAGTGGTCTTTGTGATGTAGGTGATGAAATTCCTCCCCAAGCTATAAGAAGAATGGGGATAGGTCAAATACTCCCCATTGAGGAACCCCTTATGGCCGAAGGAGAAGGACAATGCTCTACTCAAGTGGAGCCATCACCTCCACAAGCCCCACACGCTTCCGATAAACAACGAGAAGACTCTCAACAAAATAAACAAGCTCAAGGTCAAAGTAAATTGCCCAACAATGATGATGTGTCTGAGGATATTCAAGCAGTACCCCAAGACTCCGAACCTGCTCATGATCAAGATCAAGTGCAACCCCGAGATCCAGACCAAGTAGAAGCACAAGATCGAGATCAAGAGCAACCACAAATACAAGAACAAACTAGTGAGCCTGCTCAAGTCGAAGGACAAGATGATCAGGAGACTGTCTCACAATTCCCTTCTGGAGCACCAACAGCCGGCTCAAGACACAAGGGCAAGCAAAGTAAACAAGTCAATGCTCCCCCTTTATCTAATGAAGAACTCTTGGAGCGTCGAGCAGCCAAAATTGCGAACAAGCTGAGAGTCAAGTCACATCTTATGAAGAATGTACTTGGCAGTTTAAAAAGGGGAGTATCCACCCGTCAACAGATTTGGAATTATTGTGAGCATCACGCATTTGTCTTGTATTGTGAACCTCAACAGGTACAGGAAGCGCTCGATGATGAGGATTGGCTTATGGCCATGCACGAAGAACTTAACAACTTCGAGCGCAACCAAGTCTGGGATTTAGTGCCTAGGCCAACGGAGGAACATAATGTCATCGGAACCAAATGGATATTCAAGAACAAGCAAGATGCCAATGGGATTGTGATTCGAAACAAGGCAAGATTGGTGGCTCAAGGCTACTCCCAAGTCGAGGGTATCGACTACGGTGAAACCTTTGCCCCTGTTGCTCATCTAGAACCTATTCGCATGTTGCTTGCATTTGCTTCTCATCATAACTTCAAATTACAACAAATGGATGTGAAAAGTGCCTTTCTTAATGGTCATTTGAATGAGTTGGTCTATGTCAAACAACCCTCGGGATTCGAACAACCCAAGCTCCCCAATCATGTGTACAAACTTAATAAGGCACTCTATGGCCTTAAACAAGCCCCACGCGCGTGGTATGAGTATCTTACTGAGTTGTTACAAGATCGTGGGTTTGAAATTGGGAAGATAGATCCCACTCTTTTTTCTAAGAGGGTTAAAGGGGATTTGTTCATATGCCAACTATATGTTGATGATATTATCTTTGGCTCTCCTAACATTTCCTTCAATGAAGAATTTTCTGCACTAATGACTGAGAAGTTTGAGATGTCCATGATGGGAGAGTTGAAGTTCTTCCTCGGGTTCGAGATTAAACAAGGTCTAGAAGGGACATTCATCAAACAAGCCAAGTACACTCAAGACATGCTCAAATGGTTCGAGCTCGAAGATGTCAAACCGGTCAAGTTCCCCATGCCAACAAGATGCAAGCTTGACAGTGATCCCAATGGTAAAGCAGTGGATCAAAAGGTATATCGCTCCATGATTAGATCCCTCCTTTACCTTTGTGAATCTAGACCGGATATTATGTTGAGTGTAGGGATATGTGCACGGTTTCAATCCGCACCAAAAGTAAGCCATTACATGGCTGTTAAGCGAATCTTTCGATATTTGGCTCATACCCCAAACTTTGGCCTTTGGTATCCCAAAGGAGCAAACTTCAATCTAGTTGGCTATTATGACTCAGATTGGGCAGGAGATGGTGTGGAGAGGAAGTCAACGCCTGGAGGATGCCAATTCCTTGGTCGCTCATTGGTAAGTTGGTCGTCAAAGAAGCAGAATTGCGTCTCTTTATCATCCACCGAAGCTGAGTATGTGGCAGCTGCAAGTTGTTGTGCACAATTGCTATGGATGAGGCAAACTTTAAAGGATTATGGTGTCACTTGTGACAAAGTTCCTCTTCTAGGTGACAATCAAAGTGTTATCAAGATTTCCCTCAACCCAGTGCAACATAGCAAAACCAAACATATTGATATTCGCCATCACTTCATTCGTGAACATATCAAGCTAGGTGATATTGAGGTTCACTTCATCCACATTGAAGAGCAACTTGCAGATATTTTCACTAAGCCTCTAGATGAAGCAAGGTTCCGGGAGTTAAGGCATGAGCTAAATATCATTGATTCAAGTAATGTGGATTGAAACTAGGCATGTTGCACCTCACTTTGCATTCCATCTTGGTGTAGATGTAGGCATGACATAGGGGGAGTGTTGTTCTCTCAATGAACTTTCCCTCCCCCCCATTATGCATAAATAAATCTAGTCTTTCACTTTAGCCATTGTCAAATGGCACTTGTGCTTCAAAGACGAGCATTGGTCATGAACCCAAGGATAATTCTTTGCGGTGCCATACCATTGTCTCAAACATAGGTGGCCTCGGCCACCGCCCCTCCCACCTTTCTTTTGTATAGAAGAAAGGATATACAATGAGAAGTCAGTACATTTTTTCTAGGTGCTATCTCCTTTTACTTACTTGTCATTTGCCCAAGTTCTTCTCTTATCATAGGCCACGTTGTGAGATTTGCAGCGGTACTACTACCAGGGGTAGCGGTACTACCGCCAGGAGGGGTAGCGGTACTACCGCCAGGACCCCAGCGGTATTACCGCTAGGTATGGCGGTACTACCGCCAGGATTCCCATCTAACACGACCTGCTAGGAAATTTTTAGGGTTGTCTCAAGGGGGAGCGGTACTACCGCCAGGGGGAGCGGTACTACCGCCAGGACCCTAGCGGTACCACCGCTGCATCCAGCGGTACTACCGCCAGGCAGCGGTACTACCCCTAGGTCCTCAGCGGTACTACCGGTGGCCCGTACCCCTTGGGCTATATAAAGGAGGGGGAGCCCGTTTTTCTCAGGCTCTTTCTTCTTCCTCGCGGATCCTCCCTCCCCTAGCCTGAAATCCCCCTGATTTGATCTCGTTTCGTGGAGCTTCTTCTCTCCGTTGGATTGGAGGGGTTGCTCCACTTCTCCTTCCTCCTCCAAGGGCCATGAATCCCGGTAAAGCTCCTCCCCTTCTTCTATTGGTTGATGTTCTTGTTCTAGGGCTAGGAGCATTGGGGGATTGGGTCCATGTCTTTAATCTTGTGCCCTGTTCTTGGATGGCATGAAGGAGATATTTGAGGGGAGTATAGGTCCTATGGATCCTTGCTGATTATTTTGCCATGCCCTAGGACTTACTTGTTTTAGATATAACACTTGAACTATGTTTGGATTAGATCTACAACTTGCTCTCTCTTGCCTAGGCATATTCTTATTTCGGTGATTCCTGTGATCCTCATGTGAGTAGGGCTGTGGTGGAGTTCTTAGTGTTCATATACAGCCTATGCCCCTCGTAAAAATCATGTAGCCCTATGCATGAGGTCTATTTTTATCTGTCAGATCTGAAAGTCAAACCCCAGCGGTACTACCGCCATGGGTAGCGGTACTACCGCTAGGACCCCAGCGGTACTACCACCAGGGGTAGCGGTACTACCGCTGGGAGGATTCACTGTGCATTTTTTTATGTGCTTGGCAATGAGTGTTTATTTTTCTGATTTTTCTAGTTCATTGCCTTGACTCTTTTTGTCGCTTCTTTTCTCTGTGTGTTTTGTGTCACAGGTGGTTCTCGCCGTTCGAACCCCCCACGGGACACGCAGTCAAAGCACTATCGCAACCCAGAAGCCCCAGAGGGGTCTGCCACTTCAGGTCTGCAACCCAAAAAGCAGGCCTTCAAGAAGACCGCACACAAGGATAAGGGGATCAATGTCCGAACAATGCCCCCAAGGACTTTCTGCAGTTTCGCACTCAGAACCATTATCTCAAAGAGAAGGCTGTGATCAAGAATGTTGACCATGTTTGGGCTAAGGATCAGTGCAGGATCTACTGTGATATTGTCATGCAATTCAATAAGAACTATGTCCCCATTCAGTGGATTGACCTAGCTCATCTTCAGCGGAACCTGGACTATTTTGGTGATGCCCTCTCTGTGATTGACAAACTGGGCATCAAGGACATCATCACTTTCAAGACAGATTTTGACCCCACTACTGTTGCTCAGTTCTATGTCACGGTCCACTTCTCTCCTGATGAAGAGCACTCTATGATATGGATGACTGGGACTTAGAAGATGACCGGTTCCTGGCATGAATTCATGACATTCCTCAAGGTTGACTTCCAAGGAGCTGACACTCCACTTGGGTCGCGTCCTCATGCTGCAGCCCCCACCGATAGGCCCCCTGCAAAGGACATATTGCAGCAACTCTATGTGAGGAAGGGTCTGCTCCCCAAGCATCTGGACATCATGCATCGGATCCTTCGCAACACCCTCTTCCCTCGCATTGGTAACTTCGACGAGGTTCATGGCTCTTTGGCTGAGATGCTGCTGCTTTGTGAGGAGGCTATGACTAAGGAGTCTGCCCCTCTTGATATCTCTGATGTGATGTTCACGGAGCTCTGGAATTGCATCATCATGTGTAAGGTTCCCATCTACGGCCCCTATCTGTTCGCTTATATTTGTCAGAAGTCGCAAGATACTTTTCCGGAGGAGGTGCTCTACGCTCAGTCTGACTGCATTGTGCACGACCCGATCAAGCTTCGCATCAAGGATAAATGGGCCAATCCGTCAACTTCCTCTTAGCACATGGATACTTACACAGAGACTGCTACTGACAAAGGAACCGCCTCTCAGTCCCGCTCTTCTGCCATGCCATCTTGGGCCATTAAACTGTAGGATAAGATGAAGACTCTATTCTGTATGCAGGCTAAGGGTCAGTACAAGACGCGCGTGGCTCAAAAGGAGAGCCGCCAGAGGCACAAGCGTGTTCTCAGGACTCTTGATGTGGACATCTCCAGCGGATCAGAGGACGACATCACTCCAGAGGCTGCTTGGATGCAGGCTCAAGGTTACCAGTGGTCTGGCGATGAGGAGGCAGAGGAGGAGCAGGACGATCAGGAGGGTACCGACGAGTCTGGCGATGCTGAGGATGAGGAGTAACCACCTGTGGCGTTAGGTGTACCCCTTTTTGGTGTCTTGTGCCAAAGGGGGAGAGAATCTAGGACCTGGATTTGCTTTCATAGTCGAACTTGTTTTGCTTTGCTTTCTTTCATGGTTTGCTTCGAACTTGGTTTGCTTCGAGTTTGCTATCGTTTGTGAGACATGAACTTATGTGAGATTTATTTCCATCATATGTTGTGAGTCATATGCCCCGTATTGTCATATATCTCTATCTTTTTGTTCTCATAGTATTCTCTGTGCAAATCCGGTATTGTAATCAATCCACCAAAAAGGGGGAGATTGTTGGGGCATAGTTTATGCCTAAGTAATTTTGGTGATTGATGACAGTACCGTAAAGGACTAACTGTGTGTGTTAAGGTTTCAGATAACACGTCAACGGCAAAAGACGACTCGCCTCCTCATTCATGGAACGGAAGCACGACGCTCTCTACGATTCTCTTTATTTGAGTCATCGGAAAGCCGTACTATAAAGAGGGGATCCATAGTGGAAAGGTTTGGGTGGAATATATCTTTGCACGCGCACACTTCACATATTCTCCCTTGCCTTCATCTTTGGAGCGGCCCCCGCCACTGTGTTTCTTTCCTCCTTGCAAAATGGTCCCCAGCGGTAGTACCGCTGGAGTGCTAGCGGTAGTACCGCTGCAGCCAGCGGTAGTACCGCTGGCTGGTCAGCGGTAGTACCGCTCCAGGAGCTTAGTACTGCCTGCCTAGCGGTTGTTCATGGACGGACCTTTTTGCGAAGACTTTCTTGGCGCTAGTAGTGCTTTTGCACTACGAGGGGCCCAGCGGTAGTACCGCTGGATCCAACGGTAGTACCGCTGGAATGCCAGCGATAGTACCGTTGCAACCAGCGGTAGTACCGCTAGTAAGCGGTAGTACCGCCCCTGGTCAGCGGTAGTACCGCTGGAGTGCCAGCGGTAGTACCGCTGCAGCTAGCGGTAGTACCGCTGGAGCTCGGGCAGAGAGTGGGAAAATGGTTGGATTCCCCCCCCCCCACTATATAAAGGGTTCTTCTAGCTGTGGAACTTTACCTTTTACTCTCTCAAGCTCCATTGTTGCTCCCTAAGCTCAAAAGTGCCCGATCTCTCTCCCTAGCCAATCAAATTTGTTGATTCTTTAGGGATTGGTTTAGAAGTCCTAGATCCACACTTCCACCAAGAGAAAAGTTGATTCCCCCACCAATCCCTTGCGGATCTTGTTACTCTTGGGTGTTTGAGCATCCTAGACGGTTGAGGTCACCTCGAAGCCATATTCCATTGTGGTGAAGCTTCGTGGTCTAGTTGGGAGCCTCCAGGCTTTGTGTGGAGTTTGCCCCAACCTTGTTTGTAAAGGTTCGGTCGCCGCCTTCAAGGGCACCTATAGTGGAATCACGGTACCTTGCATCGTGCTAGGGCGTGAGGAGAATACGGTGGCCTTAGTGGCTTTTCGGGGAGCATTGTGCCTCCACACCGCTCCAACGGAGACGTACTTCCTGTCAAAGGGAAGGAACTTCGGTAACACATCCTCGTCTCCATCGGTTCCACTTGTGGTTATCTCTATCCTTTACTTTGTATTTGCTTATGCTCGTGACTATATCTTACTAGTCTTAATAGCTCTCGTTGTTAGCCTCTTGAGGGTTCATCTCATTATCGTATTATTTGTGAACCCGTATGTTGTTTACCTTAACTTGCTAAGATTAATTAAAAAGTGGTCGTTGTCTATTCACCCCCCCTCTAGCCAACCATATCGATCCTTTCACCCTCGGGCCACGTCGTGTTGGCTTGTGGGGCCCTTCGGTGGCCTCGAGCCTTCTTCCAATACTTATTGGTCTTATTTTGGTCCAGAAATAATCTCCAAAAGGTTTCAGGTTAATGGGACTTCGTTTGGTATTGAAAACCTGAAAAGTGCAAAACATGCAGAAAACAACAATTGGTACTGGGCACTGAGTCAATAGGTTAGTGCTCAAAAATAAAAATAAATGGTAAATAAATACCCAAAAAGGATCATAGGATAATAATATATCAGCATCAAAGAATGAAAAATTATAGATACGTTGGAGATGCATCAACCTCGTAGTGATTTGTTAGAAAAATATTTGCTAGACCATGAAAATGATATGCATATGAATGAAAGGGATGAAATGGATGATATATTTCTTAGACAAACACCCATTCTTAAACACAACCTACAATTTGATATTTTAGTGGATCCACCTCCACCCAAGGGATATCACGTGTTTGAGCTTAAGACATTGCCTGATAATCTGAAGTATGATTGTCTTGATGAAAAGAAGATATATCCTATTATTATTAGTGCTAACCTTTCAGAGCATGAAGAAAATAGATTACTTAAAATTCTAAAGAAGCGGAGGGCTGCTATTGTATATATTCTTGATGATCTTAAGGGCATAAGTCCCACTCTATGTGAGCACAAGATTAATATGGAATCCAATGCTAAACCTATCGTTCATCATCAATGTCATCTCAATCCTAAGATGAATGAAGTGGTAAGGACTCAGATACTAAAACTTCATGAGGCTAGAATTTATCCTATTGGTGATAGTAGATGGGAGGTATAACTGTTATTCCTAATGATAAAAATGAGCTTATTCCACAAAGAATCTGAACTAGTTATAGGATGGTGATTGATTTCAGGAAATTGAATAAAGCTAATAGAAAAGATCATTACCAGTTGCCTTTTATTGATAAAATGTTAGAGAGGCTGTCCAAACACGCACACTTTTGTTATCTTGATGGATACTCTGATTTTTCTCAAATACATGTGTCAAAAGAGGACGAGGAGAAAAGTACCTTTACTTGCCCTTTTGGAACTTATGCATATAGGTGTATGCCTTTTGGTCTACGCAATGCACCTGCTACCTTTTAAAGATGTATGACTACTATATACTCTGACTTCTGTGAAAAGATTTTTGAGGTTTTCATGGATGATTTTTCCATTTACGGGACTTCTTTTGACAATTGCTTGAGCAACCTTGAGTGAGTTTTGTAGAGATGTGAAGAAACTAATCTTGTCTTGAGTTGGAAGAAGTGCCACTTTAGCTAAATGAAGGTATAGTACTTGGGCATAAAAGTTCCAAACGAGGCATTGAGGTGGATAAAGCCAAAGTTGATGCAAAAGATAAAATGCCATGCCCAAAAGATATCAAAGGTATAAGAAACTTGGTCATGTTGGTTTCTATAGGTGTTTCATTAAAGATTTCTCAAAGATTTCTAGGCCATTAACTAATCTCCTCAAAAAAGATATTCCTTTTTTTTATGATGATTTTGTAGAAGCCTTTGAAATACTCAAGAAAGCCTTAATTTCTACACCTATTTTTCAACCACCTCATTGGAACTTACCATTTGAAATCATGCGTGATGCTAGTGATTATGTTGTTCGTGTTGTTCTAGGGAAATGAGTAGACAATAAATTGAATGTTATTCATTATGCTAGTAAGACCCTAGATAGTGCCCAAGGAAATTATGCAACTACCAAAAAAGAATTTTTAGCGGTTGTGTTTGTGTGTGATAAGTTTAGACCTTACATCATTGATTCCAAATAGCTATTCACACTGATCATGTTGTTATTAAATACCTTATGGAAAAGAAATATGCTAAACCTAGACTTATTAGGTGGATGCTTTTACTCAAAGAATTTGACTTGCATATCGTTGATAGGAAGGGAGTTGAAAACCGTGTAGCAGATAACTTGTCTAGATGGAAAATGTTGTTCATGACCTAGTGCCTATTGATGATAGTTTTCCCGATGAGCAACTTGCTGTTATGAATACTTCAAGTAGTACTCCTTCGTATGCGTATTATGCTAATTACATTGTTTTTAAATATATCCCACTTAGCTTCACCTATCAACAAAAGAAAAAAATTGTTTATGATTTACGACATTACTTTCGGGATGACCCGCATCTTTATAAAGAAGGAGTAGATGGTGTTATTAGGCGTAGTTTACGTGAGCATGAAAAGGGGCATATCCTAAGGAAGTGTCACTCTGAGGCCTACGGAGGACACCATGCTGGTGGCAGAACTGCACATAAGGTATTACAATCTGGATTCTATTGGCCTACTCTCTTCAAAGATGCTCATAAGTATGTCCTTTCTTGTGATGAATGTCAAAGAATTTGTAATATTGGTAGACGTCAGGAAATGCCTATTAATTATTCACTTGATATCGAACCATTTAATGTTTGGGGCTTCGATTATGTGGGTCCCTTTCCTTCTTCTAATTGGTACACTCATATTCTAGTGTTCATTGATTATGTTACTAAGTGGGTAGAAGTTATTCCAACTAGTAGTGCTGATCATAATACCTCTATTAAAATGCTTAAATATATCATTTTCCGAGGTTTGGAGTCCCTAGATATTTAATGAATAACAATGGTTACCATTTTATTCATGGTGCTTTCCGTAAACTTCTAGCTAAATATGATGTTAACCATGGAATTGCATCGCCTTATCATCCTAAGTCTAGTTGTCAAGTTGAGTTGAGCAACCGAGAAATAAAATTAATTCTGCAAAAGACTGTCAATAGATCTAGAAAGAATTGGTCTACAAAACTGGATGGCGCTTTATGGCTTATAGAACTGCTTATAAAAATCCCATGGGTATGTCCCATATAAAATGGTCTATGGAAAATCTTGGCATTTACCTCTTGAGTTAGAATATAAAGCTTATTGGGCAATTAAAGAACTTAATTATGACTTTAAACTTGCCGGTGAAAATTGGTAATTTATATTAGCTCATTAGATGAATGCAGGACACAAGCCTATGAAAATGCCAAGTTATTTAAAGAAAAGGTAAAAATATGGCATGACAAGAGGATCCAAGAACAAGTATTCAATCTAGTAGACCTAGTGCTTTTTTTACAATTCTCGTTTTAGATTCTTTGTAGGTAAGCTCCTCTCCAAATCGGAAGGCCCATATGTTGTCGAGGAGGTCTATTGATCTAGTATTATGAAGATCAATAACGTCAAAGGAAAAAATCCGAGAGTGGTAAATGGGCAAAGAATTCAGTATTAAATTTTAGGTATGACCATTAATGTGGAAACTAATGTTATCCAAGTCATAACACCGGAGGAGCACAAAAGAGAGGACCTCTCGGAACACTCCAGAAACCTGAAAAAGGAGTAGGTACGTGATATGGTAAGAAAATTGACTCCAAAAATTCAAAAAAACATGTTATGTTGGTTTTGGTACTTTAGAAAAATTCCAAAAATAAAAAGGAGTCACGTGGGCCAACGAGGGAGGCACAAGCCAATAGGGGCGCACCCTGATGGCTTGTGGGGCCCTTGTGTGCCCTCCAGACTCTGTTTCTTTCTGAGCACGTATTCTCACTTGGAAAAAATCATTATATATACTCCATTATGCTTTGACCACCGCATCGCGAGCTTTTCCTCCGTTCTTGTTTCGAGTTGTTTTTCAAACAAATTGCCAAAGGTGTGGGACTTATGTCATCGTCCTCCTCCAACAACATTGAGGAATGATATGTCTCCAACGTATCTACTTTTCCAAACAATTTTGCTCTCATTTTGGACTCTAATTTGCATGATTTGAATGGAAATAACCTGGACTGATGTTGTTTACACCAGAACTACCTTGGTGATATTTTTTTGCATAAATAAAAGTTCTCGAAATTGGATGAAACTTTTTGTGAATTATTTTTGGAATGAATAAGGATTTATGGAGCGAAGAACCACCAGAGGGGGCTATCTGTGGGTCACATGGCAACAGGGTGCGGCCACCCTCATGGTCACGCCGTGAAGTCTTGTGGGGCCCATGTGGCTCTCTCGACCCTAATTCCAGTCCTATAAATTCCTATTCTCGGAGAAAAATAGGGGAGAACATTTTGTCATGTCTTACGAGATGGAGTCCCCGCCCCCTCTTGTTCTTCCTCGAGAGGGCTGACCTGGAGTCCGTTTGGGGCTCCAGAGAGGGGGATTCGTCGTTGTAGTCATCATCAACCCTTCTCCATCGACAATTCCATGATGCTCACCACTAGGTGTGAGTAATTCCTTAGTACGCCTTCTCGATGGTGATGATGTTTGGATGAGATTGATCATGTAATCGAGTTAAGTTTGATAGGGCTTGATCCCTAATATCCACTATGTTCTGAAATTGATATTGTTATGACTTTGCTATGCTTAATGCTTGTCACTATGGCCCGAGTGTTATGTTTTTAGATCTGAACCTATTATGTTTTCATGAATATAAGAGTTATTTGGATCCTATCTCGCAAGTTGTAGTTACCTATTACGTGTCTTGATTCGCATACCCCAAGGTGAAAATAATTTGGATTCTTTCCGGTGATTGTCGTAGTTTGAGGAGTTCATGTATTCACTATCTGTGAATGCTTTGTGTGGGTTCTCTATTAAAATGAGGCCTTAATATCCCTAAGTTTCCAATAGGACACCGCTGCGAGAGGAGGGTAGGACAAAAGATGTCATGCAAGTTCTTATCGCAAGCACGTATGACTATATATGGAATACATGCGTACATTATATTGAAGAATTGGAGCTAGTTCTGTGTCCCTCTAGTCTGTAACTGTTACATGATTGATGCCATCCATATCTTTTAATCACTGATCCATGTAACTATGCTTTCCAAATACTAAATCTTGCTAAGTTACTACTGCTCTTACTGTCACACGTCCTACTCAATTGCTATTGTTACTGTTGTTACTAAAATTGCTACTACCACTGTCGCTCCTACCACTCTTATTTATCGTGCTACTAAATCTTTTGCTGTAGAGAGATATCCCAAGCGTGATTGAATTGACAACTCAACTGTTAAGGCCTATAAATATTCTTTGGATCCCCGTGTGTCACATCAATAAATTAGGGTGAAATACTACCCATGAAGACTGTCGCGATCCCCTATACTTATGGGTTATCAAGACCATTTTCTTGCATCGTTGTCGTGGAGCATAGCTATATTTATTGCGTTAACTTGAGGATATCCAATTGTTGCTATGAAGAATCTGAAAGATACTGGAACTAATATCACCCCCTCTCGCACAAGAGGAGGTAAGGAACTACCATCTAGCTCTGCTTTTGATTCACCTACTATTTTGAATCATCTTGTTAAACCACCACCTATTGCTCGTCCTAATATGTCACATGAACTTGATGATGCTACTTCTGAAACTAATGATGATATTGTTGCTATATTTGATGAAGCTGAAATTGTGCCACTGAATGAATTACTTGATGCTCATCTTGTTAAAGCTATAGAACATGAAAATGTTGAAACTAGTGAAGATTTTGAATCACCTGATATACCTCGTTCTCCTAATAGACATGAATTGATTGATGTACTTGAAGGTTATGTTATGGATCGGGAAGTATCTAGGGACTTGCTTTCTTGTAAGGATAGGAATGATTTGAAGAAACTACTATGCAAACTAAAAGAAAAATCTATGATGGAAAAAATGAAACGTGATGCTAAATTTGCTACTTCTCCTATATCTGTCACTGATAAGGACTATGAATACTCTATAGACCCTGAACTGATTCCTATAGTTGAGTATGATCCTTTCCATGGTTATGAAAATGAAATTTTTGTTGAACATCTCATGAAGCTGAATGATATTGGAGCTCTATTTACTAATGATAAAAAGATACGCTACTATTATATCCTTAAGCCTTTTCCTTTCTCATTGAAAGGCGAGGCCAAGCAATGGTTCCTTTCTGTGGCTCCTGGTTGTATGCGTAGTCCCTAGGACATGCTTCATTACTTTTTAATAAAATATTTTCCTACTCATAAGAAACAAGCTGCTTTATAAGAAATATTTAACTTTCTGCAAATTAAAGAGCTTTGCCTGATCATCCTCTTAAGAAAAATTAAATTCTTGATATATTTTATAATAAGCTAAGATATGCTTCTAGGGACTTGCTAGATAGTTCTGTTGGTTGTGTTTTCAAGGAAATAACTTTTGGACAAGCTAAAGAATTATTGAATAACATATTGCAAAATGTCGATGATTTGCACTCTCCCTGAACCATCTTCGAAATCTATTCAAAAGAAGAGAGGTATTATATTCCTCAACCCTGAAGATATGCAAGAAGCAAAAAGATCTATGAAAGAGAAAGGTATTAAAATTGAGTATGTTAAGAATTTACCACCTATTGAAGAAATCCATGGACTCGATATATCGACACAGGTAGTAGAGGTAAATTCTCTATGTTCCTTTAATGAAAGTGATATACCTTACACTAAGACTCCTAGTCAATGCATGGATGAATTTGATAATTATGTTGTTAAGAAAAAGCATTTCAATAATTATGTCAAAGATCAATTAAGACGTAATGCCATGATGATAGACTGCTTAAGTGACTTGATGCTTAGAATTGTTAATGATGTGGAAGGTCTAGTTAAACATGCTTCCATGATTCATACCCAACTTGACCAAGTTGCTAAGTCACAAAATGATTTGCTTTCTGAAATGAATAATAATATGAATGATCATGCTATTAGAGTAATGACTAGAGGAGGTAGAATGACTCAGGAACCTCTTTACCCTGAAGGTCACCCTAAAATAACAAAATATGATTCTCAGAGAACTAATGAAGATGCACCTAGTGCTTCTAAGAAGAAAACGAAAAGGAAAAATTATATGTCTTTGCATGCTCCTAGTGAACGTGATATCAAGAAACCTGCTAAGAATCCCAATGATGTTTCTATTTCTGATGTTGAGACACAATCTGGTAGTGAACATGAACTTAGTGAGAATGATAATGGTAATAATGATGTTCATGTAGAAGATCCACCAGATAGTAAGAAGGAACCTAATAATGGTGTGGAACTAGAACATGCTGAAGATCATAATAACCCACCTCCTAAGAATAAACATTATGATAAAGAGACTTTGTTGATAGAAAGCATGGAAAAGAAAGAGAGCCATCAGAAACACATACCCTTCCCTCGTAAGCCTTCTAAAGTCAAGGCGAGGAACAATTTGAGAGCTTTCCTGAAATGATTAGACCTGTCTTTTTGCGCACTCGGTTGACTGATATATTGAAAATGCCTATGTATGCTAAGTATATGAAGAATATTATTACCAACGAAATAAAAATACCTGAAACTGAATTTTCTACTATGCTTGCTAATTATTCTATTGATGGTGGAGTGCCTAAGAATTTAGGAGATCCTCGCATACCCACTATACCTTGCTCTATTAAAAGAAATTGTGTTAAAACTGTTGTATGTGATTTAGGAGCTAGTCTTAGTGCAATGCCCTTCTCTCTATATAAAAGACTAGATTTGAATAAGCTTAGACCCACTGAGATATGTTTGCAAATGGATGATAAATCCACTACGTTACCTGTTGGAATTTGTGAGAATGTTCCTGTTGTGCTTGCAAATGTTACTATCTTAACGAACTTTGTTATTTTTGATATGCCTGAGGACGGCAATATGTCGACCATCCTTGGTAAACCCTTTTTTAATACTACAGGGGCTATTATTGATTGCAACAAATGCAAAGTTAGTTTTCATGTCAATGGTAAGCAACATACCTTGCATTTTCCGAAGAAGCAACTATGGTTAATAATTTTAATGTCATTGAGCCTTGTGTTATGGTTATCATTGGAGATTTTCAAATCCATCTTTCAACTTCTAAGAAGAAATATTACAAGCTTATTATTGGGGAGATGCAAATCCCAATTGAGGTAGCCTAGTGATATATGAAAATTCCTCGGTTCCATGCTAATTGGAAATGGTTATTAATAAGACTTGATCAACCTTATTCATGGATCCTTTTTGAAAGACATGTGATTTATGAATTGAGTATTCACAACTCTCTATATCACAAGTTCATTCTCTATTCTCTTAGCTATAGAAAAATAAAATGCCATGATTGTCATGTTTTGTGAGTTTTCCGTGCAATAAAAAATGACCCAAAATAAAAAGTCTCAGAATGCCACAATATTTTAACATGATTTTTTGTGGAATATTTAAGAATTTTTAGCATAAAAATCGTAGCAGGGGGGTGCACCTATGGGCCACAAGTCAACAGGGCGCGACCACGCCTTGGTCATGCCCTGATTCCTTGTGGGTCCCACAGGACCCCATTGCCTTATCCCTTTTTTATCACTTCGTCACCTACCTCCCGAAAAAAATATATAGCTCTCTCTCTCTCTCTCTTGAGGTCTTCCTCGAGAAACTGAAATATTCAATCTCTTTGCTCGGAACTCCGTTTCCGAAATTATTTTGAGGAATTGCTCCTTGGTATGTGACTCTCGTGTTCATTCAATTAGTTTTTGCATTAGTGGTTTATATTTTGCATATTTTTCTACATTTGGTGCTACTAAAAATGAGCTTGCATGTTTGATCCTTGGAGTTCCAAGTAGTAGTAATGCTTGATATGACATCTAGGCATCCATATGAGTAGTTGCTATCGATCTTGCAAGGTCATACTTACATAATTTTGTGGTCCAAAAATTTCAGAAATTTGTGTGTAGGAAAATGAACTTCTTCGGGAGGAGTTCCTCAAGGAGGCGTTCTTTGGGTGAATCATCGAGTGAGAGCTCGGTGCAACAAGCTTATGTTGAACCCGAAATCATTCTGACAGTCCATGTCGGATGCTAAATTATGTCGTTAACCATTCGATGAATTCATGAGCGGTGTAGGCAATAAGGAGGAATTCAATTAGTAAATTTATAATACCAGCCTCACCGACTTCCTTGTATATAAGTGTGTCCAACACTATAATCTTACTCGAATGTTCACGCATGGATTCCTATATTATCCACATTCTTCTAGAGTGTTGTTTAATCTCTACAGTAAGTCTTTCAGTCTCTCTTTAGAAAAAATTTGTGTGGCATGCAAACTTCCCTATTGGGGCTCTCTAGGAAAACCGCAAAAATCTGATTGTAATTTGTTCCTGGCAAGCCTTTGCGTTGGAGAAGATAGAGGGATGACACAAGCTAGAATAAAAAGTATTCAAATTCCCTCTATTCGTTACTTTGCACTGTTTAATAGAAAATGTGTAGCAAGTAGGATTGTAGTGCATTGTGCGCCCCCAATTTAAGCCTTATTCACACTGTTATGACTAGTGAAAGGCTTTATAACCTCGGTGCCATTGTGGCTCGAAGGTTGCATTCTAACAAAGGTAGTGGCGACCTATACGGCGGTATCTATGTTGCTCGTGTAGACACAAGTCTAAACATTTCAGCCCAACTTAATGACCCTATGCTACCTGAGGGATATTTAGACTCTGAAGCCATGCGCCATCATGAGTTCATTGTGAATAATTCCAGAGGATATGAGTATAACTTAATATTTAATAAATATAATCATGTCCATGTTACTTTGCATGTGACTGCTCTCTTAGATATTCAGAATAAACAAAGATACTATGTTCTTGAGCGTGAGGTGTGTGAGCACAATGCTGCAGTACACGCAGCTCGTTAGGCACACGCAGCGGTCATGGAACGTCTCCTTGAGCTACCACTTCAACTCCTATCTATACCAGCGATGGTGATCACCAAGCTAGGCAAATGCCTAATCTTGGAGGTACGCATTTCTCATCGATATTACATTCATGTTCGCACACTTCATATAAATTGTGGGTGTTCATCCTCTTTCATTGTAAATCCATGTTAGTTTTATTTGTCCCCTTACTTCTTGTGTGTTTGAAAAACTATAGAAAAAACAAAAATATTTCTCGCTTCTTTTTCAGTTTTTCTTTCCCGTTTAATTAGTGGCAGTATTAAAATAAACCCAAAATGATTTCCTATACTCGTTGGGAGCTTTCCCATGTAAATAGTTTTTTTTGTCGTTATTGTTTTTCCTTTGCTTGTTTTCTTTCTGCGAGAAAAAAAATCAAAGGCTCCAAAAATATTTTTGGTGTATTTATCTAAATTTATTTTCTTTTCTTTGAAGTTGTCGAAAGAAGAAGACCATGATGAAAATGTTGAGTTGCTCCCATATGCTCTGTTGCTGATCTAACAACGAGCCAATCTTACCATGTCTTCTCCTTTGTTTAAAAATGCCCTGCAGATCCTAGCTTAGTCCATGGCACCCTTGCATTTTTATTATTATCACATCATTCAATCGTGCAAGTGAAAGGAAATGACGACGATATTTGGTGAAGTGATTGTGGCAAAGGAAATGGGTATGAACTCTTCTTGTTTTTCTTTTTGTAAATATGTTGGCTCGTTCAATCTTGCTTCAGTATATCATGAGTGAACATGTTTACTATGACAATTAGAGATTATAGTTTCTCATGCCATGCTTAAATATCTAGGAGTGGATAATTATTTATATTGTGTGTCAACATGCATTAAAATAGTTATGTTGTGGTATGGTAGTATGGTATTTCCCTCTAAGTGATTCAAGCGGCTCGACTTGGTCCATGTGCAAACATGTAGTTGATTCAAAACCAATGCAACCTTCATGATGTTTAAATTCAGAGTGTTCATATCCTATTCATGCTAATATCCAATGTTAATTAGTCGCAATGCATGTTCACGACTGTTGTTTCTCTCTAGCTGGTCGCTTCCCAATCTATTGCTACCCTTCACCTGTACTAAGCAGAAATGCTGCTTGTGCACCCAAAATCCCTAAACCCAGTTATTCCACATGAGTCCACCATACCAACCTATATGCAGTATTAACCTGCTGTACCAAGTAAATTTGCATGTGCCACCTCTAAATATTCAAAGAAACATCTCTTTTGTGCACTCATACCGCTCATGGAGCAACGTGGCAATCAGTATTTTCCATGCTAAGTAAGTTATTCTCAAGATGGGCGTTTATTCGTCGTCATTGCACGAGAGAGGTTGGTAAAAAGGATGCCCAGTCATGTATCAAAATTAAATTAAAACAAAACTCCTTGGGAAAGTTGATATGCTGGAGGGCGCCCGTGAATTCAGCTAGCCATGGTTGTGTATTGTCGGGACCCCGATCCTAAGCCATACAATTATAGCATGTAACACATGATATAACATTGTGGCCTCATCTACGGTAATCACCACGGCTACCAGCTTACCTTGGCCGGGACTATTTGCGCCTTTTGGGTCACGTATATGATTATATCGCTAGCAATCATTTGTCAGAGAACTTGGGTCGACATGACTAGTTATAAACCCAAGTGGCACAACCATACAGGAACATGCATACATAACCCAGCAATGCAGGTGTCAGTCATCAGCATGTGCAGCCAAGTCGTAGCAAGCTACATGGACTCCATTACACCGCATGACATTTCCACGTAGGGACACACACAACAGCAAATAAGGATACATGGCGATCAATCAATGTGCCCAGAGTAGTAGCAAGCTACCAAGGCTCAGTGGAAGCACAAAAAGGCATTTTCGTATAGAGCAGGCTACCATAGGCACACAACTACGTGTTGAATCCCACACATACCATGCATTTCAAACACACACACCATATGCACGATATGTGTAGATACAACATGGCATCACAACATAACTATACAACACATCATTTATTTAGAAGGCTCCTAAGAGCCAACATAGCATAATGTTACAAATAGGGGGTCACATGACCCAATATTCAGAGCATACAAACAACAAGTGGAAGTAACATCTCTGGGTACAAACATCTACTAAAAGCGGCTGAAAGATCCTAAAAAGCTACAACGACCCTACCATAGGAGCTAGACCACTATCTCGGTTCCCAAGCTAGTCCATCGATGTCAACGTCAAGTGGAAAACGTAAAGTGAACAACGTCTATCACTGCAAAAAGGTAAATAAGCAACAATGATTATAAAGGTACTCAGCAAGACTTACACCAGAACTAACTACTGATGCATCATGTATCAATGAACGGGATTGTGGGGTTTACTAAAAAAATGCGAGCTTTGACCTATGGCTAACCTAGACTACGACAATGTATCATACCTCTCTCGTCTCCCTACGAGAGAGCGCACATGAGTCCGCATATCCACCACATCAATACACCACCATGGATTCTCTCGCGTCATCCTACGAGGAGGCCATCCATATCACTCACACTTATCTGGACCATTTTAGAGTAGCCATTAAAATTGTCTATGAACCATGCAATTATCCAAGTAGTCCATATTCGAGGAAGCGGCTATTGGAATAGATAGTTTACCCTGCAGGGGTGTACTGCGTCACACATGCTCCCGCCACTTATCACAATGTGCACATCATGCACCTCGGCAACCTTCAAGCGGAAGCCCTGCGAGGGAGTTGGCCACGGACGTTAAATTACAATGACTCACGTCCAAGGAAGTCGCCAATCTGAGTTGGGACCCATAATGGAAGTCCGGCCAAGGTTTCCAACATAGCCACAAACGATGTGAGCAGAGCCCTAAGCCAGTCCCGAATGGGAGGTTCATTCACTTAGCAGGCCGCGCCACAGCCTATGAACGTTTCAGACTACGATGACTCCTGCACTGAGAACAGAGTAGTGAATAGGATGGCAGAGCTTGACTTACCGGAGCCCAATGTGTGGTAGTAGCTAGTCTTGGAACACCAACACAAGATCTCAGGTCCTATGTGCGGTGTTAATGAGACAACCCACCATGTACTCCTACATGGCCTCTCATCGCTGCCTTTACCAAAACAGGTTCACACACATAACTCTCATCGGCAGGACATGTTCATTCCAACTCATCATCCAGATGGTCAGACTAACTCAATTCTAAGCGTAGGAAACATAATAGGGTAATGGCACAACTAGGGATGGAGCCAGGATGGGCGCATGGAGGGGGCGAGTTTGCTCATGGAGGGGGGAAAGCTTTCATGGTGTAGGAAAATTTGGCTAAAGTAGCTACTTGGATTGAAGAAAAATCAAATCATTGAGGGGGTCTAGCCCCCCCCCCCCTGTCCCCCCTTAGATCTGTCCCTGGGCACAACATGGCTCAAGCATCTACGAGGTATGCTAGGTTTCTTGGTTTAGCTATTTACTGTGACAATGACAGATCATGCAAAGGAATGGGTTCATCTACCGCAACACAAGTAGCAGTTGAATCATCTTGTCCTAATGCATTGAAATGAGAGCAAGAGCGAGAGAGTGGGATTGTATCGAAATGCTCAAGGGGGTGGCTTGCATGTTGATCAGAAGAACTCAGTTGTTCTTCCATGCCATCGATAACTATGTCTCGTAAATCTATCGACAAGGTCAAACAAGGAACAATTTAAGCACGGCAAATGCTTCACAATGATGCATGAGCATGGCATGTTAACATGTTGCTAGTTGTGTCGAATGCAAGTGACCACAAATTAAATGGAAGTTACTGGACCAATATGGATCAATTTTAAACTCCATTTATAAGCATTTAAATGTCTTTAATGAAATTGACCTAAATAGTGTTTATAAGTTGTTCAAACATGCACGAAAATGATACCACCAGATTCCTTGTATTTTTGTGATAATCCTTCATATATAATTTATTTCATTTGGAGCTATAGATGAATTTCTATGAATTTTTGAAGTTTAGGTTATTTTTTGTAATTTTCCTGAATTAATTTAATCTATAAAAACCAGTTGCATCAGCACTGCATCATGCTGGCATCAGCAGGTCAACCGAGTCGGTCCAGGTCAAACCCGATGACCAGGGCCCACGTGTCATACTCTGAGTGACTAACCTAGTTAATTAACTTAAGTTAATTTAAGCTGAGGGATTAATTAGTGAGGTGGGGTCCAGTGTGAGTGTTGAGAGGGGGATTAGTGGCTAAGGCATCTCCAACAGTTTGTTGGTTAGCTTGTTGGTAAAATATTCCATGTCATCAACCAACACTTTAACATACAACTACTACAATAGGTTGTATATAGTTTGCCTAGTAGGGTGTGAGATAATAAATAAGGTGCTCTCTCATTTTACATTGAAGCTTGTTTAAGGGTGTTGGTTAATTTACATACTCTACAACATTTCTCTCTTTCCTCATTTATTGCATAACACATCATCAAAAATCCTATGTGTCAAAATCTAGCAACAACTATCTTACAACTATTGAAGATGGCCTAAGCAAGCCCGCCACGTCAGTGTCACCGGCATTTAAACGTCAGTGACCAAATTCATGGCGGCAGAGCGCCGGAGTGGCTCGGGTTTGAGCTATGGGCCACCGTTTTGCATGTGGTTTATTGTTGTAGGTAGCTGGCAAAGTGCCGCATCTAGTGGAGGTGGCAGATGGCGCTGGGGTGGCCGGAGTAGACACCAATGATGAACTTTGCCACGACCGGAGCTTGGGTCAGCACGGGCTCGAGGCTACGGGCACAGGAGGACGAGCTAGAGGGGGTTACGTCCTCGTGGAGAGGTGCAGAGCATGTTTCCATGCTCACACGCGGTCGGCAGCTGTTGTGGCCATGGCTGCGCCATGGCCGACGGCGAGCACATCTCAGCTCTGGCAAGGAGGCTAGTTAGGGGACGCGGGGATGACGAGCAAGAGGGGGAAACGAGGAATCAGCTCACCTGGTGCGGATGGAGGCGATGGTAAGTTCGAAGGAGCTCCCTAGCCGGCGAATCAATCACGGTGAGCTTCGGTGCCCGACGGTGGACTCGATGACAGTGGTGATGCTGCAGGTCGTCGGCTTTGATTCCTTTGGCGGTGGGGGAGCAACTCGAGGTGGCGGAGCTCTATGGCCAGTTTCAGAGGCGAGGCGATGCCGGTGGCTGCGGCGGCGACGGGGGGGGCCACTAGCTCCTGTGCGACGTCTTTCTTGGGAATTGGATGGAATGACACGTTCGACAGAATGGCTTGGCAGCGACACTTTTGAGCGAGTAAATAGCTCATGTGCGACATGGCCCTTAAGCTGAACTGATATCCTCATTACCTGTTATGGGTTGGACCCACAACGTATCCACGTAAGCGCGGGACCCACCACTTGTCCAGTAAGCGCGGGACCTACCTCGTCGCGGCTAGAAGCGATTCCGCCCGTGCCCGTCCGTCCGCCGCCGCCCATTGCTTTCCCCTTTCCCCATTCTTCTTCTTCCTCGGGTCTCCGGCGACCTAGTGCAGATGTCCACCTCCTCCGCCACGCAATCAAACTGGCGTTAGTATGGTCCAGTGGTGCTCACAAGGTGCCCTAACTACCCACGCCCAAAGCCTCTCAAACGGTTGGTGACTAAGACGGATGAGAATGGCAATCTTGGGCGGGAGTTTGTGAAATGCTTGAGCAAACCAATGGCAGGAAGGGATGGCAAGGTTAGATCTCGGTTCTAAGCCCGTTCTTTTGCTGTTGTTTTCTTTAATTTTTCTATATTTTGTTTTTTCTCCTCGAATTTGAGATTTAGGGTTCATTTTGTGGTTTGCAGATCCTGAAGAAATGCACACATTTCGAGTGGATTGATGAATATGTTCAGAGGATTAAATCTGAGGGCTACATTGAACCTAGCGTGGCCGCAACCTGGGAGCTCAATTTAGGCGGGGTGCCGCTGATGGAGAATTGGGGGAGCACGGATAGAGGGGCGGGCAGAGTTGTGCCGATGGCGAGGTACTTGGAGTCTGAACTGACCGATGAACTGAAGAAGATAAAGAAAAATCAAAGGGAGATGATCGATTTGCAGAAGCAAGCAAATATCATGGCAGTGTTTTTTTATTGCTGTGTCATTGCTCTGTTTATGTTTTACTTGCTATTCATCATCATTAGAGGGGGCATTTAGGTCTGTCCAGTGTAGATGATGTGATCTGTGCGCCATGACAAGTTCATGTATCTTAAATGAATCAGCAGTTTGGAACACAAATTATTCAGTTTTCATGTTGTGTTTTCTCTGTTTTTTGTTCTCCAGTTAATAGAGTACACACCCAAATTCAGTTTGTAGTAAAAAAGCAAAATTGGGCTGCCGAGTGCGAGACCAAACAAAGTTCAGTTTCAGTACAAAAAAATTATTCGTGGGCTGGCGAATTGATGTTGGGCCCAAAATAAAAATGACGGATTATAACCAGGCCCAAAGGTGTAATTTACAAAAGGTACTACTGATTTCAATAGGAATAACCAGGCAAAAATTATTTGAATGGTCATGTATGATTTTAAATAGGAAATAAAAACGACGGATTATATACAACAATGGGCCCATACAACAATGCAAGTTCATTTATCTTAACAAGGTTGAACATCTAATCTGATCTGTATTATTTACAAACATGGCCTAAGCGGCCTGCAAGATACAAGTGTAAAATCTACAGAGCTAGTACTACACGGGGGCAGCTACACGTGAGGAACGGGGCACGTCTTCTGACTTCTCCTTTTCTGCCCCTTATTCGCTGCAGAATCGCCTGTGATACGTGGAACAGTGGCTGGAACGGGCCCGACTGGAACAGATCCACACGAGGAAAGGAACGTCTTCTGGCTGCTTCTTTTCTGGCCCGCCCCTTGGTCGCTGCGGCTGCGCTCCATTGCCCCCCCCCTCCATTGCTGCCTTGCTGCTCCTGGGTCAACCAAACGAGAGATTAGTTCCTGGTGAATGGTGACAAGATAAACACAGAACCATGAATGGTGACAAGAAAGAATCAAATACCTGGTGCACTGCGTCACTGATAAATATATAAACTGACAGATAAACACATAGATGTGCAGAACATAGATAAGATAAACACGGGCATCACATAAACTGGCACAACAGTACGTAGGGCACAACAATACGGGCGATTACAATAAACTTACAGATACGATAGTGTTTAACATTACAGATACGATAAATAAGAAAGAAACTACGATAAACTCGACATGGAGGGGCGACGGGCGCGCGTCTTCACTCCTCGGGCGCCCTCACTCGTCATCGTCATCGGCCGGCAGTTTGTAGGGGAGGGTGTGCATGGCATGCTCGTTGGGCCAGATGTTGTCGAGGTCAGTGAAGATGTTGTAGGTGGTGAAGCAGATGAACTCGCACCCCCCAAACCAGACATGGCCCAGGAGGTGATACACGTCGTAGGGGTTGCGGAAGCGCACGATCATGCCAGTTCCTCCCATGCGAGACTCGTCGATGGTGAACATCTGGGGAGTTCCCACAGGGAGGTGGCGATAGAGGGCGCGAAGGAAGAGCCCCCTGAACTCCCGTCCACCTCGCCAGCGCGACATGGCCCAAACCCGGAGCTGGTTCTCCACGACGACCCCAGCGGGGTACATCCTTTCCGGCCTGGTGACGGGCGCTTGGAACGTCGGGCCGTGGAACTCCATGCCGGGGCTTGGGGTTGCTTGGATGTGATGCGAGGGGGGGCTGGGGAGAAGGAGGGCAAGGAGGAAGATGAAGGTTAGATGTGCACGGGGCAGAGGAGGGTTAAATAGCAGGTTTTGGGCTGCGTCGGTTCGTCGATTCAGTTGCCGCAATTAATGTATGCCGCCCATTTGTGTTTGCCTATTGGATCAAAGGGTGCGTCGCCGATTCACAAACTGCGTCGAGCACTGCGTCGAGCACGCCCGCCGTTCAGACTTTCATTGGTGCACCGTGTCGAGCACGCCCCTCATATTCAGAGCCAATTCAAACTGCGGTCCTCGATGCGCTTCTACTGGCTCTAATGCGACGTGCGCATGCATGCAGAAAAACCGACGCGTGTCATGCAACAAAGAAGCACACGAAGTCAGAGGCGCGTACGCCACATCCATGTACCGATTCATTTCCAATCGTCGGATCTTCACCGAACTGACTAGATCCAACGGACAGGCCCTCACTCGGGCCCTCGATCCAAACCCCCGCTAGCGAGCCAATCAGCACACGCGGATCACAAACGCGGATCGACGTCAGATCCAACCGCTCACTCAGCAATGATCGACGGCTATAAACATGCCAAGGTTTCGGATGGGGTTTCCGGGGTTATGGGGTTTAGGGTTGCAGTGAGCTAGGGTTGAGCACAAAAAATTTAAAAAAATATGAAACTTTCTCCCACTGTCTACTGATGCAACTACGTTGCTATAAAAAAATGGATTCATGTTATATCCATGTTTAAATGAAAAAGATTCACACAATTCATGTTATTGATGGAATGATCTAGGGTAGAGCATAAGTAATTCAAAAAAAATTCAAAAAATACAAAACCAGCGCACATTGTGTACTTATTCAATTGAGTTGCTATAAAATAATGGAAACTTGTTATATGCAAAGTTTGAAACCAAAATTCACACGTTCACGATATCGACGAAATCAGCTAGGGTTGAACATAATTAATTCAAAAAAAATCAAAAAAATATAAAACCAGCACACATTGTCATTTTACATCACATACTTAGCAAACAAAAATATAAACTTTGATTTTGAGTCGGTCAACGTTTTGTGAAAAAGTTGACTATTTTTCAAATGAGCACAAATAATTCAAAAAAAATTAAAAAAATCAAAACTTGTGCCCATAGTCCTATTATGTTGCATAACAACCAAAAATATATATAAACATGGTTTATATACATTTGCGGGAAAATGCCTTTAAGAAGATGGCGTTTACCCTACCTTATGAGGTCGTTTGTCACACATTTTTCATGACTATGGCTCTAACTTAACAAAAGAGCTCAGAATGATGACATAACAACCATATTTGAGTTGTTTTGGTAGCATTGAAACATCATACCCGAGTCAAAAGTTCAACTTACTCCAAATTTGAATTTAAACCGAAATTTTTATTTTTCATAAAAATTGAAATTCAGTTTGAAAACAATAATAATCAAACAAGTTTTGATGGAAACATGTGGGTACATAGTGGCCAACAAATTTTATTACATGCCATAAATTTCAAATGATCAACAGTTCTATCTCTTCCGACCACGCCGTGTACCCTTCTTCGCCTTGGCATTTCTTGTTTTTGGTTGTACTACACACACAAGTTCACTGATCATCTTGGTTTTCTTCACTGGACTCGATGCTATCGCCTCATGAAACTCGATAGCAGCTTCAGTTTTGACAGTTTCGACAGTGTGCACAGCTTCAGTTTCGACAGTGTGCACAACTTCAGTTTCGACAGTGTGCACAGCTTCAGTTTCAGTTTCGACAGTGTGCACAACTTCAGTTTCGACAGTGTGCGCAGCTTCAGTTTTGACAGTTTTGACAGTTTCGACAGTGTGCACAGCTTCAATTTCGTCACTTGCAGCACCAAACTGTTCCATCCACAGACTTGTTTGCCTTCTGCTGCCACTCACTCTTTCTCTTTTTGTTGGCCAACACTGTTCAACAACAATAGGCTGACTTGGAACCTTCCTCCTGAAAACAACAAAGCATGCCACATATTTATAATCTAAACAAAATCATAATATGAACAAACACAAATAAACAAGCACATACTTTCTCGGATTTGGAGGAGAGAAAATGCATAGTCCGGATCCCTCTCTGTGCCCAAGTATTAGGCACCTCTTGCATCTGTTTTTGTTACCCTTTTGAGCCCTTTTTGGTTTTGCATCTTTCTTGTCCTTCTTGCCCTTCTTACTAGTCCCACCTTTTTCAAACCATGCTTTGAATCTACTCTTTTTAGGTCTGCCTGCCTTTCTTTTTGTTAGAGGAGGACAAATGGAATATTCAAGCGGCACTTCTGGCCACTGTTCCTGATCTGTAAGAGGTGGAATTGGAGTTGCATATGCAACTCTGAATTTTGCTACCGAATAATACTCATGCAGATATGGATGCATATTTATCTTTGGTTGGTCGGCTAAGAATAGAATGGCATGATCACATGGTTTACCAGTGGCCTGCCATTCGAGGCAACTACAATCATGAAATTCAGTGTTAACAACATGCCTCCTTCCACTCTTGTTATCTCTAATTTCAGCACCCCACAGTGATGATTTTTCAACAGACAAATTTGTAAGACCTCTGCTTCTGTTGACCACCTGTTGCACCACTGCTTGAAGTTTATCACCTTGCAGACAATCAGCAATCTTTTTTCTCAATTCCCACACCCGCATGAGCATGATCCTGATTTGATCAACCATGTCATGCACAGGCAAATCTTTTAGCTGCTTCACCTTGTTGTTGAAACTTTCTGCCAAATTGTTGTTGATATGGTCACACTTGATGGCAGTGTTGAATCCTGACCTGTACCATAATAAAGAATGGTAGTTGTTCAACCATGTACAAAACTCCTCACATGTTGCCATTACCTTACTAAGATGATATGAATGTGTCTGTTTAGTGTAAGATCTTGCTGCTGGCCACATTCTCCCAAATTCATCTCCTCTGAATTTTTTGATCATATTCATCCACAAATGGCCGAAGCACTCCCTTTGCTCATCATGTGGGAACACATTTTTAACTGCATTTTCCAGACCTTTGCATGCATCTGTGTGTATTGCCAAAGGTGACACTGGCCCTAAGCATCTTTTCAACTGCATCATAAACCATGTCCATGACGCCTCTGTCTCTAACTGAAACAAGCCAATAGCAACTGGAAACATCCAGTTATGTCCATCTAGAGCATTACATGCTGCCAACTGACCATTCCACTTGCCTGTCAAAAATGATGAGTCTATGCTCAAATATGGACGACATCCTGCTTTGAAGCATTAAAAAATTTGGAGCAATAAACCTTGCCATCCTCTGATACCTTAGTATCTATCTCGACAACACTGCCAGGTGACCGTTTCTCCACCTCTGCTTTGAAATTGAAAAGAGGCCTAAATGTGTTTGCCCAATGACCATACAAATTCTTCATTGCCCTTTGTTTAGCCTTCCACACTTTGGTATAATGCAGTTTAATGGGGTACAACTTTTCCAAGTCTACTTGGAGTCTTTTTGCAGTAGTGTTGGGTGTTTTGGCCAAAATTGGAGTTATCTTTTCTGCAACCCAAATCTGTGATGTCATGCTTGATTTTTTCTGTGAACTTGTGAGACAAGTATGTTTATTAGGGATTTGGTTAATTCTGACAGTACTTCCATCAGGCTGTAGTCTAGCAGATATGTACCACTTGCAAGCCCTCCTACCACTACCATCAAAACCTCTGCACTTAGCATAAAACTTCTTTCTATCAGTCCAAACTGTCTTGGCATCAAACTGATGTCTGACTGCATAAGTCTTGAAAGACAACCTCAACTCATCCATGTTTGGCCACAACTTCCCCACTTGAATGATAGGGTTTTCCTTGTCATACACATGCACTAGCTCTTCATCATGCGCATCATCTACATCATCTGCAGCATCTTTCATCAACTGTTCATCTACATCACTCAATTCTCTGTCATCATTATCCCTTGTATTAGCTTCATCCCTCTCCTCCTCATCTCTGTCATCGACTGGAATGCCAAATAGTTTGGCCATCTCAGTGTCAGCAATTGCTGCAATGACCAAATCAGTAGGCTCCTCCAACTCAACTGCATTCCAATCAACAACATTAACATTTCCCTCTTCTGCATGTGCATTAGCCCCATCGGCTATTACTGTTAGATCCATAATAATGGGAACGATATGCCTCTACGAAGCCCAATCATCATGTGCCTTCTGCATAGCCAAGTGTGACGGCACATAACCTACCTTGGAGTCAATATTCAGATCAACGAGCTCAGCAAAAAATTCAGCCCTGAGGCTTGCCCAGCCCTCTTGCCTATCGACTTCAACAACAATATCTTCACCATCTTCAATTCTGACATACTCTCCTTTGAAATCATCATACCGCAATAGTGAAACCTCTTGCTCTGGACCCCAAAGCACAGTTTCCCCAATTTTCTCCACCAATTTCCTCACTGCCTTCTCTTCCATCGACTGTATCTCATTGGGATCAATTTCTGCACAATCAACCTCCCATTTCACAATTGTGTCTCTCTAGATGTTCCCAGTGCTACCATCAACTAATTTTGCCGTCGATGGAAAGAAATTGATTGCAAATTCAAATGTTTCAGCAGCATTCCCTCTGTTATAGGTGGGCGAGCAGCGTGAGACAGAGCAAAGATTGCCTTCAATCGCACTCACAAAATGGGCGGAAGGGAAGCGCATTACCTGTTCGAAGCTAAATCTGGTGGCTCATTCTCGACCTGATCACGGGCTCCTCTCACCACGCCGCCCCCTCTCACCTTCTATCAATTTCACCAAGCAAAACAGAGAGCTCAGATCTACAAGGCGGAGGGGATTGGGACTAGAGTATCGAATTCACTCAACACCATGGCCGCCACCGATGCCGAAAGGGGGCTACGCCGCCGCCGACAAAGAGGGCTCCCCCGCCGTAGCCGCCGCCGGAGCTGAAGATGTCGGGCAGTTTCAGACAGTTCTAGTCAGGCAGTTTCATGAGATGCGGTGCTAATTAATTTGGGCCCAAATTAGGTAAGACATGACTTAACGCAAATTGGACTAGTTGACTAAGGTTTTATCGCATGTCTGGCCGTGAGCTATTTTCTCCCTGCAAACCGTCGCATGAGAGCTATTTCATCGAAAGATGTCGCACTGCTTCCAATTCCCAGGAAAGACGTCACACAGGAGCTATTGGCCCAGCGACGGGGGCATGCTCCCGTTGCAAGGAAAAGGGAGAGCGGAGAGGAAGGAGAGAGCACCAGGGGAAGAGAGCGAGAGGGATGGGCACGGAGTCGTGTGTGGCGTCGTCTAGGCGAGTCGACGAGGAGCCATGCAAGCAGCGAGGAGGTGGAGGCCTCGGCCGAGCACGCGTCGACAGGCCTCTACCAGTAGGCTGGACGTGGAGGACGACTAGCATCGGTGCTAGCTGCGCTGGGCCTCACCTACAGCACGAGGTAAGTGGCCCAGGTAGGTTTCTGCTCTTTTTTCAATCTTTGTTTTGTTTTCTATTTCTGACATTTGTTCCACCTCTAAATAAGGTACCTAGCCATTTAATAAAATCCTAAAAATGATTATGTGGTCCAAATGGAAATTTTGAGTGACACATAATAAATTTTAGAATTTCTGGAACTATATCATATATATAGTAAATATAACTCCATTGCAAATAATTATTTGATTAAATCAAAAGCCCAAAATAAATGTTTATGTGATCCTAAAATATTGGATGACATTTTTTACATCATGCCAATGTTTTATTAGAAAACGGGGGACATTTTCTTGGATCATCTTGATGCAATTTTTATATTGCTTATTTGACAAAAATTGCTTCTAAGGCTTGATCCCTTTCTCAATTCATTTTAGAAAGAAAAATAAAAAAATGCATGCATGAATGCATTAGCAATCATAATTAAACTAGGGTTGTGACATGTATGAATGGTGGATAGGAGTAAACTTTACGATTCTCTTTGGGAATCACCAATAATGAGTTTAGCACGGAAGATACTGAAAACCTATGTTTTAACATTGACAGTAAAGAACTCCACTCAAAAACTACATTTTCAAACCTCCTTTAGAACTTGAGCTCTAGCACCTTTGTAATTCAATGCTTCCCTACGAAGGGCCTATCTATTTACTTTTATGTTGAGTCATCACCCTCTTACTAAAAGCACCAGACTGGAGAGCACTATTGTCATTCTTATGCATTGAGTCTAGTTAATGTTGGATGTGAGCCTGAATTGGATCTTTTCTACTATGAATTATAATGTTTAGTCACTGCTTGAACCTCAGAGGCTCTCTGCATTTACATTTATGTTTTGTGGTCTCACAAAGGACTAACGAGATACCATGTCACCATATTATATCATGATTGTTTTGACAAATTGTTGGCATGTGAGATATCTTATTATTGGTTGCTAGTTGGTTATCCATTGCCATTGTCGGTGCACTAGAGACTGGGGTCCCTTGTGCCCCAGACTTCTGCACGGGCACCAGCAACGCCCCTGGCACCAGCGCACAAGGAAGACTGGCAGGAAGACAACCCAAGACCCACCAAGGCCATGCCCCCTCTTCGAGGGCGTATAGTACGAGAGCTCCAAATACAAGGCCCCGGCAAGCCCCCCTTGACAGGAAGATTCGCAAGGCCCCGGCAAGCCCTCCTTGCCGGGAAGACTCCCGAAGACTAGCAAGACCCCGACAAGCCCTCCTTGCCGGGTGGACTCACAAGGACTGGCGAGGCCCTAGCAAGCCCTCCTTGCCGGGAAGGTGTTCTAGCCCCCGACAAGCCCTCCTTGTCGGGAAGATAATCAAGTCATCCGATAGGGACGCGAGGCCACCAAGCTCCTTTCGCTTGCCGGGTGTCCTCCCCTATTTCTACCAATCCAACGGCTCCAGCACATCCTTTATGCACCAGCACAAGACCGAGGTGTCGATCCACTTGGGTACATGTCGCGACCACCTCGCTGCAGGTCAGGGGTCAGACAAGGCATTTACTGCCCCTAACACCACCGTAGAAGAAGAGCGGTGAACCCTGCTCACTATGCAACCCGTGAGCACACTGTTGGTGACTCCTTGCCTATAAAAGGAGTCCCAAGGCTCATTCTCTAGAGGTTAGACTTTTTGGGAATTGAGACTCCCTAATCACCAGCTAAGTTACTGTAGCAAATCACTCTACAGTAAGCCCCCAATACAAACTAAGCAGGAGTAGGGTTTTTACGCGCCAAGCAGCCCGAACCTGGGTAAACGACCTTGTTGGTGTTGATTGCTAGCTCCTCTCTTGACGCCACCTCTCTCCCTCCGCCGAAGGATCAAGGGACTCTTCGAGCTTCCCATAGGTGTCGATTTCCCGACATCCATGATTGAATATGATGCTTAATTGTTATCATGGATGTGGTTACTTATGATTTATGCTGAAAACCTGAAAACTAGCTAAGCATATATACAGTAACAAGAACAAAAGGGTTTGTAGAAGTTTTCTTTATCACTTTCAGTTTATCAACTCTATCTCTCGAGGACAAGCAATGAGTTAAGCTTGGGGGAGTTGATACGTCTCCAAGTATCTACTTTTCCAAACACTCTGGCTCTCGTTTTGGACTATGATTTGCATGATTCAAATGGAACTAACCCGGACTGACGCTATTTTCAGCACAACTACCTTGGAGTTATTTTTGTGCAGAAATAAAAGTTCTCGGAACTGGACAAAAAATTTGTGAATTATTTCTGGAATAAATAAGGAATTTTGGAGCAAAGAACCACGAGTGGGGGGCTACGTGTGGGCCACAAGGCAACAGGGCGCGACCACCCTCGTTCGTGCCCTGATGGCTTGTGGGGGACACGTAGATCTCCCAACCCTAATTCCAGTCCTATGAATTCCTATTCTCGGATAAGAAAATAGGAAAGAAGATTTCATCGCATTTTACGAGACAGAGCCACCGCCACCTCCTGTTCTTCCTCGGGAGGGTTGATCTCGAGGCCGTTTGGGGCTTCAGAGAGGGGGGATTCGTCACCATCGTCATCATCAACCTTCTCAATCAGCAATTCCATGATTCTCACCACTAGGTGTGATTAATTCCTTAGTAGACCTGCTGGATGGTTATGAGGTTTGGATGAGATTGATCATGTAATAGAGTTAGATAGGGCTTTATCCCTGGTATCCACTATATTATGAGATTGATGTTGCTATAACTTTGCTATGCTTAATGCTTGTCACTAGGACCCGAGTGCCATGATTTTAGATCTGAATCTATTATGTTTTCATGAATATAAGAGTGATTTGGATCCTATCTTTCAAGTTGTACTTACCTATTACGTGTCTTGATCGGCATACCCCAAGGTGACAAAAATTGTGATTTTTTTCAGTGATTGCCGTAGTTTGAGGACTTCATGTATTCACCATGTGTTAATGTTTTGTTCCGATTCTCAATTAAAAGGAGGCCTTAATATCCCTAAGATTCCAGTAGGACCCCATTGCCAGGGGAGGGTAGGACAAAAGATAGGATGCAAGTTCTCATCGCAAGCATGTATGACTATATACGGAATACATGCCTACATTATATCGAGCGAGTTCTGTGTCACTCTAGTGTGTCACTATTACATGATTGACGTCATCCATATCTTTTCATCGCTGATCCATATGCCTACACTTTTAAAATACTGAATATTGCTAAGTTGCTACTTTTGTTGTTGTCACACGTGCTACTCAATTGCTACTGTTAATGTTGTTACTAAAATTGCTACTATCAGTGTCACTCCTACCACTATTATTTGCCGTGGTACTAAATCTTTTTTTGCAGATAGATATCCCAGGTGTGATTGTATTGACAACTCAACTATCACCAATCATGGCCGTTATAGATGGAACTCGAAAGAGAAGGATCTGAGGAGGTCATATCAGGAGAAGGATGTGGGGACTCCATGGATGTGCTTCCCCCGGCTTCAGAACGGGGAACACTAGCTTTCGTATCCACTTCTCCGAACCCCTTCCCACCAATGGGGAGGAGAGCTCAGCTAGTTGGTGTCTACTACTCAACTTTATTCTTGTAGATGTTGTTGATCCTCCAAGTGTAGAGTTTTGTAGGACAGCAACAAATTTCCCTCAAGTGGATGACCTAAGGTTTATCAATCCGTGGGAGGTTTAGGATGAAAATGGTCTTCCTCAAACAACCCCGCAATCAAATACAAGAAATCTCTTGTGCCCCCAAGACAACCAATACAATGGAAAATTGTATAGGTGCACTAGTTTAGCGAACAGGTGGTGATACAAGTGTAGTATGGATAACAAGGGAAAAATAACACACTACACCAAAATAGCACCGACCTCAAAATACTCTATTAGCATGCTATATCGTGCTATAGCGTGCTATTAGCGAGGCACTGTACAGAGACAACTTTCAATACACTAGAGCGTGCTATTAGCTTTTCACTAATGGGTAGTAGATATAATTTTTTGTATACTGGAAATATAAAAACAGCAAGGTAGCAAGTGGAGAACAACGAACAAAACATTGTATAAATGCTTGGAAATAAGGCCTAGGGTTCACACTTTCACTAGTGCAATCTCTCAACAATGCTAACAAGTTCATAAGTAGCGGAGAACATAAGATGAAATTGGTGTAGGTAGTAGAACCACCTCAAAGTTATTCTTTTCGGTCAATCTTTTGAGCTATTCCTATAAGTGTCACAAACAGCCCTGGAGTTTGTACAAGAATAACACATATTATATATATCAATCAACCCTAATGGCACCTAGATACTCCAATGTCACCACAAGTATTCGTCGGTTAATTATATGACATGCATTAAAAAATCAGATTCATCATATTCAATTCAACACAAAGAACTTCAAAGAGTACCCCAGGATTTCTATAAGAGAACATAGTATGACAACGTGCAATCAACCCCTATGCACAGATCCCCAATGTCACCGGAATCCGCAAGTTGATGCCATAACATATACCAAGTGAATCAATAGAATACCCATTGTCACCACGAGTATCGACATGCAAGACATACATACATTAAGTGTTCTCAAATCCAATATTCAGTCCAACATAACATGATATCAAAGCGGAAGATTCAATTCATCACAACAAGCAAGGGATAAACACCATATGATCCAACTATATTGACAAAGCCCGTGACACGTCAAGATTGGGACATCTCAAGAACACACATGAGAGAGATTGAACACATAACTACTGTTACATACCCTCATCCCGAAGGGTGAATGATGACCCACGAGTATAGGGGATCAATCATAGTCCTTTCAATAAGTAAGAGTGTCGAACCCAATGAGGAGCAGAAGGATCAGACATGTGGTTTTCAGCAAGGAAATATATGCAAGCACTGAAATTATCGGTAACAAGTGGTTGTGTCGTGAGATGATTCGTAGCAAGCAAGAAGTAACAAAAGTAGCAATGGTGCAGCAAAGTGGCCCAATCCCTTTTGTGGCAAGGGACAAGCCTGGACAAAGTCTTATAGGAGGAAAAACGGTCCCGAGGACACACGGGAATTTCTGTCATGCTAGTTTTCATCATGTTCATATGATTCGCGTTCGTTACTTTGATAGTTTGATATGTGGGTGGACCAGCGCTTGGGTACTGCCCTTACCTGGACAAGCATCCCACTTATGATTGACCCCTCTCGCAAGCATCTGCTACTACGAAAGAAGAATTAAGACAAAGTCTAACCATAGCATTAAACTAGTGGATCCAAATCAGCCACTTACGAAGCAACGCATAAACTAGGGTTTAAGCTTTTGTCACTCTAGCAACCCATCATCTACTTACTACTTCCCAATGCCTTCCTCTAGGCCCAAATAATGGTGAAGTGTTATGTAGTCAACGTTCACATAACACCACTAGAGGAAAAACAACATACAACACAACAAAACATCGAACGAATACCAAATTCACATGACTACTATTAGCATGACTTATCCCATGTCCTCAGGAACAAAAGTAACTACTCACAAAACATAATCATATTCATGACCAGAGAGGTAATGAGTAGCATCAAGGATCTGAACATAAACTCTT
The DNA here is from genome assembly GCF_904849725.1 of Hordeum vulgare subsp. vulgare. Lineage (NCBI taxonomy): Eukaryota > Viridiplantae > Streptophyta > Magnoliopsida > Poales > Poaceae > Hordeum > Hordeum vulgare. The sequence continues at coordinate 120,267,358 of NC_058521.1, read as the reverse complement.
CCACCAAATAATCCAACTAGCATCAACTACAAAGATTAATTAACACTACGAGCAACCTTACAAGTACCAATCGGAGTCACGAGACAGAGATTGGTTACAAGTGATGATCTAGGGTTTGGAGATGAGATGATGCTGATGAAGATGTTGATGGCGTCGAGTCCCCTCCAATGAGACGAGTGTTGGTGATGATGATGGCGACGATTTCCCCCTCTGGGAGGGAAGTTTCCCCGGTAGGATCGTCGTGCCGGATCTCTAGATTTGTCCTCCTCAAGTTCCGCCTCGTGGCGGCGGCAAATCCTCGAAAAAGCCTCCTCCTAATTTTTTTCCGGACGAAACCCTTCATAATGCAGAAGAGGGGGCCAAAGGGCCATCTAGGAGCCCACAAGCCCCCAGGCGCGGCAAGGGGGGGGTGGCCGCGCCTAGCAGGCTTGCGGCCACCTGCTGGCGCCCCTCTGGCGCTTCTTCGACCCAGTATTTTTTATAAACCAGGAAAAAAATCCTCGTTGATCTTTGCGGCGTTTGGAGTTGCGCAGAATAGGTATCTCAAACTTGCTCCAATTTCAGGCCAGAATTTCAGCTGCCGGCATTCTCCCTCTTCAAGTAAACCTTGCAAAATAAGAGAGTAAAGGCATAAGTATTGTACCGTGAAGTGAAATAACAGCCCAAAAAGCGATAAATATCAACATGAAAGCATGATGCAAAATGGACGTATCAATTCCCCCAAGCTTAGACCTCGCTTGTCCTCAAGCGAAAGCCTAGCTCAATAAATATGTCCACATGTTTAGGGAGAGAGGTGTTGACAAAACAAAATACGAACATGCATGCATCATGATCATGATCAGAACAGCAATACCAACATATAATCTCTCATGCTAAAGTGACAATTCTTTCACAAAGTAAAGCATGGATCAAGAACCTTACCGAGAAGTAACAACCGATAGCCTTTAGTCATTGAAGCAATTGCAATTTATCACAACATCACAAAGAGTCAAATAAGAGCTTGTAAAGAAAATCCACATACTCAATCATCTTTTCGTTCTCTACAATTGCTACAACTCACGTGGTACTCATGAGATCAAAGTTTCAGCTGGACACAGAGAAAGATAGGGGCTTATAGTTTTGCCTCCCAACTGCTTACCTCAAGGTAATGTCAACAATAATAATTCATGAATGCTTACCTCGAAGTTGACATATAAATACAGATCTTTCCCTAGCATATGACGTTAGCCAAGATAAAGCTGAAACAAGGAATTAGTGAAGATCACCATGACTCTTTCAAGGGCAAAAAGTAAAGGTACAAGATAGGCCCTTCGTAGAGGGAGGCAGAGGTTGTCATGCACTTTTGAGGTTGGAATGCGTGTCCTCTTAGTGCGGAGGAACGTTACTTTATATTGCCTCCTGTGCTAAAGAACTTTATTATGCAGTATGTCTCTTTTATGTCTTCCTCATCACAGGTTCATACAAAGCTTATTTTCCACACACTAATAGATCATACGTATTAGGGAGCAATTTTTATTGCTTGAACCGATGACAACTTACTTGAGGGATCTTATTCAATCCATAGGTAGGTATGATGGACTCTCATGGCAAAACTGGGTTGAAGGTTTATGGATGCACAAGTAGTATCTCTACTTGGTGCGGGAGTTTTGGCTAACATGAGGTGGAAGCAATCGTCACATGCTAAGGGATCTCTAATCATATAACATTGTTCGGAACCAAGCAAACACATTTCATTATGTTGTCTTCCTTGTCCAACATCTACTTCTAGGCATGTAATAGTTTAGTGAGTGTTCACAATCATAGATGGTGTCAAAGATGATATATTTATATGTGAACCTCTCCTTCCTTATCACTTCCTATTAATTGCAACAATGACCAAGGTCTACGTTTGTCTACCCTCAACAAGTTTCAATCATCATTCTTTTTATATGTGAAGCCATCACTTCCCATAAGATCATTACATGATCTTTCATGCTTTTGTTCTTTTCTCACTCTTTTGATCATGGCAAGGGGCAAAGCCCTCAACTAAGATACTCTTTATTATATGGCTCACGAGCTCGAATACATCAGGGGTGACACAAAGCAAAACTCAAGACTAAACACTAAGACTTTTAAACTACTAGGGAAAAAGAAAACTGAAAAGGAACAAACTAAAACAAAGTTAAAGGCAAAAGATGTGATGGTGCTACGATACCGGGGCAACTCACCCAAGCTTGGCAAAAGCCAAGGGGATTGCCCATACCCATGCTCAGTTGTCTTCCTTTGGAGGTGATGGTGGTGGAGTTGTTGCAACATGGGTTTGATCCTCCGTCTTCCAAGGCGTAGGTGCTCCATCATGGAAAGATGAACGAGTCTCCAGAATCCTCAAATCTGCACCCAACCTTATTGATTTAAATCTATACTCATACTAACAGTTTTGGTTCTACATGTCATAGATCTGGGCCTGGAGTTGATCAAACCTGTCATCGAGCCTAGAGAGGTGCTTCCCAATGTCATTGGCATCGATTATGTGCTTGCTGGTGAAATCCGTGATCATCATGTAGTTGGCGTTGAGTCCACGCTCCACCATCCCTTGGCATTTGATGACCTGTTGCTCCATTACTTCGAGCCTCGTCTCCATGCTCCCAGTCTTCTTAGGCCCCTCAACATCACGGATCTGCAACATCCCCTCACGCATCTCGATAGATTGAGGGTGTTGCAGCACTCCCGTGAGGTAGGGATTGATGACCTTCTCGAAGATCTTGTCCTTCGGAGCTTTTGGGGACGTCATAGCGATCTAGATCTGCAAGAGAAACAGGCTTGAAACAAAAATAGAGGAAATCTGCGTGATATGAGGGTTAGACCTTTCGGGAGAATATATAATGATTTGTTCCAGACCAGAAGGAGTACTCCGCACGAAAACAGAGTCCGGGAGGCACACGAGGTGGCCACAAGCACCCCAGGCGCGGCCAGGGGGTGGGCCCGCGCCTGGCAGGCTTGTCGCCTCCTCGCGCACTTCCCGGACTACTTCCAATTTTTCTATTTTTCCAAATATTCCAAAACGGTGAAAAATTCCTACTGGAAAAGTTTTGGAGTCTGTTTTCTTACCGAATCACATACCTCTTCATTTGCGGAGTCTGAAACAGGCTGATAAATATCCCTTAGGTATTATTCTGGAGTTATGGTATTGATGTTATTGCTTTCAACATTTATGGGAGTACCTGAGATATAATGCTTGATTCTCTGCCCATTTACAACTCTCAGACAATTACCTTCCGTGTTGTTGATCTTGATAGCACCGGAACGATATACTTCCTCAACAATATAGGGACCTTCCCATTGAGAGAGAAGCTTGCCTGCAAAAAATCTTAAACGAGAATTATATAGCAAGACATAATCTCCTACATTGAACTCACGCTATTGTATCCTCTTATCATGCCACCTCTTAACCTTTTCTCTGAACAACCTGGCATTCTCATATGCCTGAGTTCTCCACTCATCAAGCGAGCTAATATCAAATAACCTCTTCTCACTAGCAAGTTTGAAATCAAAGTTGAGCTCTTTGATTGCCCAATAAGCTTTATGTTCTAGCTCAAGAGGTAAATGACATGCTTTACCGTACACCATTTTGTACGGAGACATGCCCATGGGATTCTTATAGGCAGTTCTATAAGCCCACAGTGCATCATCGAGCTTCTTAGACCAATTCTTTCTAGACCTGTTGACGGTCTTTTGCAGAATTAGTTTAATCTCTCTGTTGCTTAATTAGCTCTACTTCACCACCGGACTAAGGGTGGTAAGGAGACATAATTATATGGTTGACATTGTACTTAGCAAGCATTTTATGGAAAGCACCATGAATGAAATGTGAACCACCGTCGGTCATTAGATATCTAGGGACTCCAAATCTAGGGAATATAACTTCTTTAAGCATCCTGATAGAAGTGTTGTGATCAGCACTACTAGTGGGGATAGCTTCTACCCACTTAATGACGTAATCAACAACAACTAGGATATGAGTATACCCGTTAGGTTTTGGAACAGGTCCCATGTAATCAAAGCCCCAAACATCAAATGGTTCAATGACAAGTGAATAGTTCATAGGCATTTCCTGACGTTTACCGATATTACCTATTCTTTGACATTCGTCACAAGACAAGACAAACTTACGGGCATCCTTGAAGAGAGTGGGCCAATAGAAACCTGATTGCAAGACCTTGTGTGCAGTTCTATCTCCCGCATGGTGTCCTCTGTAGGCCTCGGAGTGACACTTCTGTAGGATCTGTCCCTTTTCATGTTCAGGTACACAACGTCTAATAACACCATCTACTCCTTCCTTATAAAGGTGAGGATCATCCCAAAAGTAATGTCTCAAGTCAAAGAAGAATTTCTTCTTTTGCTAGTACGTGAAACTAGGTGGTATATATTTGGCAATGATATAGTTTGCATAATCGGCATACCACGGTGCACTACGGGAAGTACTGATGACATTCAGTTGCTCATCGAGAAAGCTATCATCAACAGGTTGTGTGTCATCAAGAACGTTCTCCAACCTAGACAAGTTATCTCCTACGGGGTTATCAGCACCCTTCCTGTTGACAACGTGCAAATCAAACTCTTGTAGCAAGAGAACCCATCTGATAAGTCTAGGTTTAGCGTCCTTCTTCTCCATGAGGTACTTAATAGCAGTGTGATCGGTGTGGATAGTGACGTTGGAATCAACTATGTAAGACCTGAACTTTTCACATGCAAACACGACTGCTAAAAACTCATTTTCCGTAGTAGCATAGTTTCTTTGGGCATTGTCAAGAGTTTTACTAGCATAGTGAATAACATTCAACTTCTTATCAACTCTTTGCCCTAGGACAACACCAACAGCATAATCACGAGCATCACACATGATTTCAAAAGGTAAGTTCCAATCAGGTGGTTGAACAATAGGTGCAGTTATCAAAGCCCTCTTAAGTATTTCGAAGGCTTCCTCACAATCATCGTCAAAAACAAAGGGAATATCCTTTTGCAATAGATTGGTAAGAGGCCTAGAAATCTTAGAGAAGTCTTTAATGAAACTTCTATAAAAACCAGCATGACCAAGGAAACTTCTTATACCTTTGATATCTGTGGGGTATGGCATTTTATCGATTGCATAAACTTTAGCCTTATCGAATTCAATACCTCTTTCAGAAATTTTATGTCCTAAGACGATGCCTTCATTAACCATAAAGTGGCAATTCTCCCAATTCAAGACAAGATTGGTGTCTTTACATCTCTGCAAGACCCGATCAAGGTTGCTGAGGCAATCATCAAAAGAAGACCCGTAAACGGAGAAGTCACCCATGAAAATGTCACGCCCAAGATGCGACCATATCCTCAATTTGGCACGAGGGCCACGTCAGGGATAGAGGCGCATCTCGTCGTGTCGCAAGAATGGATATCGTTACAAGTACATGTACTGAAAAGAAGAGATATATATATATAGAATTGGCTTACACTCGCCACAAGCTACATCCGAGTGACAACAGTACATTACATAATCATCAAGAGTAAGAGCAGGGTCCGACTACGGACGAAAACAAACGAGAAAAGAAGAACGACGTCCATCCTTGCTATCCCAGGCTGCCGGCCTGGAACCCATCCTAGATCGATGATGAAGAAGAAGAAGCAACTCCAAATGAACAATCAGCACGCTCGCGTCGAGTAACCTTTACCTGTACCAGCAACTGGTGTTGTAGTAATCTGTGAGCCACAGGGGACTCAGCAATCTCATTTCCAAAGGTATCAAGACTAGCAAAGCTTACTGGGTGAGGTATGGTTAAGTGGTGAGGTTGCAGCAGGGCTAAGCATATATGAGGTGGCTAACTTACGAGTACAAGAATAAAGAGAGGGATGATCTACGCAAATCGGACGTGAACTACTGATGATCAACTGAATGATCTTGAACACCTACCTACGTCAGACATAACCCCACCATGTCCTCGATCGGAGAAGGAACTCACGAAAGAGACAGTCACGGTTACGCACACAGTTGGCATATTTTAAATAATTAACTTCAAGTTATCTAGAACCAGTGTTAAACAAAGTTTCCACGTTGCCACATAACCGCGGGCACGGCTTTCCGAAAAGATTAAACCCCGCAGGGGTGCTCCAACTAGTCCATCACAAATTACCACAAGCCGCATAGAAATCCTCATTCACGAAGCTCGCCATCTCGTCGGATTCCCTAGTGGAAAACCTCAACTGTGAGATTACCCAAAGCATCACCGGAATCCCGATGCACAAGATATCTCGTCAAAGGTAAAACTAATCCAGCGAGGCCACCCGGTGTGTCGACGAACCCGATAGGAGCCGCGTATCTCGTTCTCAGGACACACCGTCTATGCAAAGTGGACGGGAACCAAACCTCGAGTTGCCCCATAGTGGCACCGCCGACTGCTAGGTGGGTGGACCAACACTCATGAGCAGCACTGGCCCAGGGGTTGATTAAATTATCCTCGAGTTAATTACTCCCTATGTAGTTCATTAGTTATTAGGCAAATGTAGTACCAAAGTTGGGCCTTGCCAGACCAGCTTTAATGTGTTAGGAGCGCTCATTTATGGAACATAACACCGGTAGCCGAAAACTAAGGGGGCAAAGGTGGAACAAAACACCAGGCTAGAAAGGCCGAGCCTTCCACCTTTTACCAAGTATATAGGTGCATTAAATTAAATATCATTTAATATATTGTGATAAGACGAGGAACCCATGTTATCACATGGAAGCAACTACACCTGCAACTAGCAACGCTAACAACAGGGTTAAGCAAGCAGTAACATAGCCAATCGGTGGTTTGCTAGGTCGAACAGGTTGAAGGTTATCATGGCATTGTTGAGAGGCTCATAATTAGCAAGTGGTAGGCAACGAGACATAAGAGATAGAAGCGGTAAAACTAGCATGGCAATGATAGTAATGGTATCTGGGGAAATGGTCATCTTGCCTGAGATCCCGCGTGGAAGAAGAACAACTCGGTGGAGTCGACGAACCAACGTAGTCGAACGGGTCCTCACATTCCGACACGCTTGCGGAACTCTATCGAGACGGAGAAAATCGAAAAGAAACATCAACACAGATATTCACCACACGATGCACAACATGATGCACAACCTACTATGATGCATGATCAGATCAAATTATGCAAGGCATGGCATGTCAATTCACACAGTCAAACGCTACACATTAAGTGAAGCTCAATATGCAACGGGTTACATATCGACGAAACACCACGATTGATTATTTAGTTCACTCCCGATTATTTACACGGCAATATTAAATTGTAGTTAACATGCCAAGGGGTGAAGCGATGATCCTACGTGCCATCCTAGTCGGTTTAACTCGCGGAACATAGATCGGAGCTACGGCACAAGAGGCATGCAACACAATATATCATGCCATGAATGCGACATGCATGCAAGTTACAACATCACGACAAGAAGAGAAAGAAGCAGGTGTCGCCACAGTGAGTGAAAGGGAAACTATGGCGGCAAGACGGAAACGATGCCACGACAACGTTCCTATCCCGATACTCAACGAGATATCGGTGCCACTATCGGGAAGCGTGTGCGGAACGCTAAATAAAGAATGGGGTGATCCCGCTACCGGGTTCCCATGTGTCGGGGGCACGACGAAAAGAAGACAACGTGCAACGGGCATACAAACGGTGCAAACACACGATGCAACTCATACAACACATGCATACGGTTCTCGGCCACGTCTCATCGGTATACATTCGACGCACGCGAATAGGAGCGGTTCAGTTCGATGAAGGGGAACAACGGTCGTCGTGGACGTCGTGGAAGTAGTTGTCGTCATGGTACTCGGGTCTCGTCGACGGTAGTCGTTTGCTCGGCGTCGTGGTTCACGGTCTTCAGCGTCGGGAGTCGAACACGGTTTCGGGGGTCGTCGAGGACGTCGTGGTGCTCGTGAATCTTGTCGATGACACACGACAATGGGGATGGTGCACACGGCGATGGTACGCGACACATCAGCAACTTCAACTAGCAAAGTGGCAACTAGCACTAGCAACAATAACCTAGCCTAGCAACCAGGTACAGCACCTAGCAACCTAGCAGCAAGGCAGCTATCTAGTAAGCAACAGCTGCAGCTAGCGACTAACAACAGCAACTAAGCAACAGCACGCAGCAACAGCAAGGCAAACGACAGCTAAGCATCAGCTAGCATCGGCCAACCTACGGCAAGCAAGCACATCAACTAGCAACTAGCAATCGCCATAGCAAGGCAGCAGCATGCATGAATCGGCAGGCAAGCGGGGCAGCAACAACGCGCGCAGGGAGGCAGCAAGCAAGCAACTCTAACGCAGCCTAGCACATGGCAGCAGCAACGGCAACGCGGCAACAGCAATGAGTGCAGCAGGGGAACTCCATGGCGCGGCGGGCCGTTGTCCTGGTGGTGACCAGGGAACCTCCGGCAACAGCAGCACGACGGGGCGCATCTCCGGCGAGAGGTCGAGGCCATGGCATGGCGGCTTCTGCGGGGCCTGGGGCGAGGCGGCGCGCTGCTAGCCACACGGGGTTGGAGACGAGCACGCGGGAGAGGGGCGAGGCCGAGGCCATGGCGCGGGAGGAGCGCTGGGAGGAGGAGGCCGGCCATGGCGTGGAGGGGCGCTGGGAGGAGGAGGCCGGCCATGGCATGGAGGGGAGGCCACCCCGTGAGGCTAAGCGCGACGGGGCTGCTGGGAACGACGGCGACTCGGGAGTAGGGTGGCGGAGGAGGTCGGGGCGAGGGACGAAGGGAGAACGCAGAGGGGATGACGGCGCTGCGGGCAGAAAGGGATCGAGCCTGGCTCTCCCTAGCGCTACGGTTGGAGGCCTGGTTGGCCTGGGTCGGCTGGGCCTCTCCCTCTCTGTAATTTTTTTCTTTTTTTAAATAAAAAACAGAGAACAAACATAAAGAAAAAAAATAGTTTTTTAACAAAATGAAGAAAATGCCTTTTACTCCTTTTAAAGAAATATACCCAACTTTAAAAATAGATTGGCATTTTTAAACGAATAAAAACTAAAACCTTTTAAAGAATTAAAAATTAAAACCCTTTTGAAGAATAAAATAAAACCTCTTTTATTTAAAGAATAAAATAAAAGCGCTTTAAAAGAGAAAAGTAAATGAGACGGTTTTAAAATAAAACCAAAGGAGAAAATTAAAGAAAATCCAAGGGTTGCCCCCGCATTTAATAAAAGGAACTTTTAAAAGAAGACAAATCTTTATTTTAAAAATAGGGGTTAAAACGGAACTTTAGCAAAACCACAAAATGAAATAAGAGGAGAGAGAGGGGGAACTACTATCGCTCTACGACTCGGTGATCACTCGAAGCACAACACTCAAAACACCACACGCGACACATGATGCAAGATGCCATGCATGATGCGACGATGCAAACTAAATGATGATGCAACAAATAAAACTAATCACACGACGGAAACGGAAATAAAGGGGAATCTTTTGGGGCGTCCGTCTCGGGCTGTCATAGAAAATCTCAACAATCTTTTCACAAAAGTCAGAGAATATAGCCATCATACATCTTTGAAAGGTGGTAGGTGCATTACATAAGCCAAAAGGCATACGTCTATAAGCAAAGGTACCGAAAGGGCAGGTCAAAGTGGTTTTCTCCTGATCAGATTGTGCAATTGGTATTTCGGAGAAACCAGAATAACCGTCTAGAAAACAAAAAATGTGTGTGTTTAGACAGTCTTTCTAGCATTTGGTCGATAAAAGGGAAAGGGTAATGATCTTTCCTAGTGGCTTTATTCAATTTCCTAAAATCAATCACCATCCTATAACCAGTAATAATCCTCTGTGGGATCAATTCATCCTTATCATTAGGGACAACGGTAATGCCTCCCTTCTTAGGAACGCAATGCACCGGACTCACCCTCGCTGTGTGCAACAGGATAGATAATACCTGCTTCCAGGAGCTTTAGTATTTCTTTTCTCACTACTTCTTTCATCTTAGGATTTAATCTCCTTTGATGATCAGCAACTGGTTTGGAATCAGGATCAGTTTTAATCTTGTGCTGGCATAGAGTGGGACTAATGCCCTTAAGATCATCAAGAGTATATCCAATAGCAGCACAGTGCTTTCTCAGAGTTTTTAGTAACTTCTTTTCTTCATGCTCTAAGAGGCTAGCACTAATTATAACAAGATATATCTCTTTTTCATCAAGATAAGCATACTTAAGAGTATCAGGCAACTGTTTAAGCTCGAACACAGGATCACCCCTTTGGTGGGGGTGGATCCCCAAGCAGTTCAACAGGCAAGTTATTCTTAAGGATAGGATATTGTTCTAAGACAACTCTATCTATCTCATCCCTTTCATCCATATGCATATCATTTTCATGCTCAAGCAAGTATTGCTCTAAGCGATCAGTAGGAGGCACGACAATAGAAGCTAAGGCAATAGTTTCATCCTTACTAGGTAGCTCTTTTTCATGAGGTTGTCTACCAAACTTGGAGAAATTGAACTATTGTGACACACCTTCAAAGCCAACAGTGACAGGTTGCTTCTCACAGTCAATATGAGCATTGACGGTATTGAGAAAAGGTCTGCCAAATATGATGGGACAAAAGCTATCTTGTGTGGTAGCAAGAACGAGGAAATCAGCAGGATACTTCGTTTTACCACATAAGACTTCAATATCCCTAACAATTCCCACAGGGCAGATAGTATCTCTATTGGCAAGCTGAATAGTGACATCAATAGGCTCTATCTCAACAGGTGCAATCTCGTCTTTGATTTCCTCATATAAGGATTGAGGTATTGCACTAACACTAGCACCCACGTCACATAAACCATGATAACAATGATCTCCTATCTTAACAGAAACAACAGGCGTGCCAACAACAGGCCTATGTTTGCCTCTAGCGTGAGGTTTAGCAATTCTAGAAGCATCTTCACAGAAGTCAATATCATGTCCCTCAACATCGTCGGACAGAAGATCTTTGATAATAGCAATGCTAGGTTCAACTCTAATTTTCTCAGGGGGTGTAGGTGTTCTAATATAGCCTCTACGTACCACAGTTGAAGCTTTAGAATGATCCTTTATCCTAACAGGGAAAGGTGGTTTCTTAATGTAAGCACTAGGAACAATAGGATCATTATAGGCAATGACTCTCTCTTCAACTGGATTGGTTTAACTACATTGACTTCTAAGGGAGGATGATATTTAAACCACTTCTCTTTGGGGAGATCAATATGAGCAGCAAATGATTCACACAATGAAGCTACTATCTCAGAGTCAAGTCCATACTTAGCGCTAAAATCATAAAAAGTATTTGTTTCAACAAAGGATTTAACGCAATCAAACTTGAAATTCATACCTGACTCCTTACCTTCTTCAAGCTCCCAATCTTCAGAGTTGCGTTTAATTCTCTCCAATACTTTCCATCTGAAGTCAACATCTCTCTTCATAAAATAACCGGCACAAGAAGTGTCAAGCTTGGTGCGATCATCATGAGAAAGCCGAGCATAGAAGTTTTGAATGATAATTTCTCTCGAGACCTCATGGTTGGCGCATGAATATAACATTGTTTAAGCCTCCCCCAAGCTTGAGAGATGCTTTCTCTGTCACGAGGCCAAAAATTATAAATATAATTCCGATCACGATGAACTAAATGCATAGGATAAAACTTTTGATGAAATTCCAATTTCAACCGATTGTAGTTCCATGATCCAGTATCATCACATACCCTATACCATGTCAATGCTTTATCCTTCAAAGATAAAGGAAAGACCTTCTTCTTGACCTCATCCCCGGGAAAACCTGCAAGATTAAATAAACCACAAACGTCATCTACATAGATTAGATGCAAGTCTGGATGTGATGTTCCATCTCCTGTAAAAGGATTAGCCAGCAGTTTCTCAGGCATACCCGAAGGAAATTCAAAGAAAATATTTTCAATAGGTGCAGCAGGTTGAGGAGAAACTCTTTGTGCTTCCGTTCGAGGTGAAGATACCCAGAACAAGCCCCTCAAAGGATTAGTTTCCATAGTGACAAGTGACAATAAATTTCAGCACACTATATGAATGTTTCCTTACCAAGTTCCTCTTACCAAAGGCGCTTCACTCCCCGGCAACGGAGCCAGAAAAGAGTCTTGATGAGCCACAAGTATAGGAGATCAATCGTAGTCCTTTCAATAAGTAAGAGTGTCGAACCCAATGAGGAGCAGAAGGATCTGACAAGTGGTTTTCAGCAAGGAAATATCCGCAAGCACTGAAATTATCGGTAACAAGTGGTTGTGTGGTGAGATGATTCGTAGCAAGCAACAAGTAACAAAAGTAGCAATGGTGCAGCAAAGTGTCAAAATCCCTTTTGCAGCAAGGGACAAGCCTGCACAAAGTCTTATAGGAGGAAAAACGCTCCTGGGGACACACGGGAATTTCTGTCATGCTAGTTTTCATCATGTTCATATGATTCGCGTTCGTTACTTTGATAGGTTGATATGTGGGTGGACCAGCGCTTGGGTACTGCCCTTACTTGGACAAGCATCCCACTTATGATTAACCCCTCTCGCAAGCATCCGCAACTACGAAAGAAGTATTAAGACAAAGTCTAACCATAGCATTAAACTAGTGGATCCAAATCAGCCTCTTGCGAAGCAACGCATAAACTAGGGTTTAAGCTTCTGTCACTCTAGCAACCCATCATCTACTTACTACTTCCCAATGCCTTCCTGTAGGCCCAAATAATGGTGAAGTGTTATGTAGTCAACGTTTACATAACACCACTAGAGGAAAAACAACATACAACACATCAAAATATCGAACGAATACCAAATTCACATGACTACTATTAGCATGACTTATCCCATGTCCTCAGGAACAAAAGTAACTGCTCACATAGCATAATCATATTCATGACCAGAGAGGTAATGAGTAGCATCAAGGATATGAACATAAAATCTTCCACCAAATAATCCAACTAGCATCAACTACAAAGAGTAATTAACACTACTAGCAACCTTACAAGTACCAATCGGAGTCGCGAGACGGAGATTGGTTACAAGTGATGAACTAGGGTTTGGAGATGAGATGGTGCTAATGAAGATGTTGATGGTGACAAGTCCCCTCCGATGAGAGGAGTGTTGGTGATGACGATGGCAATGATTTCCCCCTCTAGGAGGGAAGTTTCCCCGGCAGGATCGTCCTGTCGGAGCTCTAGATTGGTTCTGCTCAAGTTCCGCCTCATGGCGGCGGCTAATCCTCGAAAAAGCCTCCCCATGATTTTTTTTCCGGACGAAACCCTTCATATAGCAGAAGAGGGGGCCAGAAGGACAACTGGGTGCCCACAAGTCCCCTAGGCGCGGCCAGGGGGTGGCCGCGCCTAGCAAGCTTGTGGCCACCTGCTGGCGCCCCTCTCGCGCTTCTTCGGCCCAGTATTTTTTATAAATCCGGAAAAAAATCCTCGTTGATTTTTACGGCGTTTGGAGTTGCGTAGAATAGGTATATCAAACTTGCTCCAATTTCAAGTCAGAATTCCAGCTTCCGGCATTCTCCCTCTTCAAGTAAACCTTGCAAAATAAGAGAGAAAAGGCATAAGTATCGTACCGTGATGTGAAATAACAGCCCAAAAAGCGATAAATATCAACATGAAAGCATGATGCAAAATGGACGTATTAGTGAACTACTCCTTCCTCATCATGGCTTCTGCCGAGATGATGAAGATGGCCACCGGAGATGATTTGCCCCCTCCGACACGGTACTGGAAAGACTCCAAATGGGGTTTTCATTGATACAGAGAGTTGCGGAGGCGGAGCGGAAGTTCTGTATTTATTTCTGAGGGTTTCTACAGACACACACACACACACACACACACACATATATATATATATATATATATGCTTTTTTGGCATTGGAATCATGCTAAACGGAGCTACGTGGGCCCCACAAGCCATCAGGGTGCGCCCTGATGTCTAATACACAACTTTATTCTTGTAGACTATGTTGGTCCTCCAAGCGCAGAGTTTTGTAGGTCAGTAGCAATTTTTCCTCAAGTGGATGGCCTAAGGTTTATCATTCAATGGGACGTATAGGATGAAGATGGTCTCTCTCAAACAACCCTACAATCAAATACAAAAAATCTCTTGTGTCCCCAACACACCCAGTAGATGGCAAATTGCATAGGTGCACTAGTTCAGCGAAGAGATGGTGATGCAATTGTAGTATGGATAGTAGATATAGGTTTTTGTAATATGAAAATATAAAAACAGCAAGGTAGCAAGTGTAAAACAGCAAGAAAATGTTGTATAAATGCTTGGTAATAAGGCCTAGGGTTCGTACTTTCACTAGTGCAATCTCTCAACAATGCTAACATAGTAGAATCATATGATCATCCCTCAACGTGCAATAAAGAATCACTCCAAAGTTCCTATCTAGCGAAGAACAATAAGATGAAATTTGTGTAGGTAGTAGAACCACCTCAAAGTTATTCTTTATAATCTATCTTTTGAGCTATTCACATAAGTGCCACAAACAACCCTAGAGTTCGTACTAGAATAACACCCATGATACATATAAATCAACCCTAATGTCACCTACATAATCCAATGTCACCTCAAGTATCCATGGGTAAATTATGCGACATGCATCAAACAATTTCAGATCTATCATATTCAATCCAACACAAAGAACTTCAAGGAGCACCCAAAGATTTCTATCGGAGAACATAGTATGAAAACATGCAATCAACCCCTATGCATAGATCCCCAAGGTCACCGGAATCCCAAAGTTGATGCCATAACACATATCAAGTGAATCACTTGACTACCCGAATGTCACTATGGGTATCTGCATGCAATACATACATCAAGTGTTCTCAAACCAAAATATTCAATCCAACATACCGAGATCTTAGAGGGAAAGATTCAATTCATCCCAAATAAGGTAGAAAGAGAATAACATCATATCATCCAACTAGATTAACAAGGCCCGTGATACATCAAGATCATGCCATCTCAAGAACACGAGAGAGAGAGAGAGAGAGAGGTTGAACACATATCCACTTGTACATACCGTCAACCCCAAGGGTGAACTACTCCCTCCTCGTCATGGCCTCCGCCGGGATGATGAAGATGGCCATCGGAGATGATTTCCCCTCTTCGGTAGGGTATTGGAAAGGCTCTATATGGGTTTTCCCTTATATAGAGAGTTGCAGCAACCGAGCGGAAGTTCACCCTTTATATTTGGAGTTTCTGGTATATATAGGTTTTTCAGCATTGGAATCACGCCAAACGGAGGCACATAGGACCCAAAAGCCACCAGGGAGCGGCCCAGGGGCATGCCGTGTTGGCTTCTGGCCCACACGTGGTTCCCCTTCGGTGATTCTTTGCTCCATAATTGCTTATTTCCTCCAGAAAATTATAAAAAAGATTCAGGCGACTCCGAGAACTTTTATTTTCTGCACAAAAACAACACCATGGTAATTCAGCTGAAAACAGCGTCAGTCCGGGTTAGTTCCAAATAAATCATATAAACAGCATCAAAATCATATAAAAGTATTGCAAACACATGCAAACATGGCATGAATACTTCATAAATTATCAATCAGTTGGAGACATATCACACCTAGGGGGGTGGATGCGCCCTGTTGGCTTGTGGCCCACAGGTGGATCCCCTCCGGTGGTTCTGTAACACCCCAAAAATCGGGTTATCGATTTTTGTGGTGTTATTCCTTCTTAGCTTTTCTCTCCCAAAATTTTCCTCTGGAATTTGGCAAATGACCAGGTGAATCTACTCTATCCTCAACCTCTCCGTGCTTTTCCGATGTCCTTGTGTTAGCTTGCCCTTGTTGAGTAAACCCCGAACCTCTTTGAAATCCTAGCTCCAAAATATTGGAACTAGGATTCCTTCCTTTGTGTTTACAAAGGAGCCATCATTTCCCTTGCTCTGATAATTCCCCAATTATTCTCAGAGATCATTCTTCCCTCATAGACCCTAGATGTGCAAAAATATTGCAAAGTCATATGCAATATTTCTCCTCTAGAATTAATTTTTGTTTCTGCCTTTCTGAGGAATTAAATCCAAGAAAATATCTATCCATCTCCCAAGGTCATGAAAACTTGTGGAGATATCCTTTGTGATTCTATCTAGCTCTCATAAAATATTGGCCATCACTAAGTAGGGAAAAATGCCTTTTTCCTATTTAAAGCCAAAATTCCAATTTGGGGCCTTTCCAAAGGAACTACCATTTTGGTAGCTAGGAAAAATCCCAAATAATTTGTGGATCTTCTCTTATCCATATATACATCATTTCCATCAAAATATCAAGTTCCCCAATTCAAAATTTGAGCACAACATCCCTTTGCAGATTCTGTCCAGATTTTCAATTTGCAAAGGAAGTGCCTGATTCCTTGTTTCCCTTGAGCTGCAATTTTGCACAATAGTTCGTTTTGATAAATAATCCTGGTCCACCAAAATTTAGCCCATTCCATCAAGCCAATCTTCCTCAGTAAATTATTTAAGATTCTGTCCAGATTGGAGTACTATGAAGGAAGTACCATTTATATTTGTGCAAATGGTATGAAATTTTTACAGTGACTTCATATGCCCAAATCATGAGTCTCCTCCAAATTTCAGCCATTTCCATCTAGCCAATTGACCCCAGCATCATCTTCTTCATTTCTCGTCAGTATGCCAAGTTACAAAGGAAGTACCCCTTAGACTTATTGGATTGTGCTAGATTTTGGCCAGTATAGTGACCTTAGTGAGTGGCCAACCTCAGCCAAATATCATGCCAACAGGTGCACTGTGGTGGCCACAGCACAGCACAAACACCTTGTTGTTGGAAACTATTTGACTTTGGTCACCTCATTTCTCCCGAGTGGTGTGTGATCTATCATTTCAACTCAGAAAAGCGTGTAGATAAGGTTAGACATGATTTGAGAGCTTGTGGGGTATGGCAATGCCGTGGCGCCATGGTGACCACGTGCAGAGCATGGCAAAACCAAGCTCTGTGCATTGAGGTCGACGGAAGGTTGTCTCGAGCAGGTTCTAACTTGTCCGGGAGTGTCGTAGAGTCTCTCTCGGCGTGTGTGAACCCTCTGGAGCCCTCTCCCCTCGTCCCCTTGCCCCTGGAGGTGTGTGCCGAAGGGGATCCCGCCATGGATTCTCGGAGCTTCCCCTGGCATCGCAAGAGCCCCTCCCTAGAGCTATTTAAGGTGTCCCCGAGCCCCTCCCCGAGCTCTTGAGCCCCAGCAGCCTCCTCGCCCCCCTCCTGCCGAGCCCCCAGCTCCTCCTCACGCCATGGCCGTGGCGCTGCCGCCGCCGCCATGCCTCGCTCCGGTCGTCCTCGGCGGCAAGGCCGCCTCCCTCGGGCGCGGTGTGGCACGGGGCACCCGCCCCAGCCGCCGGCTCCACCTCCCGCGCGGGGGAGCAACAAGAACGACGGTGGCCGGCGCCCTCCCCTGGTCCCTGTCGTGGCTTGGAGAGAGGAAGGAGACGGGCAAGAGAGAGAGGGTGGAGAGAGAGAGGAGAGTTAGGGCGGTCCCACCTGTCAGTGGGACTAAAGTCAATCCCCCTTGGGCCCGCGCGTTTGAAGTGAAGACGTAAACGGCAAAATACGCTTTCGATTTACCAAAAGCTTCTTTCGCCGAAAGGCGCCTTCTCTTTGAAAACCACGCCAGCCGAATCTGCTATGTTATGGACGTTTGCCAGTTAGCAGCAGAAATGAACACATTTCTATTTGTTTCTGTGCCTAACAAACGAACGGCCATAACTTTGTACTCGTAGCTCCGGTTGAGGTAAAACCAACGCCCACGTCTTCGTCTCGTCGAGCCCGTTTTGATAGTATCATTTTCATAATATGTTTGCGCAGTAGAAATGACTGTTTAGCCCTTGCCCTCTGATTGTGCCCTCCGAGAGGGAAACCTCTCCGGCAAATCTTCCCGGTGTTTTATCGCGCTTCTTCCCGGAGTATTCGTCGACCACCCAAGCAAGACAACCTCTTACCATGAGATCCGGACTTGCGTGATAACTTTTCTTGCACTCTGTGTTTATCTGCACCACCTGTTAGTCTGCATTTGCATATAACTATGATGGCATTAGAACTAGTCACTAGTATTACTTTTCATCTAATATGTGCCCTCAAACCTTACCCTGTGATGCTCTTACATATTAAATTTATAATGCTTACATCCGAGTGTATAGTCATGTGCTATGTGTGACTCTGACGAACCCTTGCTCGCATTTTCTTCAATAATGAGACCATGCCTAAGTCTGAGCTGTTTCCGGACGTCCTGGGTGGATGCCAATTTTATATTTCTTTTGCGAGTAGATGTCCCTTGTTCCGAGGTGCTTTTCGGCCGTCGCGGGCAACTGTTGAATTTCTTTCCGTGGCAGTGACCCTATGCTCTAAGCTGTTCTTCGCCATCTTAGGGAACTGCTACATTCTTCTTATCAACACCGCGTCATGCTATGAGCTGCTTTCCCACCATCTTGAGTCGGGGTTGAGTTATTCCGTAATGTCCCATATCTGTGTTGTAAAGACCGTTCTGGGGGCAACCTATTTATTGGCCAATTTTATGCGAGGGTTCCGAAGGTCTAACATATAGCTAGAATCTGTAAAGTATTAGTTTGCCAGTTACGCTATACTGTTGAGATTACTGTCTATGATTACTTTGTGAATATGGATCAACAGTAGTGGCTTGAGCTTATTATTTATCAGATTACCATGACATCGGAGCGTTAGCTATAACACAAATATTATTTGGGATAAGATACCTAGTTGGTTGATCAGAACCACCTATCTGGGCTCATCAGTGCAACCACATTTGCCGATATGGGATGGCCGTGACTTGGTCTGATCGCGTGCTTTTTCACCGGTACCTCCAAGGAGGGAGGGTTATGCACGTGTGCTACCCTGATCAGGTAGGCGGTGATAACCCTGTGAGCCCGTTGAGTTTTTTATGCCAGCGTCCCCGGTTGGGACAGTTTAGTTTGGCCACGACGGTGGCAGGTGTTATGAGGACATAGGGCCACCCAGAGCAGCACTCCGGAGGAGGATGAATGCCGGTGGTACGATGAAAGAGTCACGGGTCAGACAAGTTTCATTGGAGCAACACAGGTCCACTTGAATGGCATCACGAGGTCAGTTCTCCATAGTGTGGGTAAAGTGTGCAACCTCTGCACAGTGTCAAACCTATTCGAATAGTCGTGTCCACGGTAATGGACAGCCCGACCAGACCTCCGTAGATGGTCAACCATATCAGCGTTAGTAATGATGGAAGAACTCGTCTTGTGTGAACATCAGAGGATGTTGATAACATGATGTGTTGGTCAAGAGAAGGCTATATGATGAATGGTCAGATGACCGTGTGATGTTATTTGAATCTATTCAGATTGGATTACGAGTATGACGAGCGTTGTGGGACAACCCAGAAGAGAGTAAGTTGACATTTAGTCATAGTAAGCTGGTTAAGCACTTGTTGTGATCTTTGTCATGCTAGTGAGGTAGATTACATGTTTAGTCCATGTCATTCTATGCTTGATACATATTTTTCCTATTAATTCCATGCCATGCTTAGAATAGCTATTATATAATTATTATGCTTGTTTCGTTATCTGTTGTTTGGATGCTATGTATTTGATTGTCTTGCGAGTACATTCAAAGTACTCACCTAGCCTTGCACGTGCCTAGTTAAAGGAGAAGACTCGTCGTGCTAGATCGTAACCCAGCCAGTCCTGCGAGTTATGGAGCCCAACCAGGGACGTCGTTGCCGCTGTATCAAGACCTCTGCTGCAATTTAGTTAGCTTTGGAGTTGTGTAATATTGTTGTAAACAATAGTATTGTAATACTCCATTATATTAATAAAGCCATTTTTTCCTGGAGTTTCATGTCTTTGGCGTGCGTCCGGTCTTATCCTGGGGACGGGTGTGCGTTGGCCCTCTCTCGGGGTGCCACCAGACGTGGTATCAGAGCTAGGCTGGCTATAGGTTACCCTAGCACCTAGACCACCTTAGGTTCAACCAGTAGTGATCCCGATAGATTTGACCCGTCTCTGCCATCCGACATGGCCACTATTGACCAATAGATGGCGCAGTCAGAATGGATGTATCCCTATCCAGTTGTCGGCCGTGCGAGCGTATCTTCTAACCGGCACGAGAAGGATCTACGCCATATTGGTGTGTTCCAGCCGGATTTCCTATTTAAACCCTTCCCACTTGTGAGCCATAGCTCTCCCCACCCAGTAAGTTAGAACCTTGCAAGAGAACCCAGACCAGTATCCCCAAACCAGCAGCCATGTCCAGTTCCTCCAAGACACCCACTTTCCACAGCCGAACCCTAGCCAATGGTTATTCTGGCTTTCCGCCCATCCTTTCGAGTATGCTCTCCAGAGCCCTTGGCCTGAGTAAGCCCCCAGTGTATTTCGTGTTCCAGTCAGAACCCGTCCCCCATTTTTGTTGGTTCTATGCAAAGGTGCATATCAACCCAGGTCCAGCGGCGGATGGGAAACCCACAAATATTCGTGGCCATCCCATGCCCACTCCTGAGTTGGCTGTCCAGATAGCCGTTGCGGAAGATATCACCCGTCTTTGGCTTCAGTTTCTGCAAGCAGCGGGGATACATGATCTTCGCTATTGTCCCCTAATCACCCACAAGTGTAGGGGATCTATCGTAGTCCTTTCGATAAGTAAGAGTGTCGAACCCAACGAGGAGCAAAAGGAACTGTCAAGTGGTTTTCACCAAGGTATTCTCTGCAGGCACTGAAATTATCGGTAACCGATAGTTGTGTGATAAGATAATTCGTAGCAAGTAGCAAGTAACAATAGTAACAGAGGTGCGGCAAGATGGCCCAATCCCTTTTCTAGCAAGGGACAAGCCTGGACTAACTCCTATGTGAGGTAAAGCGCTCCCGAGGACGCATGGGAATTTCTGTCAAGCTAGCTTTCATCATGTTCATATGATTCGTGTTCGCTACTTTGATAATTTGATATGTAGGTGGACCGGTGCTTGGGTGTTGTCCTTACTTGGACAAACATCCCACTTATGATAAACGTCTCTCGCAAGCATCCGCAACTATGAAAGAAGAAGTAAGACAAATTCTAACCATAGCATTAAACTAGTGGATCCAAATCAGCCCCTTACGAAACAACGCATAAACTAGGGTTTAAGCTTCTGTCAATCTAGCAACCCATCATCTACTTATTACTTCCCAACGCCTTCCTCTAGGCCCAAATAATGGTGAAGTGTCATGTAGTCGACACATAACACCACTAGAGGAAAGACAACATACATCGCATCAAAATATCGAACGAATACCAAATTCACATGACTACTTATAGCAAGACTTATCCCATGTCCTTAGGAACAAAAGTGACTACTCACAAAAGCATAATTATATTCATGACCAGAGAGGTATTGAATAGCATTAGGGATCTGAACATATGATATTCCACCGAGTAATCCAACTAGCATCAACCACAAAGAGTAATTAACACTACTAGCAACCTTACAAGTACCAATCGGAGTCGCGAGATGGAGATTGGTTACAAGAGATGAACTAGGGTTTGGAGATGAGATGGTGCTGATGAAGATGTTGATGGATATGAGTCCCCTCCGATGAGAGGAGTGTTGGTGATGACGATGGCGACGATTTCCCACTTCGGGAGGGAAGTTTCCCTGGCATGACAGCCCTGTCGGAGCCCTAGATTGGTTCTGCTCAAGTTCCGCCTCGTGGCGGCGGCGTCTCTTCCCGAAAGCCTCCTCTTGATTTTTTCTGGAACGAAACCCTCCTTATAGCAAAAGATGGGAGCCAGAGGGGCAATAGGGGGGCCACAAGCCACCTAGGTGCGACCAGGGGGTAGGCCCCGCCTGGCAGGCCTGTGGCCTCCTGGTGGCTCCCCTCCGGTACTTCTTCTGCCCAGTATTTTTTATAAAATCCAAAATAATTCCTCGTTGATTTTCACGTCTTTTGGAGTTGCGCAAAATAGGTATCTCAAACTTGTTCCTTTTTCAGACCAAAATTCCAGCTGCCGACATTCTCCCTCTTTAAGTAAACCTTATAAAATAAGAGAGAAAAGGCATAAGTATTGTACCGTAAAATGTAATAACAACCCATAAAGCGATAAATATCAACATAAAAGCATGATGCAAAATGGATGTATCAACTCCCCCAAGCTTAGACCTCGCTTGTCCTCAAGCGGAAGCCGAGATCAATAAATATGCCCACATGTTTAGAGATAGAGGTGTCGATAAAACAAGATACGGATATGCAAGCATCATGGTTATATTTAGAACAATAATATCGTCATATAATCTCTTATGCTAAAGTGACAATTCCTTCACAATGTAAAGTATGGATCAAGAACCTTATTGAGAATTAACAACCAATAGCCTTTAGTCATTGAAGCAATTGCAATTTATCATAACATCGGAAAGAGTCAAATAAGAGCTTGTAAAGCAAATCCACATACTCAATCATCCTTTCGTCTTCTACAATTGCTAAAACTCGCGTGGTACTCATGAGATTAAAGTTTCAGTTGGACACAGAGAAAGATAGTGACTTATAGTTTCGCCTCCCAACTATTTACCTCAAGGGTAATGTCAACAATAATAATTCATGAATACTTACTTGCAAGTTGACATATGAATATAGATCTTTCCCTAGTACATCACGTTAGCCAAGATAATGGCAAAATAAGGAATTGGTGTTGATCACCATGACTCTTTTAAGGATAAAAAGTAAAGGTACAAGATAGGCCCTTCGCAGAGGGAAGAAGAGGTTGTCATGCGCTTTTGAGGATTGGATGTGTGACCTCTTAGTGTGAAGGAATGTCACTTTATATTGCCTCATGTGATAAAGAACATTATCATGCAGTCTATCGCTTTTATTTCTTCCTCATCACAGGTTCGTATAAAGCTTATTTTGCACACACTAATAGATCAAACATATTTAGGGAGCAATTTTTATTGCTTGCACCGATGACAACTTACTTGAGGGATCTTATTCAATCCATAGGTAGGTATGGTGAACTCTTATGGCAAAACTAGGTTGAAGGTTTATGGATGCACAAGTAGTATCTCTACTTAGTGCGGAAGTTTTGGCTGATATGAGGTGGAAGCAAGCGTCACATGCTAAGGGATCTCTAGTCATATAGCATTGTTCGGAACCAAGCAAACATAATTCATTATGTTGTCTTCCTTGTCCAACATCTACTTCTAAGCATGTAATAGTTTAATGAGTGTTCACAATCATAGACTGTGCCAAAGATGATATATTTATATGTGAACCACTCTTTCTTTATTACTTCCTATTAATTGCAACAATGACCAAGGTCTACGTTTGTCCACCCACAGCAAGTTTCAATCAACATTCTTTTTATATGTGAAGCCATCACTTCCCATAAGATCATTACATGATCTTTCATGCTTTTGTTCTTTTATTATTCTTTTCTTTAGATCATGGCATGAAGCAAGGCCCTTAACTAAAACACTCTTTATTATAACTCACGAACACGAATACATTGGGGGAGACACAAAGCAAAACTCAAGCCTAGATCATACTAAGAACTTTATTCTACTAGATAAAGATAAAACCAAAAAGGGTCGAACTAAAAAAAGGTAAAGGCAAAAGATGTCATGGTGATACGGTACCGGGGCAACTCCCCCAACCTTGGAACAAGCCAAGAGGAGTGCCCATACCCATGCTTAATTGTCTTCCTTCGAAGGTGATGGTGGTGGAGTTGTTGCAGAGTTCTTGAACTTGCTTAATTTCCTCTTGAGCAAAAAATTCTGCTCCTTCAGATCGAAAATTTCCTCTTCAAGCCTCAACACCCTTTGGCATAATTCTTGCTTACTCTCCTGCAAAAGACGAGAAGGGGTAAACAAAATAATAGGCTTCTTCCTTGAGTCAGGGAGGCTCGACTTCTTGAACTCCACATGTGTGTTTCCAGATTGGGGTAGAGGAACCTCCTCTTCATCAGAACTTGTTCCTTCCTTCCCCTTGGGATCATAATCTTCTTCCTCATTAGTGGTCCAACCATAATGATCCGAGTCACCATAGACCTAGGGGTTAACAAGGTAATCAGTCACATAGCTCTCCCCCTCTGAATCTTGAGAAGACATCTTGCCCTAAATCTGGGGCAGAAACAGGTTCGAAACGAAAACATAAGATATTTGCGTGATACGAGGGTCAGACCTTTCGGGAGAATATATAATGAATTTTTACCGACCAAAAGGAGTATTCCACCATAAAACGGAGTCCGGGAGGCACACGAGGTTCCCACAAGCCACCCAGGAGCGGCCAAGGGGTAGGCCGCGTCTGGCAGGCTTGTCGCATCCTCGTGCGCTTTCCGGACTACTATAAATTTTTCTATTTTTCTAAATATTCCAAAACAGAGAAAAATTGCTACTGGAACCGATTTGGAGTCCGTTTACTTACCGAATCACATACCTCTTCGTTTTTGGAGTCTGAAACAGGCTGATAAATATCCCTTATGTACTCCTCCAAAGTTATGCTATTAATAATATTGCTTTCAACATTTATGGGAGTACCTCAGATATAATGCTTGATTCTTTGCCCATTTACAACTCTCGAAAAATTACCTTCCGTGTTGTTGATCTTTATGGTACCGGAACGATATACTTCCTCAACAATGTAAGGACCTTCCCATTTAGAGAGAAGCTTGCCTACAAAAAATCTTAAACGAGAATTGTATAGCAAGACATAATCGCCTACATTGAACTCACGTTTTTGTATCCTTTTATCATGCCACCTCTTAACCTTTTCTTTAAACAACTTTGCATTTTCATATGTGTGAGTTCTCCATTCATCAAGTGAGCTAATATCAAATAACCTCTTCTCACCAGCAAGTTTGAAATCGAAGTTGAGCTCTTTTATTGCCCAATAAGCCTTATGCTCTAGCTCAAGAGGTAAATGACATGCTTTACCGTAAACCATTTTGTACGGAGACATGCCCATGGGATTCTTATAAGCAGTTCTATAAGCCCACAGTGCATCATCAACCTTCTTAGACCAATTCTTTCTAGCCTATTAACACTCTTTTGCAGAATTAGTTTAATTTCTCTATTACTTAGCTCTACTTGACCACTGGACTGAGGGTGATAGGGAGATGCAATTCTATGGTTGACATCATACTTAGCAAGCGTTTTACGAAAAGCAACATGAATAAAATGTGAACCACCATCAGTCATTAAATATCTAGGGACTCCAAATCTAGGGAAAATAACTTCTTTAAGCATCCTAAAAGAGGTGTTGTGATCAGCACTACTAGTTGGGATAGCTTCTACCCACTTAGTAACGTAATCAACAACAACTAGGATATGAGTATACCCGTTCGACTTTGGAAAAGGTCCCATATAATCAAAACCCCAAACATCAAATGGTTCAATAACAAGTGAATACTTCATAGGCATTCCCTGACGTTTACTGATATTACCTATTCTTTGACATTCATCACAAGACAAGACAAACTTACTGGCATCCTTGAAGAGAGTAGGCCAATAAAATCCGGATTGTAGTACCTTGTGTGCAGTTCTATCTCCCATATGGTGCCCTCCGTAAGCCTCAGAGTGACACTTCTATAGGATATGTCCCTGTTCATGCTCAGGTACACAACGTCTAATAACACCATCTACTCCTTCTTTGTAAAGGTGAGGATCATCCCAAAAGTAATGTCTCAAATCAAAGAAGAATTTCTTCTTTTGTTGGTATGTGAAACTAGGTGGTATATATTTGGCAACAATATGATTTGCATAATCAGCATACCAAGGTGCACTATGTGATGCATTGATGACATTCAATGGTTCATCTGGAAAGCTATTATCAATAGGTTGTGGGTCATCAAGAACATTCTCCAGCCTAGACAAGTTGTCTGCTACGGGGTTCTCAGCACCCTTCTTATCAACAACATGCAAATCAAATTCTTGTAGCAAGAGAAACCATCTGATAAGTCTAGGTTTAGCATCTTTCTTTTCCATAAGATACTTAATAGCAGCATGATTAGTGTGAATAGTAACTTTGGAATCAACAATGTAAGATCTGAACTTTTCACATGCAAACACGACTGCTAAAAATTCCTTTTTAGTAGTAGCATAGTTTCTTTGGGCACTGTCTAGAGTTTTACTAGCATAATGAATAACATTCAATTTCTTATCAACTCTTTGTCCTAGAACATCACCAACAGCATAATCACTAGCATCACACATAATTTCAAAAGGTAGGTTCCAATCAGGTGGTTGAACAATAGGTGCAGTTATCAAGGCCTTCTTAAGTATTTCAAATGCTTCCTCACAATCATCGTCAAAAAAAAGGAATATCCTTTTGCAAGAGATTGGTAAGAGGCCTAGAAATCTTAGATAAGTCCTTAATGAACCTTCTATAGAAACCAGCATGACCAAGGAAACTTCTTATATCTTTAATGTCTGTAGGGCATGGCATTTTCTCGATAGCAACAACTTTAGCCTTATCGACTTCAATACCTTTTTCAGAAATTTTATGTCCTAAGACGATGCCTTCATTAACCATAAAGTGGCACTTCTCCCAATTCAAGAGAAGGTTGGTATATTTACATCTCTGCAAAACTCGATCAAGGTTGTTGAGGCAATCATCAAAAGAAGACCCGTAAACGGAGAAGTCATCCATGAAAACCTCAACAATCTTTTCACGTAAGTCAGAGAATATAGCCATCATACATCTTTGAAAGGTAGCAGGTGCATTACATAAGCCTAAAGGCATACGTCTATAAGCAAAGGTACCGAAAGGGCAGGTAAAAGTGGTTTTCTCCTGATCAGATTGTGCAACGGGTATTTGGGAGAAACCAGAATAACCATCTAGAAAGCAGAAGTGTGTGTGTTTAGCCAATCTTTCTAGCATTTGGTCAATAAAAATCAAAGGGTAATGATCTTTCCTAGTTGCTTTATTCAATTTCCTAAAATCAATTACCATCCTATAGCCAGTAATAATTCTCTGTGGGCTCGATTCACCTTTATCATTAGGGACAACAGTAATACCTCCCTTCTTAGGGACGCAATGCACCGAACTTACCCAATCACTATGAGGAACACGATAGATAATACCTGCTTCCAGGAGCTTTAGTATTTCTTTTCTTACTACCTCTTTCATCTTAGGATTTAATCTCCGTTGATGATCGGCAACTGGTTTGGAATCAGGATCGGTTTTAATTTTATGCTGGCATAGAGTGGGACTAATGCCATTAAGATCATCAAGAGTATATCCAATAGCAGCACGGTGCTTCCTCAGAGTTTTCAATAATTTCTTTTCTTCATGCTGTGAAAGGCTAGCACTAATAATAACAGGATATATCTATTTTTCATCAAGATAAGCATACTTAAGAGTATCAGGTAACTGCTTAAGCTCAAACACAGGATCACCCTTTGGTGGGGGTGGATCTCCAAGCAGTTCAACATGCAAATTATTCTTAAGGATAGGATGTTGTTCAAAGATAACTCTATCTATCTCATTCCTATCATCCATATGCATATCATTTTCATGCTCAAGCAAGTATTGCTCTAAAGGATCAGTTGGAGGAACAACAATAGACAATTCTTTTTCAACAGGTTGTCTACCAAACTTGGAGAAATTGAATTCACGTGACGCAACCTTCAAAGCCAACAGTGACAGTTTGCTTCTCATAGTCAATATGAGCATTGACAGTATTGAGGAAAGGTCTGCCAAATATGATGGGACAAAATCTATCTTGTGTGGTAGCAAGAACGAGAAAATCAGCAGGATACTTAGTTTTACCACACAAGGCTTCAACATCTCTAACAATTCCCAAAGGGCAGATAGTATCTCTATGGGCAAGCTGAATAGTAACATCAATAGGTTCCATCTCGACAGGTGCAATCTCGTCTTTAATTTCATCATATAAACATCGAGGTATTGCACTAACATTAGCACCCACGTCACATAAACCATGATAACAATGATCTCCTATCTTAACAGAAACAACAGGCATGCCAAAAACAGGCCTATGTTTGTCTCTAGCATGAGGTTTAGCAATTCTAGCAGCATCTTCAGAGAAGTGAATATCATGCCATCAACATTGTCGGACAGGAGATCTTTGATAATAGCAATGCTAGGTTCAACTCTAATTTGCTCAGGGGGTGTAGGTGTTCTAATGTAGCCCTTACATATCACAGTTGGAGCTTTAGCATGATCCTTTATTCTAACAGGGAAAGGTGATTTCTCAATGTAAGCACTAGGAACAATAGGATCATTATAAGCAATGACTTTCTCTTCAACTCGATTGGATTTAACTACATTTACTTCTATGGGAGGATGATATTTAAACCACTTCTCTTTAGGGAGATTAATATGAGTAGCAAATGATTCACATAATGAAGCTACTATCTCAGAGTCAAGTCCATGTTTAGCGCTAAAATCACAAAAAGTATTTGTTTCAACGAAGGATTTAACGCAATCGAACTTAAGATTCATACCTGTTTCCTTACCTTCATCAAACTCCCAATCTTCAGAGTTGCGTTTAATTCTTTCCAATAAATTCCATTTGAAATCAATATCTCTCTTCATAAAAGAACAGTACAAGAAGTGTCAAGCATGGTGCGATTATCATGACAAAGCCGAGCATAAAAGTTCTGAATAATAATTTCTCTCGAGCTCATGGTTGGGGCATGAGTATAACATTGACTTAAGACTCCCCCAAGCTTGAGCGGTACTTTCTCTATCACAAGGCCAAAAATTATAGATATAATTCCGATCACGATGTACCAAATGCATAGGATAAAACTTTTGATGAAATTCCAATTTCAATCTGTTGTAGTTCCATGTCTAGTATCATTAGATAGCCTATACCATGTCCATGCTTTATACCTCAAAGATAAGGGAAGGACCTTCCTCTTGACCTCATCCTCGGGCAAACCTGCAAGCTTAAATAAACCACAAACTTCATCTACATAGATTAGATGCAAGTCGGGATGTGATGTTCCATCTCCTGTAAAAGGATTAGCCAACAGTTTCTCTAGCATACCCGAAGGAATTTCATAACAAATATTTTCAGTAGGTGTAGTAGGTTGAGGAGCAACTCCTTGTGCTTCTGTTCGAGGTGAAGATACCCCAAACAAGCTCCTCAAAGGATTAGTTACCATAGTGACAAGTGACAATAAATTTCAGCACACTATATAAATGTTTCCTTACCAAATTCCACTTACCAAAGGCGCTTCACTCCCCGGCAACGACGCCAGAAAAGAGTCTTGATGACCCACAAGTGTAGGGGATCTATCGTAGTCCTTTTGATAAGTAAGAGTGTCAAACCCAACGAGGAGCAGAAGGAACTAACAAGTGGTTTTCAGCAAGGTATTCTGTGCACGCACTGAAATTATCGGTAACAGATTGTTGTGTGATAAGATAATTCATAGCAAGTAGCAAGTAACAATAGTAACAAAGGTGCAGAAAGATGGCCCAATCCCTTTTGTAGCACGGGACAAGCCTGGACGAACTCTTATGTGAGGTAAAGTGCTCCCGAGGACACATGCGAATTTCTGTCAAGCTAGCTTTCATCATGTTCATATGATTCGCGTTCGCTACTTTGATAATTTGATATGTGGGTGGACCGGTGCTTGGGTGCTGTCCTTACTGGGACAAACATCCCACTTATGATTAACCCCTCTCGCAAGCATCCACAACTACGAAAGAAGAATTAAGACAAAGTCTAACAATAGCATTAAACTAGTGGATCCAAATCAGCCCCTTACGAAGCAACGCATAAACTAGGGTTTAAGTTTCTGTCACTCTAGCAACCCATCATCTACTTATTACTTCCCAATGCCTTCCTCTAGGCCCAAATAATGGTAAACTGTCATGTAGTCGACGTTCACATAACACCACTAGAGGAAAGACAACATACATCGCATCAAAATATCGAACGAATACCAAATTCACATGACTACTTCTAGCAAGACTTATCCCATGTCCTCAGGAACAAAAGTGACTACTCACAAAGCATAATTATATTCATGACCAGAGAGGTGTTGAATAGAATTAGGGATCTGAACATATGATCTTCCACCGAGTAATCCAACTGGCATCAACTACAAAGAGTAATTAACACTACTAGCAACCTTACAAGTACCAATCGGAGTCGCGAGACGGAGATTGGTTACAAGAGATGAACTAGGGTTTGGAGATGAGATGGTGCTGATGAAGATATTGATGGAGATGAGTCCCCTCCGATGAGAGGAGTGTTGGTGATGACGATGGCGACGATTTCCCCCTCCGGGAGGGAAGTTTCCCCGGCAGGACGGCCCTGCGGGAGCTCTAGATTGATTATGCTCAAGTTACACCTTGTGGCCGTGGCGTCTCTTCCCGAAAGCCTCCTCTTGATTTTTTCTAGAATGAAACCCTTCTTATAGCAAAAGATGGGAGCCAGAGGGGTAACAGGGGGCCCACAAGCCACCCAGGCGCGGCCAGGGGGGTAGGCTGCGCCTGGCAGGCTTGTGGCCTCCTGGTGGCTCCCCTCCGGTACTTCTTCCGCCCAGTATTTTTTATAAAATCCAAAATAAATCCTCGTTGATTTTCACGGCTTTTGGAGTTGCGCAGAATAGGTATCTCAAACTTGTTCCTTTTTCAGACCAGAATTCTAGCTGCCGGCATTCTCCCTCTTCATGTAAACCTTATAAGATAAGAGAGAAAAGGCATAAGTATTGTACCGTAGTGTAATAACAGCCCATAAAGCGATAAATATCAACATAAAAGCATGATGCAAAATGGATGTATCATCCCCCTGCATCGGACGTAGGCTGCAATTCCTCTGGCACAGTTGAAAATGCGGACCCAGCAATAGCTCGTCTGATCAAGTTTGCTGCTGCCCAGGGATTATTGATCTTCGACATTCTTCAAGAGTTCAAGGCCGTGGACCATGACACCACGCGGGTTGTTACATAATAATACCGTGCGACCCGTCAAGTTGCGCCCCAGTCAACCCAGTCCCTATTGCCAAGCTCAGTGCCACCCTCGCAGCTGATACTGCCTTCGCAACCCGTGGACCCATATCAGCCCGGAGACATCCACTGTAACTCCATTCTGGGAGCTATCAGGCGACATCGTCGTCGGGATGTGTTCCGTCAAGTTCCCCTTGCAGCTCCAGCAGTTGAGCCCCAACCCATGGAAGTGCCCTAAGACCCAGACAAGAGTTGTCTCAGCCTTCGTCCCCCAGGAGAGCCCGAGCAAGAGTAAGCCCATTTCTGGCTTCGGCAGTGAGCGAAGCCAGTAGATGCTGCAAGGAGGTGTGTTGCGAAGACTATTTCTTCGCCCACGTCTAGTATTAGGACACTGTAGTTGGAGTGAGTTGTTGTTAGCCGCCCAGTAGAGCCGTGTGTTGTTGTACTGCTTGCATTGCATGTGCCTGTGTGCTATTGTGATGTCATGTATGCTTACTTGCCCTGTGTGCTTGGTTCGTCTATCACACTGCTAAGTAGAAATGTTTAACACAGCTGTCATTGGATTTATTAAGAAGATTTTGGTCAGTAGAGCACTTACACCTAAAACCATCGGACTCGCCTAGAGTCCCTAATAAAATGTGAGCTGGTATAGGTGCCAGGAGTACATACACCCACTAGCATTAAAACACTTTAGTGTAATCTGCTTGATAGGATTCCTTCTTTGCCTGCATTTTTCCATCATGTGCGTTCTGCATCTGCTTGCATAATAGTGAGAATAGATTGCGTGTGCATCGTGTGAGAAATGTCTGCATACTAGTTGCAATCTCGGAGAAATTCTGAGAGATTTGATTGCATCATAGGCCGTTACAACCCTTCCAGACCAAGACCTAATACTAGATTTTAACCCTAGTACCCACTAGTCGTGGATGTTGTTCAGCAAGGAGCAACCAGCAACGTGGTCTCCACACTGCCAGAACTCTGCTGACTACACCACACTAACCCCAAACTCAGCAGCGCCTCGGTCACCATCTTGTGTGATGTTGACAGGTCGCCTTTGCCGCCCCCGCCAGCGCTTATTTCGCCGTCCTGAGACGGTGTAGTTGGCCCTCAGCTATCCCTCTAGCCACGGCATCACGACGATCATCAAGGATCATCGCGAATAGTAGCACCGAGCCGCCTACCGACGCCGCCAGTAGGCCAGCCAAGAGAATCGTGAGTAGCTCCGACCCCACACCCGCCATTAATGTCGTGCCTTGCGCTCCTGCAACCAGAAAGATGAGGAGAAGAGGAGGAAGAAGTGAGGTAGGATGCGAGGTAAAAGAGGAAGGAACCGCGGTCGCTTTTATAGCCCCGGTCCGGCGTACAGTGAGCGAGGTCCAGGAGGCCGCGCGCTCGATCTTCGGCGTCCAGGAGGGAATCCGAGAGCAGTGCCGACCGGCGTTGGCCCGCAATGGGAGTGCTCTCTGCGTCGGCCTCGTGCATGCCGCGCACTACCGTCGTAGGGTGCTTTATTCCCTAGGAGCTAGGCGTGCGTAGTGCCTAGCCGCACTCCGAGCAGTGCACGAGCGAGAGGGAGTGAGAGTCGTTGGCTGGAGAAAGAAGAAGAAGAAGGCTGCCGGTGGGCCCTGGTCCTACTTGCGAGCGAAGGAGGCCACTATTTATAATGGTGCCCCAAGCATTTTCGAAAAAAGGAAATTATGTTTTTTCTAAAAATGATAGGGCTACCCAGTGACCCCCGCGTGTAGAGTAGATCCCGCGGTATTTGTGTCTCGATCTGGGTGTACCAGTTTTGGTGCTCTTAACTCGGTTGCTTTCAACCAGTGGGTTAAGACCAAGCCCAGAAGTTTTCACAAGAGGCGTAGTAGTAATAGTTGTTTTGCTAAGCTAACCCTGGGAATCTCGAGGACGAGATTCTTCTAAGAGGGGAAGGTTTGTAACACCCCAAAAATCGGGTTATCGATTTTTGTGCTCTTATTCTTATTAGCTTTTCTCTCCCAGATTTTCCTCTGGAATTTGGCAAATGACCACGTGAATCCAATCTATCCTCAACCACTCCGTGCTTTTCCCATGTCCTTGTGCCAGCTTGCCCTTGTTGAGTAAACCCCGAACCTCTTTGAAATCCTAGCTACGAAATATTGGAAGTAGGAATCCTACCTTTGTGTTTACAAAGGAGCCATCATTTCCCTTGCTCTGATAATTTCCCAATTATTCTGAGAGATCATTCTTCCCTCATAGACCCTAGATGTGCAAAAATATTGCCAAGTCATATGCCATATTTCTCCTCTAGAATTAGCCTTTCTGAGGAATTAAATCCAAGAAAATATCTATCCATCTCCCAAGGTCATGAAAACTTGTGGAGATATCCTTTGTGATTCTATGAAGCTCTCATAAAATATTGGCCATCACTGAGTAGGGAAAAATGTTTTTTTCCTATTTAAATCCAATATTCCAATTTGGGGCCTTTCCAAAGGAACTACGATTTTGGTAGCTATTAAAAATCCCAAATAATTTGTGGAGTTTCTATTATCCATTTATTCATCATTTCCATCAAAATATCAAGTTCCCCAATTCAAAAATTGAGCACAATATCCCTTTGTAGATTCTGTCCAGATTTTCTGTTTGCTAAGGAAGTGCTTGATTCCTTGTTTACCTTGAGCTGAAATTTTGCAGAGTAGTTCATTATGATAAATAATCCTTGTCCACTAAAGTTTAGCCCATTCCATCAAGCCAATCTTCCTCAGTTAATTATTTAAGATTATGTACAGATTGGAGTATTGTGAAGGAAGTACCATTTATATTTGTGCAATGGTATGAAACTTCTACAGTGAATTCATATGCCCAAATCATGAGTCTTCTCCAAATTTCAGCCATTTCCATCTAGCCAATTGACCCCAGCATCATCTTATTCATTTCTGGTCAGTATGCTAAGTTACAAAGGAAGTACCCCTTAGACTTATTGGATTGTGCTGAATTTTGTCCAAGATAGTGATCTTAGTGAGTGGTCACCCTCAGCCAAGAGGTGCACTATGGTGGCCACACCACATCACAAACACCTTGTTATTGGAAACTATTTGACTTTGGTCACCTCATTGCTCCCCAGTGGTGTGTGATGTGTCATTTCAACTGAGAACAGTGTGTAGATAAGCTTAGACATTATTTGAGAGCTTGTGGGGTATGGCAATGTCGTGGCACCTTGGTGACCACGTGCAGAGCGTGCCAAAACCAAGCTCTGTGCATTGAGGTCGACGGGAGCTTGTCTCCAGCAGGTTCTAACTTGTCCGGGAGTGTCGTAGAGTCTCTCCCGGCGTGCGTGAATCCTTTGGAGCCCTCTCCCCCTCGTCCCCTTGCCCCTGGAGGTGTGTGCCAAAGGGGATCCCGCCATGGATTCTCGGAGCTTCCCCCGGCATCACGAGAACCCCTTCCCAGAGCTATTTAAGGTGTCCCTCAGCCCCTCCCCGAGCTCTTAAGCCCCATCAGCCTCCTCGCCCCCTCCCCCTCCTATCGAGCCCCGAGCTCCTCCTCTCTCCTTGGCTGCAGCACTGCCACCGCCGCCGCGCCTTGCTCTGTTCGTCCCCGGCGGCAAGGCTTCCTCCCTCGGGCACAGTGTGGCACGGGGAATCCGCCTTAAATAGCTCCACCTCTCATGCGGGGGAGCAACAGCAACGATGACGGCCGACGCCCTCCC
Organism: Hordeum vulgare subsp. vulgare; assembly: GCF_904849725.1. Taxonomy (NCBI): domain Eukaryota; kingdom Viridiplantae; phylum Streptophyta; class Magnoliopsida; order Poales; family Poaceae; genus Hordeum; species Hordeum vulgare. The sequence goes on along the minus strand of NC_058521.1, from coordinate 120,232,771 downwards.
CTAGTCCTTGTCGCGGCTGGGAGAGAGGAAGGAGACGGGCAAGAGAGAGAGGGAGGAGAGAGAGAGAGAGGAGAGTTTGGACAGTCCCACCAGTCAGCCGGACTAAAGTCAACCCCTTGGGCCCGCGCGTTTTAAGTGAAAAGTAAACAGCAAAATACGCTTTCGGTTTACCGAAAGCGTATTTCCCCGAAAGGCGTCTTCTCTTTTAAAACCCCGCCGGCCGAATCTGCTATGTTGTAGACGTTCGCGAGTTAGCAACACAAATGAACACATTTCTATTTGTTTCTCAGCCTAACAAACGTACGGCCATAACTTTGTACTCGTAGCTCCGATTGAGGTAAAAACCAGCGCCCACGTCTTCGTCTCGTCGAGCCTGTTTTGATAGTATCACTTTCATAATATGTTTGCACAGTAGAAATGACTGTTTTGCCCTTGCCCCCTGATTGAGCCCTCCGAGAGGGAAACCTCTCCGACAAATCTTCTCGGTGTTTTATCGCGCTTCTTCCCGGAGTATTCATCGACCCGAGGCAAGCCAACCTCTTACCATGAGCTCCACACTTGCGTGATAACTTTGCTTGCACTATGTGTGTTTGTTTGCACCCCTTGTTAGTCTACATTTGCATATAACTATGATGGCAGAAGAACTAGTCACTAGTATTACTTTTCATCTAATATATGCCCTCAAACCTTACTCTGTGATGCAATTACATATTAAAATTATAATGCTTACGTCCGAGTGTATAGTCATGTGTTGTGTGTGACTCTGACGAACCCTTTCTCGCATTTTCTTCAATAATGGCACCATGCCTGAGTCTGAGCTGTTTCCGGCCATCCGGGGTGGATGCCAATTTTATATTTCTTTTGTCAGCAGTTGTCCCGTGTTCTGAACTGCTTTTCGGCGAGCAACTATTGAATTTCTTTCCGTGGCTGTGACCCTATGCTCTGAGCTGTTCTTCGACCGTCTTAGGAAATTGCTACATTCTTCTTATCAACACCGCCTCATGCTCTGAGCTGCTTTCCAGCCATCTTGAGACGGGGTTGAGTCATTCCAGTAATGTCCCAGATCTGTGTTGTAAAGACCGTTCTGGGGCCTACCGATTTATTTGCTGATTTTATGTGAGGGTTCCGAAGGTCTAACGTATAGCTAGAATCCGTAAAGTATTAGTTTGCCAGTTACACTACACTGTTGAGATTACTGTCTATGATTACTTTGTGAATATGGATTAACAGTAGTGGCTTGAGCTTATTATTTATCAGATTACTGTGACGTCGGAGCGTCAGCTATAACAAAAATATTATTCAGGATAAGATACCTAGTTGGTTGATCAGAGTCACCTATCCAGGCTCATCAGTGCAACCACATTTGCCGATATGGGACGACCGTGACTTGGTCTGATCGCGTGCTCTTTCACCGGTACCTCCAAGGAAGGAGGGTTATGCACGCGTGCTACCCTGATCGAATAGGCGGTGATAACCCTGTGAGCCAGTTGAGTTGTTTGTGTCGGCATCCCCGGATGGGGCAGTTTAGTTTGGCCACGACGGTGGTAGGTGTCATAAGGACACAGGACCACCCAGGGCAGGACTCCGAGGGAGGATGAATGCCGGTGGTACGATGAAAGAGTCACGGGTCAGACAAGTTTCGTTGGAGCAACACTGGTCCACTCGAATGGGATCATGAGGACAGTGCTCCATAGTGTGGGTAAAGTGTGCAACCTCTGCAGAGTGTCAAACCTATTCGAATAGTCGTGTCCACGGTAATGGACAGCCCGACCAGACCTCAGTAGATGGTCAACCATATCAGTCTTAGTAATGATGGAAGAACTCGTCTCATGTGAACATCAGAGGATGTTGATAACATGATGTGTTGGTCAAGAGAAGGCTATATGATGAATGGTCAGATGACCGTGTGATGTGATTTGAATCCGTTTCAGATTGGATTACGAGTATGACGAGGGTTCTGGGACAACCCAGAAGAGAGTAAGTTGACATTTAGTCACATTAAGATGGTTAAGCACTTGTTGTGATCTTTGTCATGCTAGTGAGGTAGATTACATGTTTAGCCATGTCATGCTATGCTTGATACATATTTTTCCTGTTAATTCCATGCCATGCTTAGAATAGCTATTATATAATTATTATGCTTGCTTTGTTATCTGTTGTTTGGATGCTATGTATTTGATTGTCTTGCGAGTACATTCAAAGTACTCACCTGGCCTTGCACGTGGCCAGTTGCAGGAGAAGACTCGTCGTGCTAGATCCTAACCCAGTTAGTCTTGAGAGTTATGTAGCCCGGCCAGGGACGTCGTTGCCGTTGTATCAAGACCTCTACTTCCATTTAGTTAGCTTTGGAGTTGTGTAATATTGTTGTAAACAACAGTATTTTAATACACCATTATATTAATAAAGCCATTTTTGCCTGGAATTTTCTGTGTCATGTCTTTGGCGTGCGTCCGGTCTTATCCTGGGGACGGATGTGCGTCAGCCCTCTATCGGGGTGCCACACGTTCTCCACTCCGGTATTTCTTATTTCCTTCGGGAAAAACATAAAAAGGGTGATTCCGAGAAATTTTATTTTCTGCACAAAAAACAACACCATGGTAATTCTGTTGAAAAGACGGTTAGTCTGGGTTAGTTCTAATCAAATTATATAAAGTGCACCAAAACCATATAAAAGTATTGTAAACATAAGCAAATATGGCATGAATACTTCATAAATTAACGATACGTTGGAGACGTATCACTACCTCAAGAAGCACAAGGTGAATCTACCTCGAGGAGGCCCCTCGGCAGGTTACATGCAAATAATTTTCATAATTTGATTCACAATTATGGAGTGGAGAATATTTCTCGCTCGTATATACCGTCCAACTCAGATATCTCTCGTCCAAGTGAAAGTGATGCAATAAAAAGCTCTTGGTGGCCACATAATAAACATATCATGGTGGAAGTGCAAAAGAACAGTGCAATGATTCAATAGTTACTTTATGAGATGAGGGACTTAATGGCTGCCCTCCTTACCTTTGCGGATAACAAGCATATTGCATCATCACCACCATCACCCAAGAAGGACACCTGATTAAATGGGTATGGGAACCACCCATAGCTTGGTCCATGCTTGGGGGAGGTACCCGGTATCGCATCACCATCACTTTTAGCATTACTATCTATCTTGGTTCGGTCCTTAGCTATTTCGTGATTGTGATAAATAAAATTCCAGAATTTCTTTGCTTAGAATCTTTGCTTTGAGATCTACGTACCCTTGTAATCAAGTGTGAAAGTTATATAATGAAGATTAGTTGAGTTTGTGTGCTTTACTTAGATGCACCCATCATCATAGCATGGCAATAAAAGAAATAGAAAAGATCATATGATTATCTCATGGGGAGTAATGGCTTCACATAGAAAAGGGTATAAGTGATAAAAGTTGTTGGGAATTAAAAGCATAGTATTATTCATTGGTACAATCTAAGCAACATTATGATAGAGGGAGGAGATTCACATACAAATAGACCAGCTTGGACATCTTATATGATTGTGAGACCTCACCAGCTATTATGTAATGATCAAGTGTTGATGTGGAAGACAACATAATGATCATGGTAGTTTATATTTACAAGGAAGTTATATGGTCTTGGATCCTTTAACATGTGGTGCTTGCTTTAGATCTTTTGCTAGCCCAAACTTTACGTACTAAGTAGAGATACTACTTGTGCATCCATGACCCCTTAAAACCAAGTTTCTTTCCATGAGAGTACACCATACCTACCTATGGATTCAATAAGATCCATCATGTAAGTTTTCATCGGTGCATCAAGCAATAAAAATTTCTTCTAAATATGCATGATCTTTTATTACAAGGGAAAATAAGCTTTGTACGATCTTGTGATGGCAAAGAAATAAAAGTGACAAAGTGCATACTAGATTTTGTTATCATAAGGGGAAATATGAAGTGACGTTCCTTTGTATTAAGAGCTTGCACATCCAAATCTTAAAAGAGAATGACAACCTCTGCTTCCCTCTAAGAATGGTCGATCTTTTACTTTTGTGTATTTACTTCTACACTAGAGTCAACAAAGTTTATTCCTCTTCCTACATATTAACTCTATAGTGGCAAGCATAATGTGTTGAGGAAATATTCAGACTTATATATCTAGGTGGATGTTGATGATCATGATTTATTATTGTTCACATTATCCTTGAGGTAAATGAGTTGGGTGGCAAATCATTTAATTCGTTATCTTCCTATGTGTCCTATGGAAAAATGAGCTCCAAAAATATGTATTGAGTGTGAGCAATTGTAGAAGATTAAATTATTGTTGATTACGTGCACTTGCTAATAAGAAATATCTTACATAGACTCTCCTTTGAAATATGATGAATTATGATTGTCCCGATGACTGAGAACATAGTTTGTTGATTATCAATAAGGTTTATGCTTCATACTTCAATAATTGTGAATGGATTGTTACTTGTTTATGACAAGATATATGATAAAATACTTGCTGCTATGCTAATATTCATGATGCTCCTATGTCCGTATTTCGTTTTTATCGACTTCTCCCAATCAAATAACATGGCTATTATTTTCGAGCTCAGCTATTGCTTGAGGACAAGCAAGGTCTAAGCTTGGGGAGTTGATACGTCCATTTTGCATCATGATTTCTTAATAATATTTGTGTTATTCTTGTCCATTATTCCGTATTATCATACAATTATAATTCTCTTTCTCTCTTAATATGAAAGGTACATCACAAAGAGGGAAATATCTCGAAACTAGTATTCTCGACCGGGAAACCAAGAAAAAGGCGGAAAAATCACCAGACTCCAAATGAAATGAAACTTCACGGAGAATTTTTATGGAATATTTAAGAATTATTGGGCCAAAAATATACCACAGGGGGGCCACCTGTTGGCCACAAGCCAACATGGCGCACCCTGATGGCTTGTGGGGGGCCTGCAGGTCTCCCGACCCCCCCCCTCTTCTCCTATATGGTGTGTTTTAACCTGGAAAAATCATAATAAACCTTTCGTGATGAAGCGCAGCCATCTCTAGGTAGAAACCTGGGTAGAGGTCCTTTTGCACCTCGGCAGTCAGATTTTGCCGCGGGAATTCCTCTCCGGGAGGGTGAGATCGAAGCCATCGTCATCACCAATGCTTCCACCTTCGCGGGAGGACCAATCTTCATAAACATCCTCATGAACACCATGTCATCTCCAACCCTAGTTCATCTCTTGTATTCAATCTTTGTCTCAAATCCTCAGATTGGTACTTCTAGGTTACTAGTTGTTCCTGAGGACATGGGTGGAGTCTTGTTATAAGTAATCATTTGAAGCTGGTATTCGTTTGATATTTTGATGATATGTATGTTGTTACTTCTATTAGTGGTGTCATGTGAACATCGACTGCGTGACACTTCAGCATGTTATGGGCCTAAGGGAAGTCAATGTGGAGTAACAAGTAAATGATGGGTTGCGAGAGTGACAAAAGCTTAAACCCTAGTTTATGAGTGGATTCATAAGGGGCTGATTTGGATCCACACATTTAATGTTATGGTTATATTTGTCTTAATTATTCTTCCGTAGTTGCGGATGCGTGCGAGAGAGAGAGAGTAATCATAAGTTGGTTGTTTGTTCAAGTAAAAAGCAACAAATTAGCACCGGTCCACCAACATATCAAATTATCAAAGTAGCGAACGTTAATCAACTCAACATGATGAACATGACTAGACAGAAATTTCCATGTGTCCTTGAGAGTGCTTGCTTAATATAGCAGTACTTTCAGGCTTGTCCTTTCTACAAAAAGAATTGGGCTACCTTGCTGCACCTTTGATACTATTGTCACTTGTCACTTATTACAAATTATCTTGCTACAAAAGTATCTATCATTGTTACTCACAACATTTGCACATAATACCTTGCTAAAAACGCTTATCATTTACTTTTGCTCCTCGTTGGGTTCGAAACTCTACTTATCGGAAGGACTATGTTTGATCCCTTATACATGTGGGTCATCAATGGTGACACCGGATTTTCGAAGAGAGACGTAAATCCTGTGAGCTATGAGGTATCAGACGTACGGTAACCACCGGCCGTCTGGTCAATGCAGAGGCAAAATAGCACAACCCAACAGAGAAACTTGTGCACAAGTGATGAGGAGCAAGAGATGAAATTTAGATGCAAATCAGAGGTTTTTGTGGGTTTTGAGAAACTCTTTTGTGAGAGGCTGTGATCTCCTCTTAATAGTGTGGGATCCCTGTACTCAAGAGCAAACCGAAAAGATCTAAATTATTTGTCTTGTTTCTCCGTACTTCGGTAGTTTAGATAGATTAGTCATGATACACACAATGGTCATTGGGAACTAAACTTGACTTACACTTGATAGAAATGATAAGTTCACTATATGCATGTCGTCATCACCATAAAAATATGATTAAGGGCATGATTGCACTTTGAGATGAGTTCAAACATTTTTAAACTATCAGACCACGTATCAAGATTTCGCGTCATGGAGGACGCCTTGCTGGCTCAAATGGAACAGCAGGATTCAACCGCGTTAAAGAAGCAAACCACCATAGGCATACTCATCTATCAAAGCGCCTTTGATGCTCTAATACATAAGAGGCATCAAGGAAAATAAAGATGCATATAACAAGATCCAAAACTGCCCTCGATGCACTCTAATACGTCTCCAACGTATCTATAATTTTTGATTGTTCCATGCTGATATATTATCATTCTAGAATAATTTTGGGGTATTTATTTACAATTCTATATTACTTTTGAGCACTAACCTATTGACCCAGTGCCCAATGCCAGTTGTTGTTTTCTGTGTGTATTTCACTTTTCAGGTTTTCCATACCAAACAAAGTCCAATTTCCCTAAAACTTTTTGGTGATTTTTTGGACCAGAAGAAGACCAACGAGCATCGAAATAAGGCTGGCGGCCTCACAAGGGGCTTTAGATGACAATAGGGCACGGCCTTGGGGGTGCCTTTATAGCTCATGCCTCCCTCGTGGCCCTCGCAACACTGTTCTTTGGCTTATAAATTCTCATCTACCGTAAAAACACCAAAGGGAGTCCCGAAATACTTTTTACACTGCCACAAGTCTCTGTTCTGGTGGGAGGCCATGTGGAGCTCCGTTTCAGCACCCTGTCGGAGGGGGGATCAATCACGGAGGGCCTCTTCATCAACCTTTTTACCCTCACGATGATGTGTGAGTAGTTCACCATAGACCTACGGGTCCATGGCCAGTACCTAGATGGCAATATCTCTCTCTCTCTTTGATCTTCAATACAATGATCTCACATCTTAGCTTTGATACATATGATGTAATTCCTTTTGTGCGGTGTGTTTGTTGGGATCTGATGAATTGTGGGTTTATGTTCAGATTACTCATGATAAATATTTGAGTCTACTCTGAATAATTATATCATTCCTATGTGCATTATTATGATAGCTTCATACTTCTCTCCTATCTATTGAAATAGTTTGGCCATCTAGATCGCTATTTATTCGGTGAGAGAGGTGTGTTTTGGTAGGTTCAACCTAGCGAATTTCTATATCCCGCTAACAGAAGGGTATAAGAAGCGTCTTTGTGTTGGTGCTACTAAGGATAAAACGATTGGGTTTATTCATATTGCTTGAGTTTACTTTGTCTATGTCATGTCATTGTTCTCCATGCATTACTCTATTTTACTTAATATTCTAGATGCATGTTGCATAGCGGTCGATGAGTGGAGTAATAGTAATAGGTGCACACAAGAGTCGGACTATTTGTGTATGGACGTGATGCCTATATACATGATCATTGTCGTGAATATTGTGTAACTATCCGCTTTTATGTCAATTTCCCAACATTAATTTGTTTACCCACCGTAAGCTATTTTTCATGAGAGATGCCATTAGGGAAAGCTATGCCCCGGTCTATTCACAACATATTTATAAACCTTCATTACCTTGCTGCCATTTACTTGTTTTTATTTTATCTTGCTATCTGCAATTATCTAGACACCTCACTTTCTTGCAAATAACAAGGCAGGAGGATTGACGACCCTCTTTCGTGCGTTGGGTGCAAGTTGTTTGTTGTTTTGTGTGCAACCGCTGAAAACGCTTATGGTTGATATTCCTATTGGTTCGATAAATCTTGGTTTCATAACCAAGGGAAATACTTACCCACATTGTGATGCGATAACTCGTGCCTCTTCACGGAGACCCCAACGCAGATCACAAGTATGCTGAAGGATTTCTGGCATCGTTGCCAGGGAATATCATCACCAACTACCAAGTAACTCCACACAAAATTACATTCACTTGTTCCTCTTTTTATTTGCTTGTATATTTAGCTTGTCTCATAAAAATAAAAATACAAAAATATTTATCTTTGCTTTTAGGTAGTCTTTTGGTTTGAAGTCATGGCTAGTTCTTCCTTTGTTCGCGTTACTCCCAATAATGATGTTGTCAATTTTAAACGACGGGGAGGAGAAAGTTTTAAAGATTCTTGGTATAGTATTTTCTATGCTCAAAATAAACCAACTAATAAGCTATCCACTACTACCTTTCTCTATAATTTTTATGTTGGTGTGACACTTGGTATAGGTTTGTCCTTGACACCATCACCGGTGGGAATGTCCTTATGTATCACACTTTGGATGCTTATAATAACATTGAAAATCTTTTTGGAACACCTCCCATTATCATTAATGAACAAATTTAACCTTGGAACATGTTATGCAAAGACTTGATGTTATTGAAAGGAAAATGGTTACTCACGAACCAATTGATGAGTTAGATAAAAAAGTTCATAATCATATCACTCAACTCGGATCCCGTGTAGGAATGGCTTTGAAAACCTTAAAGGAAAAGGACACCATTATTGATGACAAGGTAGAACAAGTTTTTTGGAGAATTGATAAAATGGAGGAGGTGATTGACAAAGTAGCTTCTGCCTTTACACCATCTAAGACTAATGCTAGTACTTCTTGAGAGAAAAATCCCAAGTTCATATACATTCCTAAGAGCATTAGTACACCTCCCACCAAAAGAAACGAAGACCTCAAAATGATGAGTGTTCACCCCATCTTCATAGACCTGACAAAGGATCCTTTTCTCAAGCCTCCTCTTGTTACTATTACCCATGGTTGTATCATTAAGGAGCTTGATAACAAAAATGACAACACTTGAAACTATGCAATATGCCTAGCTAGGGGCGTAAAAATAGCGCTTGTTGGTAGGCAACCCAATAGTCATCTTTAATTATTTTTCTTTTTTTTCTATTAGTTTGCGATAACATGAATATTTGCTCTGTAATGATTGTGTTTTTGTGATTTAAGTAGTGTTTGTGCCAAGTAAACCCTTTGGGATGATTTGCATGATGAGTAGAATTGATGCGATGCAAAAAACAGAAACTTTGACGTCCAGTGCAAACTTTCTATGATTTTACTGAACGTATATTTAAGCTGAATGTTTTACATATTATTTCCATACAAATTCCTTAGGCCATCCTATTTGTTCAGAGTTTTTGGAATTATAGAAGTATAGGTTCACTACATATTACTACAAATTGTTCTATTTCAGTCAGGTTCTATTTTTGCATGTGTAGTTTGCTTATTTTGATGATGCGATGGATTTTATCGGGGGTATAAGCCATGGAAGAGTTTATATATAGTTCCCTATTCAAAATAAAATAATCAATTTGTAACAACACTTGAAAGTATATGATATGTTGCTTATATTAACGGATCTCGCGAAGTTTTGTTGAGTTTTATGCGATTGAAGTTTTCAAGTTTTGGGTATTGTCGTGGGTATAAGTCTGACAGTAGAAGTGTAGGGTACGAAAGGATGGGCAGAGCCTTAGCTACGGCGAGGATGTATGAGTTCAGGCCCCTCTACGGTTGAGGTAAAAGCCCTACGTCTCAGTGCTCTTGGGACCTTAGTGTCGAGTGGATTATAGGGTTACAATAAGTGCCAACCCTTGCACCAGTGGGGAAGGGCGGCTTATATAGAGTGCGCTGCCCTTCATAATGGCCCGGTGGACAAGGGTGGAATAGTGGCGAATAAATGCCTACGTTACAGGTAACGTAAGCCTTAAATGCTAATAATGGTGTATGAAAACCTATGACCGTTGCCCTCCTGAGAGGTTACGATGTACAGAGTGGATTCCAATCGGTACGTTAAATATGCTCCGAGTGCTCGTCGCCGACTGGATGATGGGGGTGTCCTTAGTTCAGTCGGAACTGTCTAAGGGCCTTGTCCTCTATGAAGTGTAGTCCTTGGGTAGGACCTATAGGGCAGGCCTATGACCCTACCCTGGGACTATAACCCCATCATTAGTCCCCGAATGGATCGGGGTTGGAACGATGAAGTGATGTCCGGAGTATGGAACCGACTTGTATGGAGGTGACTTTAGCGTTGTTTGCCTCGATCCATTTTATCCTTTCAACCAGTGATCTGAGTGAATATACCAGTGAAACGAACCGTCAGGGACCGAGTGCTTCCGTGGAATCTTTCGACGTGACTGATCAACTGACAGCGCCGGATTTTCTGGGATCCTCAAATTTCGGTTGCCGCGCCCTCAGCGGGGATGACGATATCGCCATCGAGTAGGTTTTTCCTCCTTGATTACCGTGCCTTTATCTTCTCCACTAACCTCGCAGCGGCCGGTTGGGGGGATAAGATCTTGGGTCCACCTGTTAGTGACCCAGTCGGAAGCCTATTTAAGCCTCCCCGGCGGGATTTCCTGTTGCGCTGCTCATCCTCCTCTCATTAATCTCGCTCCTCCCGCCGCTCTCTGCACACCGCGAGCCTCCTCCTCCTCCTCCTCTATGGATCCGTCGCCTTCGCCATGACGAAGGGGCAGACCAGCAAGCTCGAGTCGCAGAAGAAGAAGAAGGGGGTGGCCCCTACTCAGCGGCGGCAACGGGCGCTGCCGGCGGGTTGGATCCAGGAGGATTTCCTCCCCTCCTCGGTGACGGAGAACAACGTGCTAGAGCTGGTGGAGCATGGCATGATCGTCAACAAATCCTGGAGGCTGCCGGAAGGCGAGACGGAGCCGGCGCCGAAGGAGGGGGAGCGCGTTCTGCTGCTCAGCCATGTGTTCAGAGGCTTCTCCTTTCCGCTTCATCCTTTCTTCCGAGGTATCATGACTTACTTTGGGGCGCAGCTCCATCATTTACCTCTGAACGCAATAGCCCACCTTGCTGCATTCGTCACCCTCTGCGAGTGCTTCATTGGATGTCCCCCTCACTGGGGGCTCTTTAAGTATGTCTTCTCCACTAGATCCCAAACCGTCAAAAAGCTTAGCCAGTCGGACGATAAGACCCATATCCTCCAGATCTACGGGTGTTTAGGCTTCCAGAAGAAAACAAAGAGTAGCTATCCCTCCCTCCATCTGTCCGAGTCAGTTAAGAACAGGCAATCGTCCTGGTTCTATTGCCAGGACATTGCTTGTCCGAATGCTTCGAGTGGGTTGCCGCCTTTTAGTTTAGACCGTCTGGGCCCTCCCAGGAAGCTTGCGCTCTCTAAGGGGGAAAGGATCCGGATCGAGCCTTTGGTCGACGCGTTGATAGCCATCGTCTGTAAGGGAGTCACCGGCACGGACCTGCTGCAGACTTTTCTGGGTCGGCGCATCCAGCCGCTGCAGGCCCGACACCACGCCATGTGGAACTACGCGGGGCCTTCGGATTCCACTCGGTCTCATCCAGAGGACGTGAGCGGGGAGACTGTGAGTGCGTGGGTCCGCGGCATCACAGGCGCCTGTGATAACCCCGTGGGAGCCCGGCGGGTGAAGCCCTTCCGCGCCGAAAATCCTCCTCCGAATGAGGTGAGTTCATCTTGTCGTGTGCTTTTAATCTTCTTAGCTTTATTGCTTTTCTTGTCCCGCTGAGTGACGTTGCCGACTGTGTTTTGTGCATGAGTGGACTAACTGGCATTCTGCAGTCTCGAACGGGAATCCAGCCGAGGAAGAGGACGGCAGCCAGGAGGGCAGCACGGACAGCGCCGAGTACGTCTCCGACAGTGGGGAGACGGAGGAGGAGACGGAAGAGGAGGACGAGGAGGATGGGGAGCAGAGCTCGCCACCAGAGCACCGAACCAAGCGCCGTCATGACCCCGCTGCTCCGCCGGCTCATCCAGCGGCCCCAAGTGCTCCACCAGCTCCTCCCGTGGCTCCGAGTGCTCGGAGTGTGAAGAGGACCAGGGACGCTGCTGCCGAGCCCGTGAACCAGCCGTCCAAGGTGGCCAAACCTAGTGGGCCTAAGCCTCGGAAAGCTTTGCCTCAGATGAGGATCGTTGTTCTGGTCGCCTCAGCGTAAGTGTCTTGTTCTTCCATCTTCCTTCAGTATCCGATTGAACTCCTCTTTTTGGAACTCATGCTTATCCGTCGAGTGTATTTCACTCAACAGAGCGTCTACCTCCGCCACCTATGTGCAGCGCCAGGACGATGATCCCATGGACACGGATAATGTCGCCACGTCCCAGCAAGGTACGTTGTCACGACTCCGAGAGCTGTATTATTGTTTCGTGAGTGCTGCCTTTGATCTTGACATTTTTTCTGCAATTTCATTTTGTTCAGTCGGGCTTCCTTCGGAGGTGATCCATCTGGAGGACGACGACCAAAGGGGGTCGGAGCCAGCTTTGGCGCCTGTCCCTGGGGTTATCCCATCTGCTGCCAATCCCACCATGAACGAGCCGCCTACTGAGACGGTGCCGCCGACTGAGACGGTGGCCCTCACGGCGGAACCGACTCGAGCGGAGCTCGGGATGCCCAGGGAGTCTTCTGCTGCGCCGGGTCCGTCGGCCGTTCAATATGATGCCCGGCGCCTCCCGGAAGATCAGGTAGGAGCCGCCAAGGACGCCATGATGCAGGTGGAGCTGATGGTGGGCGACGCCAAGGGAGCGTATGACTCCATCGCGTCCCAGTACAAGAAGAGCTTGGAGCTTCGGGACGATATCCGAGTAAGTGCGCTAATAAGTGTTCACTTTCCTCTTGTTACCCACTAGGGGTTTCAGTGATATACTCGGATACAGTAGGATGATTTTGCAGTGGGTTCACTCCGAGTGAACCCAGTGGGTGTAGTCCCCGAAACTTCTGCCGAGTGCTTGCACCGGCAGTTGTCTTTATATGTATTTTCCGTAATCTGAACAGATCAGAGCTGATCTGCCAGAATGGTACTAGTGGGGGCACTCCGAGTGCACCCACTGGGTGTAGTCCCCGAGAGTACTGTTACTCGGGTCGAGTAACAGTAATCTCATAGTGTTGTTTGTTTTCTATGGAGCTCGATAGCGCCGACCTGTTCGAGCTTCATACCAGTGGGGTCACTCTCAGTGAACCCACTGGGTGTAGTCCCCGAGACCGCTGTCGATTGCTTGCATCGGCAGGGGTCTGAAGAATTTTGATATTTGATTGTTTTGTCGTATCTGTCGAGACTTTTTCCTTGTTGAATGTGGCTGATCCTCCCTTTGTGTCTCTTTGGCACAAGACTTGCAAAATGGGATCTGCGTACAATGCTCTGAAGGCTGAGAAGACTCAGCTTGCTGCGGACTTGGAGGTGGCTGTGAATGACCTGGCTGGCGTGAAGGAGGCTCTTGCTGACTGAGAGAAATCTTTGAAGGAGTCTCGGGAAACCAACAAGCCATTGCTAGCCGAAGTAGAAAAAATGAAGAGGGAGAGATCCAAATGGATGGGCCAGTTGAAGGTGATGAACACTCGATGCAGGGCGCAGGAGAACTACGTCAGCGACTGGGCGAGGAAGATGGTCGCACTGCTTGGTGGTAAGTTGTTGCCGAGTGCTTCTTGACTTCGGAGTTCACTCCGCGCTTACTTTCTGCTTGTCTTTTCTTTGCAGACTTCTGTCGGGATGTTGAGGCTGAAGCAGCCGAAATTAAGCGGTCTCTTGTTCCGAATGTTCCACTCGGCGATAAAGCTAACCGGGACATTCTCCGAGCGCATTCTCGCCTTAACAGGGTGGGCCCTTTCATTGGCCACCTGAGAAAAGTTGTCGGCCGGATCGACAAGGAGTTGTGGCCTGAAGACAACTCCCAGAACGAAATAGATGGGTTGATGACTCGGCTGGAGGACGTCCAAAGCAGAGTGCAGGCATGGAAGAAGTCTGCCGCTCGTTGTGGCGCGGACGTGGCGCTATCTCTGGTCTGAGTGCACTGCAAGGAAGCCCGTGAAGAAAGGCTGAAGAAGTTGCAGGTCGCCAACACCAAGAAGCTTCGATTCGAAGATTTCATGGAGACCTTCCTCGACACAGCCACTCGCATTGCAGACGGAATCGACCTCGACACCTTTGTGGAGCGTGCCAGTCCCGGCGACGCTTAAAAAACTTAAAGGTGAACGCACATTTACCTCGGTATGTCGAGTGGTATCTTTATTAAACTTTGGCCATTGTTGTTGGCCGTCACATTCGTGGTTCGGTGTGGATAAACTTGATTCACACCGAGCCGACTGATCGTAGATCTAACTTTGAATTCGAATCGGATCTTTTGCTCTTCTTTCGCTGAGTTTTTTTTGACACGATTTTGGCTTGTGGTTTTTGTTTGGCGTCTCTTGGTGAAGCCAATGGCAAACATGCGGAGCATGTAGTCGTTAGTTGTCTTCACATTGACATGAGCCTCAATGAGGGTCTGCTAAGCCTCCGAGTGCGCACTCAGAGCGAGCTTTTCTTAGGCGACTCTGGGTCGTGGCTAAGTCTCCGAATGTGACTGTTAGTTCGCACTCGGAGCGAGTTGTTACTCATGTAGTTGTCAGTTGTCTTCGCATCCACATGAGCCTCAATGAGGGTCTGCTAAGCCTCCGAGTGTATCTCGAGTATACACTCGGAGGAAGCTTTTTACTTAGGCGACTCTGAGTCGCAGCTCAGTCTCCGAGTGTGACTTGTTGTGCACACTCGGAGTGAGTTGTTACTCATGTAGTTGTCAGTTGTCTTTACATCCACATGATCCTCAATGAGGGTCGGCTATGCCTCCGAGTGTATCTCGAGGATACACTCGGAGGAAGCTTTTTACTTAGGCGACTCTGAGTCGCAGCTAAGTCCTCGAGTGTGACTTGTTGTGCACACTCGGAGTGAGTTGTTACTCATGTAGTTGTCAGTTGTCTTCACATCCACATGAGTCTCAATGAGGGTCTGCTAAGCCTCCAAGTGTATCTCGAGTATACATTCGGAGGAAGCTTTTTACTTAGGTGACTCTGGGTCGCAGCTAAGTCTCCGAGTGTGACTTTTAGTGCACCCTTGGAGCGAGTTTGTATTTAGGCGACTCTGGGTCACAGCTGAATCTCCGAGTGTGGCTTTTAGTGCACAGTCCGAGCAAGTTTTTTCTTAGGCGACTCTGGGTCGCAGCTAAGTCCCCGAGTGTGACTTTTAGTGCACACTCGGAGCGAGTTTGTACTTAGGCGACTCTAGGTCGCAGCTAAGTCTCCGAGTGTGACTTTTAGTGCACACTCGGAGCGAGTTTGTACTTAGGCGACTCTGGGTCGCAGCTAAGTCCCCGAGTGCGACTTTTAGTGCACACTCGGAGTTAGTTTTTTAGACTGGAGTCTGCAAACACGGAAGAATTTTGAATCGGCAAGAAATCAATCTGCTTTGTATTACTTCAATGATACTTGTTCTTTACATTGTCTCCATCGGCGGTTATGTGTAGAAGCGCTTCAGGAGATCTCCATTCCATGCTCGCGGCTCGTCCGTTTCCCTGTCGAGGTTGTAGAGTCGATATGCTCCGTTGTTCAGCACCTTAGAGATGATGAAGGGTCCTTCCCAGGCGGGACCAACTTGTGTGGTCTCCGCTGATCCACTCGGAGCACCAGGTCGCATGCTTGGAATCCGCGGTTCCTGACGTGCCGCGCGTGAAATCGCCGCAGATCGTGTTGATAAATTGTTGAACGAGTCAGTGCCATCTCGCGCTCTTCTTCTAGAAGATCCACTCCATCTTGCCTGGCTTGCTCTGCTTCGGCTTCAGAGAAGAGTTCGACTCGTGGAGAGTTGTGAAGCAAGTCGCTCGGAAGGACTGCCTCTGCTCCATAAACGAGGAAGAACGGGGATCGCCCTGTAGGTCTATTCGGAGTTGTGCGGAGGCCCAACAGCACTGAAGGCAGCTCGGTGACCCATGCGCCGGCGGCATGTCCAACTTCTCGCAGGAGTCGAGGCTTCAACCCTTTAAGAATAAGTCCATTCGCCCGCTTTGCTTGCCCGTTTGTTTGGGGGTGCGCCACGGATGCAAAATCCACTCGGATACCTTGGCCTGTGCAAAAACCTTTGAACCTGTCCGAGTCAAAGTTTGTGCCATTGTCGGTGATTATGTTGCACGGAAACCCGTATCTGGCGATGATGTCTCTGATAAATTTGATGGCCGTAAGGGCATCAAGCTTCTTGATGGGCTTGGCTTCAATCCACTTGGTAAACTTGTCGACTGCTACCAGCAGATGAGTGAATCCTCCCTTGGCATGTTCTGAATGGTCCGACTGTATCTAATCCCCACACGGTGAATGGCCAAACCAGAGGAATTGTCTTCAGTGCAGACGTTGGCTTGTGGGACTTGTTTGAATAGAACTGACAGCCTTCGCATCGGTCGACCATATCTTTTTCCATTTCATTCGCCTGCAACCAGAAGAAACCAGCGCTGAATGCTTTGGCGACGATTGCCCTTGAGGAGGCATGATGACCGCAGGTTCCTGAGTGAATTTCTTCCAAGATTAACTGTCCCTCCTCAGGGGGGATACACCATGGAAGGACGCCTGAAACACTTTCCCTGTACAACTGGCCATCAATGACGGTGAAGGACTTCGACCTGCGGACGATCTGCCTAGTTTGGACTTCATCTTATGGTAACTCTTGCCTCATGATGTATGCAATGAACGGCATAATCCATTCATGAATGACAGCTAGAATCTCCATGATCAAATCAACCACAGCGGGGACCTCGACTTCAGTCGGATCTGTTGAGCTCTTCGGTTGAACTGGTTCCTCTGTAAAAGGATCTTCTTTCACCGAGGGGAGGTGTAGGTGCTCGAGGCAGACATCACTCGGGACCGGTCTCCGAGTGGATCCAAGTTTTGCCAATTCATCTGCTGCTTGGTTTTTCAGTCGGGGAACATGGTGAAGTTCCAGACCTTCAAACTTCTTCTCGAGCTTCCTTACTGCGTTGCAGTATGCAGTCATGGTGGGGTTCCTTACGTCCCATTCCTTCATTACTTGATTAACCACCAGATCTGAGTCGCCATAGACCATCAGGCGACGGACGCCGAGTGTGATGGCCATGCGCAATCCGTAAAGGAGAGCTTCGTACTCTGCTTCGTTGTTGAAAGAATCAAAATGTATCTGCAACACATACTTGAGTTTATCACCTTTTGGGGATATGATCACTACGCCGGCGCCGGAGCCATTCAATATCTTGGACCCATCGAAGAACATGGTCCAATGAGCCGAGTAGATGTGAGTCGGTTGCTGTTGTTCTACCCATTCTGCTATGAAGTCAGCCAGAGCTTGAGAGTTTATAGCTTTCTTGGCTTCGAACTTGATGTCGCAGTATAGCATCTCCATTGCCCACTTTTCCACTCGGCCTGATGCGTCCCGATTGTGGAAATGATGACAGACACCGAGTGGTCTTGGAAATAATGAGCCACCTTCTTTGCAGTCATGTAGATCCCATAAATAAGCTTCTGATAATGGGGATACCTCTGCTTGGAAGGAGTCAAGACTTCGGAGACATAATATACTGGCCGCTCAACCTTGTACGCTTTGCCTTCTTCTTCGCGTTCGACTGTCAGAACGGTGCCGACGACTTGATTTGTAGCCGCGATGTACGGAAGAAGGGGTTCTTTACTGAGCGGGGCAGTAAGAACCGGCTGGGTGGAAAGCAGGGCTTTGAGGTCGTCGAACGCAATTTGGGATTCGTCTGTCCACTCGAAGGTATCTGATTTCTCCATGAGTCGGTACAGAGGTAACGCCTTCTCGCCGAGTTGAGCGATAAACCTGCTCAAAGCCGCTAGGCAACCTGTGAGCCTTTGAACATCATGTATTCTTACCGGCCGCTCCATTCGGACAATGGTCCCGATCTTTTCGGGGTTGACATCGATCCCTCATTCGGAAACGAAGAAAACGAGTAACTTTCCGCTGGGAACGCCGAATGAACACTTGGCTGGGTTGAGCTTGATATCATACCTACGTAGGTTGGCGAATGTCTCTGCCAAGTCAGTCAGCAGGTCGGAACCTTTGCGTGACTTGACTACGATATCGTCCATATATGCCTCCACATTTCGAACGATCTGGTCAAGGAGGCATTTTTGGATCATGTACATAAAAGTTGCTCCTGCATTCTTCAAACTGAATGGCATAGTGATGTAACAGAAACACCCGAATGGGGTGATGAACGCTGTTTTTAATTCATCCGGACCATACAGACGGATCTGATGATAGCCCGAATAGGCATCAAGGAAGGATAAATGCTCGCAACCCGCAGTCGAATCAACAATTTGATCAATGCGGGGGAGCGGGAAGTGATCTTTCGGACAGACCTTATTGAGATGCTTGAAATCAATGCACATATGGAGAGACTTGTGCTTCTTGGGTACCATGACAACATTAGCGAGCCACTCGGAGTGGTGCACCTCGCGAATGAAGTTGGCTGCCAAAAGTTTAGCCACCTCCTCTCCGATTGCCTTCCTCTTGTGCGCGGCGGACCGTAGCAGGCCTTCTCGGACGGGCCGAGCACCAGGATCCACATGCAGTTGGTGCTCAGCCAACTCCCTGGGTACACCTGACATGTGAGCGGACTTCCATGCAAAAATGTCCCAGTTCTCACAGAGGAATTGGATGAGCTCGGCTTCCTATTTCAGATCAAGGGTGGTGGAGATGTTTGTCGGGGCAGCGGCATCGTCCGTCGGGTGGATGCTGACTTTCTTTGTGTCTCCCGCCGACTAGAATGCGGACTAGGAAGCTGGCTTCTTTGAATGCATCAGGTTAGCGGGGTTGGCGGTGTTCTTGTACTCATCCATCTCGAGAATAGCCAGCTGCTGATCGGGAATCCTCGACCCCTGCTGCAGACACTCCTCGGCCTGTTGCCGATTGCCTTTGACCGTAATCACACCTTTGGGACCTGGCATCTTGAGCTTCAAATAGACGTAACATGGACGGGCCATGAAACGCGCATATGCCGGACGGCCCAGAATCGCATGGTATGCACTCTGGAAGTCCACCACCTCGAATGTCAGCTTCTCCTTGCGGAAGTTCTTGTCGGAGCCGAAGACGACATCCAACGCGATCTGGCCGAGTGATTTGGCCTTTCTCCCTGGGACGACTCCGTGGAACTGCATACTGCTCTCGCTAAGTTTCGACGTCGGAATGCCAATTCCCTTGAGAGTGTCGGCGTACATGATGTTAAAGCCGCTGCCGCCGTCCATGAGGACTTTGCGCAGCCTGACTCCTTCCACCAGCGGGTTGACAACCAGAGCTTGCCTCCCTGGGGTGGGTACGTGTGCTGGGTGGTCTGACTGATCAAAGGTGATTGCAGTCTGTGACCACTTGAGGAACGTGGGAGTGGATGGGGTTGCCATGTTCACCTCCCTGTTGACCAGCTTCAGTCGACTTTTTCTTTCCACATCAGCAAAAATCATCAACGTTGCATGGACTTGGGGGAACGGATCCTCCTCTTCGCCATCCTACTCGGTGTCCTTCTCACTCGGCTGTCCGTCGCCGAATCCTTGGATCAGGAGGCGACACTGCCGAGTGGTATGCTTCGGCAATATGACATTGCCTTCTTCATCCGTCTTCGTGTGGATTGGACATGGTTGATCTAGGATGAAGTTTCCTGACTACCTCTTCTTGGGGGTGTACTGAGCTTTCCCCTTGCCTTTGAACTTGGCATTCATAATGGCTGCTGCCTCTGCCTGCGGAGTGGATTGAGCTTTCTGCTTCTGCTTCCAATTGTTGTTCCCATCTCCATCGGCGACTGACTTATGCTTGCCGCTACGTATGCGGTCCTCTTCTTCGCCATTTGCATAGCGTGCGGCTATATCCATCATCTTGCTCATGGAGATGTCGCCTGTCCGACCGAACTTCAGGTACAGATCTCTGTACCGCACGCCTGCCTTGAAGGCGCAGACAGCTTGATGCTTTGTGACGTTCTCCACCGTGTGGTAGAGGGTTGTCCAGCGCTGGATGAAATCGCGCAAGGGCTCGTTCTGCTTATGGACACAGTGTTGGAGCTCTACGAGACCAGCAGGGCGTTTGCACGTACCCTCGAAGGTCCTGATGAAGACTTGGGACTGATCTGCCCAGCTGTAGATGCTTGACGGAGCTAACTGGTTTAGCCAAGCTCGCGTCGAGCCGTCGAGTATCAGGGGGAGATGTTTCATGGCGACATGGTCATCTCCGCCACCGATCTGGACCGCCACTCTGTAGTCGTCCAACCAAGTTTCTGGCTTGGACTCTCCTGTGAACTTGCTGATTCCCGTCGCCAATCGGAAGTTGGGAGGGATGTCAGCTGAACGGATGGCCCGACTGAAGCACTCGGGGCCAGAGACAACGGTCCTGCTTCCACTCAGACGGTCTCTATTGTGACCATCACGGTGGGCTCGACTTCTGTCGACCTTCTTCTGGACGATGTACCCTCTTGCGTCAGGCCTTGGGTCATGTGCTTCACCGACTGAGCGACGATCATCGTGATGCCGGGGCCCGTAAGGCCCACCCCGCGGTGGGGTGCACGAACGGCGGCGATCTTCAGGATGAGACCGAATGGGAAGCGGATTCCAACTCGGGTCCCTGGAACGGCTGCCTCCTCTGCGTCGCTGATGAGAGTCGGGACTGAAAACCGACCGATGCGTGTTCGTGTGAACAGAACTGTTGTGGATCCTGTTGTGCGACTAGGAGACCGCCGAATTTTGCTGTTGCGCCGTATGCAACAAGGCACGGATCTGCTCGATCCCTCTACCAGCCTCTGAATCAGTTCGCTGGAGAGAATCGGCTATCCTGGCGGCCGCAGCCAAGTTGAGGATGGGTGTGCGGAACACCTCGACGTTGCTCTGGCGACTGCGTCGACTGGAAGAACGTCGGTGTTGACGACGAGCGCCGGATGATTCTCCGAACTCATGCTCGTTCCGACCAGTCCGGAGGGGACTTTCATGGGAATCATCCATGACAACTTCGTCTGCAGGCCCGCGACCCGGGTACTCGGAAGGTAACTCAGTCGGAACTGAGTCCAAGCACTGGGATGGCGGCGGGACCACAACCGATTCGAGCACCGCCACTTGAGAGGACGCGCTCTGTCGCGCGTGGGCGTGTCGCACCCAACACTGGAGCCGCGGACGACGGGATCGCTTGTTGCAGCACGCGATGGGGGCGAAGATCGATACCGGGGCCGATGGCTAGAGAAGAAGACACTGCAGGAACTCGCACGGAAGTGCGTCGCCCCGCGACTGGGAAGCGCCTCGACGTCGAGGGGCGCGTCCCGAAGCCACGCCGAATCATCGGCGATGAAGGAGAGGGCACCGAAGAGGATCTGATGACCCATGCACAAATCTCCACCGGACGGCATGACGAAAGTATGAAATCGCAAACTCGCGAGAAGTCGCTTAGACTCCTGCCCCACGGTGGGCGCCAACTGTCGTGGGTATAAGTCTGACAGTAGAAGTGTAGGGTACGAAAGGATGGGCAGAGCCTTAGCTACGACAAGGATGTATGAGTTCAGGCCCCTCTACGGTGGAGGTAAAAGCCCTACGTCTCAGTGCTCTTGGGATCTTAGTGTCGAGTGGATTATAGGATTACAGCAAGTGCCAACCCTTGCACCAGTGGGGAAGGGCGGCTTATATGGAGTGCGCTGCCCTTCATAATGGCCCGGTAGACAAGGGTGGAATAGTGGCGAATAAATGCCTACGTTATAGGTAACGTAAGCCTTAAATGCTAATAATGGTGTATGAAAACGTATGACCGTTGCCCTCCTGGGAGGTTACGATGTAGAGAGTGGATTCTAGTCCGTACGTTAAATATGCTCCGAGTGCTCGTCGTCGACTGGATGATGGGGGTGTCCTTAGTTCAGTCGGAACTGTCTAACGGCCTTGTCCTCTATGAAGGGTAGTCCTTGGGTTAGGACCTATAGGGCATGCCTATGACCCTACTCTGGGACTATAACCCCATCAGGTATTGTCTCGATGGACAAAGGATTGAGGAGTAGAAAAAGCCTAACTTTGGGATGCCCCAAGAACCCTAAGGTAATATTCTTGGAATACTCAAGCATCTAAGCTTGGGGATGCCCCGGAAGGCATCCCCTCTTTTCGTCTCCATCCATCAGTATGTTACTTGGAGCTATACTTTTTTTAATCACATGACATGAGTTTTGCTTGGAGCGTCATTTGCTTTTATTTTATTTTACTTTCAGTTTTACACAAATTTTGTTTGTTGTACACACCTATTTGAGAGAGATAGCACATCATCACAACTTGTTAGAATACCCTATGTGCTTCACTTATATCTTTTGAGCTTAGTAGTTGCTCTAGTACTTCACTTATATCTTTTTGAGCCCGGTGGCGTGTAGAGTTTCTTGAAATATGATGCTCTTGTTCTTCACTTATATTTGTTTGAGAGCTGCACAAATAGTGACGGTAATTTGCATGGGTCATAAGACTAGATCAAGAATAATGAGTATTCACTGAGTGTTAATTAAAAACCATCATGTAGCACATATAGAGAAATTGTGGGTTAATGACATTGATGTGGTGATATGAAAAAGGTGTGAGTGCATTATTATTAATTCAGACAGGTCTCGATATTAAGAAATGATAAACTTCATGTTCATCTAAAAAATTTAAAAAGGCATGGTGATGATTTGTGAGCATTTCTATTCCTTGTTGAAATCCTTGTGTAGTTTTGAGTCAGAGTTGCATGATGGTTAATTCCTAACAACCCTCTCCCTCGGGGCTTGCAATTAGTACTTTGATTTGTGATAAAACTGATAGAACTTTGCAACTAGTGTCGGTGTTCTGGGAATGGGCGTACCCAGACCTGCCTGCCTGCGGCCCACGGCTGGCCCGCTTCATCGACCAAAACCAACAGGCCCGACACCACTCAAGGCAAGGCCCTCGTGAGGGATCGAGCCTCGCGAGGAGGGACAGCATCAAGACCCATAGGGGGCCTCCTCAGGACCCCTCCACAGTGGCGGATATTCCGAGGCGAGTCCCAACCTCAGGAGTCAAGGATGATGCGGGAAAGAACAAGCGAGCAGTGAATAGCAGGACGGAGCAGTTTCCCCTTTAGTGCAAAGGGGGCAAGGACTTACGCGGGTTACGAAGGCATCTCCCAAAGGTTTCCACTCTGGTGCAACAAGGACATCACCGCCCGCCAGCAGGACGGGCGTCACCCCTGGACCCATCCCTGCTGCACTTACAGCCACTTTTGCATGCGAAGACCACCTTTGGGGCAGGGGAGCATGTTCCCCTATTCCCCTTCAAAGATTTGTCATTGTAGGATCCCTTCCCGCCCTTGCGATAAGGGAAGAGGACCCGGGCTGCTGCTATATATAGCGGATAGGTTACTTCGTAGAGGGGGGTCCCGGATCCAATCTAATCCACCCCGATCCGATCCATTCGTCCACACACCCAGGCCACACAAGACCACTAGCCTCCGGAGGCCCTCAAACACTGTACTGGTTCATCCACCAACCTCCACGAGAGGCAATCCACCAAAGCAGGAGTAGGGTATTACGCTTCTCAGCGGCCCGAACCTGGGTAAACTGCTGTGTTCTGTGTCTTCCTCACCATCGAGTGAGTTCTTTGCCATCCAAAGTGAGTAGCGAGCTAGGCAGGGTGAGACCGAGAGAGATCTTCGTACACGCCCCTGAGTTCAAATCTTAAGGGTTTTGCGAAGCCCGAAATCCAACATTTGGCACGCTAGGTACGGGGACGTGTCAAGGTCTTCTCCGAGCTTCATCTTCCCTAAGCCCGCTACTCCGATGGCCGGCGCCCAACAAGCTTCTTCGAGCCTCGTCGAGCTGGCTTCCAACCGTCATACCGCAACGGCCGGAAGCACATGCATTGGCGTGATGGTACCAGGCGACTCATACCAGATCGTCAATATCGTCTCCACCGCCGCAACCACCAGCGCCGCCCAGGGACAAGGCGGCTGGAAGGATCCCCCAGCATCCACGACGCGTCGCATCAACCTAGGGGACCTCAGCGCACACGATGCGCTACAGATGGCGAGCGAGATGCTCCGCTAATGACCGATGCAAGGGGGCTTCGACGCCTGGGCAGACCACATCATGGAGCTGATTGATAACCCACAAGTATAGGGGATCAATTGTAGCCTTTCTCGATAAGTAAGAGTGTCGAACCCAACGAGGAGCTAAAGGCAGGACAAATATTCCCTCAAGTTCTATCGACCACCGATACAACTCTACGCAAACTTTACGTTCGCTATACCTAGAACAACTATGAAACTAGAAGTACTTTGTAGGAGTGATAGGATAGGCTTGCAAGAAAGTAAAGAACACGTAAATAAAACTAGGGGCTGGTTTGAAAAATAAACAAATACGAGTGTCTAACGAGTGTGGAAAAGTGGTGGTAGGTGTTGCGGAATTGTCCCTAAGAAATTGACTACGTTACTAGATCGATAGCAAGTATCATGTGGGAGAGGCCTCTGCTAGCATGTCATCCCTTACTTGGAATTCTATGCACTTATGATTGGAACTATTAGCAAGCATCCGCAACTACTAACGTTCATTAAGGTAAAACCCAACCATAGAAATAAGATATATCTGTCCCCCTTCAATCCCATATGCATCAATTTCTATGCTAGGTTTGAAGCTTTTGTCACTCTAGCCTGCCAAAACATAGTCCTATCAACATACAACTAACCCTATGGTGTGATCCACGCGCGCGATCATATGATGGGCACCAAAGGACAGCAACATAACCACAAGCAAATTAAACCAATCATAGCAATTCATCAATCACCGATAGGACAACGATAATCTACTCAAACATCATAGGATAGCAACACATCAATGGATAATAATATGTAGCATAAAGCACCATGTTCAAGTAGACGGTACAACGGGTTGCGGGAGAGTGAACCGCTGAATATAGATGGGGGAAGATGATGGAGATGTTGGTGAAGATGACGGAGGTGTTGGTGTAGATCACCGGCACACGATGATGTCCTGGGCGGCGTTCCGGCGCCGCCGGGAGAGAGGGGGA
Source organism: Hordeum vulgare subsp. vulgare (assembly GCF_904849725.1). Taxonomy (NCBI): domain Eukaryota; kingdom Viridiplantae; phylum Streptophyta; class Magnoliopsida; order Poales; family Poaceae; genus Hordeum; species Hordeum vulgare. The sequence goes on along the minus strand of NC_058521.1, from coordinate 120,207,590 downwards.
GAGAGCCCCCCTCCTTCTTCTTCTTCCTTGACCTCCTCCCTAGATGGGAGAAGGGTTTCCCCTCTGGTCCATGCTCTCCATGGCGGCGGAGGGGCGAGAGCCCCTCCGAGATTGGATCTCTCTCTCTATGTCCTTCTGTTTCTGCGGTCCCAGATTATGCGTTTCACCGTTTCTTAAATTCCCGGAGATCCTTAACTCCGATTAGGCTAAATTTTAACACAATTTTCTTCCGGATATTATCTTTCTTGTGGCGAAAGAAGGGCTCCAACCGCCTTAAGGAGTTTCCACAAGCCTTCCTGCCGCGGGCCCACCCCCTAGTCGCGGCGACAGGGCTTGTGGGCACTCCAGGCATCGCCTCGCGTTGATTCTTCTTCCCAAAAATCAAAAATATTCCAAAAAAATCCCCGTAAGTTTTCATTACATTTGGACTTCGTTTGGTATGGATATTCTGCGAAACAAAAAATATGCAACAAACAGGAACTGGCACTGGGCACTTGATCAATATGTTAGTCCCAAAAATAGTATAAAAAGTTGCCAAAAGTAGATGAAAGTTGTAGAATATTGGCATGAAACAATCAAAAATTATAGGTACGACGGAGACATATCAGCATCCTCAAGCTTAATTCCTGCTCGTCCTCGAGTAGGTAAATGATAAAAAAGATAATTTTTGATGTGGAATGCTACCTAGCATAATCTTGATCATATAATCTAATCATGGCATGAATACTAAAACACGATCGATTCGAAGCAATAGTCTATCATTTGACATAAAGACAATAATATTTCAAGCATACTAACAAAGCAATCATGTCTTCTCAAAATATCATGGCCAAAGAAAGTTATCCCTACAAAATTATATAGTTTGGCTATGCTCCATCTTCCCCGCACAACGTATTTAAATCATGCACAACCCCGATTTTAGCTAAGCAATTGTTTCATACTTTAGTGTTCTCAAACTTTTTCAACTTTCACGCAATACATGAGCGTGAGCCATGGACATAGCACTATAGGTGGAATAGAATATGGTGGTCGTGGAGAAGACAAAAAAGGAGGAGATAGTCTCACATCAACTAGGCGTATCAACGGGCTATGGAGATGCCCATCAATAGATATCAATGTGAGTGAGTAGGGATTGCCAGGCAACGGATGCACTAGATCTTATAAGTGTATGAAAGCTCACAAAAGAAACTAGTGGGTGTGCACCCAACTAGCTTTCTCACGAAGACCTAGGGCAATTTTTAGGAAGCCCGTCATTGGAATATACAAACCAAGTTATATAATGAAAATGTCCCACTAGTATATGGAAGTGACAACATAGGAGACTCTCTATCATGAAGATCATAGTGCTATTTGAAGCACAAGTGTGGAAAGAGGATAGTAGCAATTGTCCCTTCTCTCTTTTCTCTCATTTTTTTGTGGGCTCTTTGGCCTCTCTTTATATATATATATATATATTGGTGGGCATCTTTGGCCTCTTTTATTTCCTCACATGGGACAATGCTCTATTAATAATGATCATCACACTTACAACTCAATACTTAGAGAAATGATGACTCTATATGAAATGCCTTCGGTAGTGTACCGTGACAATGATCTAGCATAGCAATGACATCAAAAAACGGACAAGCCATGGAAACATCATGCTAGCTATCTTACGATCAAGCAATGGCAATATGGAAGTGGTGGCACATGTCATGAGACGGAACGGTGGTAGTTGCATAGCAATATATCTCGGAATGGCTATGAAAATGCCATAATAGGTAGCTATGGTGGCTGTTTTGACGGAGGCTATTTGGTGGGTGTAATGCACCGGCGAAAGTTGCGCGGTACTAGAGAGGCTAACAATGGTGGAAGGGTGAGAGTGCGTATAATCCATGGACTCAACATTAGTCATAAAGAACTCACATACTTATTGCAAAAGTCTATTAGTCATCGAAACAAGGTACTACACCCATGTTCCTAGGGGAAAGGTTGGTAGGAGTTAACCATCGCGCGATCCCGACCTCCACACAAAGGATGACAATCAATAAATAAATCATGCTCCGACTTCATCACATAACGGTTCACCATACGTGCATGCTATGGAAATCACAAACCTTAACACAAGTATTTGTAAGAATACACAATTACTCACTAGCATGACTCTAATATCACATATTCATGTCGCAAAACTATTGCAAGGAATCAAACATATCATATTCAGTGATCTACAAGTTTTATGTAGGATTTTATGACTAACCATGTGAATGACCAACTCCTGTTAACTCTCTAAATAGGTATAAGTGAAGCATGAGAGTTTAATTCTTTCTACAAAAGATATGCCCCGCTCTAACAAATATAAGTGAAGCAAAAGAGCATTCTACAAATGGCGGTTTTCTAAGTGTAGGGAAACAGGCAATCCAAACTTCAAAAGATATAAGTGAAGCACAAGAAGCATTCTATAAAGCCAACCAAGGACTTTCTCGTACCAGCATGGTGCATACAAGAAAAAGGAAAAATAAACACAAAAGACGCTCCAAGCATTTGCACATATCATGTGACGAATTAAAATATAGCTCCGAGTAAAATTACCGATAGATTGTAGACGAAAGAGGGGATGCCTTCCGGGGCACCCCCAAGCTTAGATACTTGAGTCTTCCTTGAATATTACCTTGGGGTGCCTCGGTCATCCCCAAGCTTAGGCTCTTGCCTCTCCTTATTCCTTCATCCATCGTGCTCTCACCCAAAACTTGAAAACTTCAATCACACAAAACTCAACAAAACTTCGTGAGATCCATTAGTATAATAAAATAAATCACCACTTCAAGTACTGTTGTGAACTCATTATAAATTCATATTAACATTATATCTACTGTAATCCAACTTCTCCATGGTTCATACCCCCCGATACTACCCATAGATTCATCAAAATAAGAGAACAATGCATAGAAAACAGAATCTGTCAAAACAGAACAGTCTGTAGCAATCTGTATATTCCGTATACTTCTGATATCTCAAAAAATCTGAAAACTTACGAACGTCTGGAAAATTTGCATATCAATCAGCAGCAAAATGAATCAACTCAAAATCTCTTCCAGAATAAAAATGAAAATTAATTTCGTGAGCAGAAAGTTTCTGTCTTTTCTCAACGTGATCAAACAACTATCACCCAAACTAATCGTAAAGGCTTTACTTGGCACATCTATCTATTATATACTTAAAATGATAGAAAACGAACGATGGAGATTTGATACTCTTAAAACTAAGATGTATCAACGGTAATGATTAAGCCACTACCTAGACTTTTTCAGGAAACACATACCATTTTTTATTGTACGTGGTATTCGGGAAGGACACACATATATATCTTTACCTACTAATAAAGCAATTAGTGCTTCTGTCGTCCGTCATTAACATTGCCCATAAAGTTCATGAAAATTACCCACAATTGCCACTTATAAGTCACAGGAAACGTTCCAAATAGTAAAATCTTTGGACTGGGCCGGCCAATGTAGACACCTCCTATATTACGCTCTGGGCATTGGAAAAAGATGCAGCACACCTCCCATGCGTGGCCGTCTGTCCTTTTAGTTTAGTTTTTTATTTTACTTTTCAGTTCCATTTTTTTCTACTTTAAATAATTTAGAACTTCAAATAACTTTTCTTAAATTTAAGAAACTGAGAATTTTGAAATAAAATATTCCAATAACATAATTTTTTTTGACAATTCAAAAACTACTTAGGAGTTTTGAAAAATGTTTGCATATACAAAAAAATGTTTAAACTTTTATAAAATGTCTGTAAAATGAAAAAAGTCAATAATTTTAAACAAAAGTCCGTGTAAAAATCTTAAAAACAGTTCGTGCCTCTATTTTTGGTCTCATTTATTATTTTCATTTTATGTTCCATTTTTTTAAATTTAAATAATATCAACTTTTGAAAAACTTTTGCAACTTATAAAACTGAGAATTTTGAAATTGAATTTTGAAGAAAACATAAAATGTTTGTGAATTCAAAAAATGCTCGGGATATTTGTAAAAGTATTCCCATATTCAGAAAAATGTTCATAACTTTGAGAACAATGTTGGTGAAAGCAATAAAAGTCCATGATTTTGAGAAAAAAGTTTGTGTATTATTTTTTGAGTGCAATTGAAAAAAATGTTTGCTAATTCAAAAAATGTTCATGTATTTCAAGAAATGTCCTAAAATTTGAAGGACGTAATATGATCAGCATCCTTGAAGATTATCATTTTTTTTCCGTTGCAACGCACGGGTCCTTCTGCTAGTGTATATATATATATATATATATATGTATATATATATATATGCGATTTCGATAGACGTGGATTAGTTTACTGCCAAAGTACGATGCATGCAAGGTAAAAAGCATCCAAACTAGTAAACCAGTGATGGGGTTATAGTCCCAGGGTAGGGTCATAGGCCTGCCCTATAGGTCCTACCCAAGGACTGCCCTTCATAGAGGACAAGGCCCTTAGACAGTTCCGACTGAACTAACGACGCCCCCATCATCCAGTCGGCGACGAGCACTCGGAGCATATTTAAAGTACCGACTGGAATCCACTCCGTACATCGTAACCTCCCAGGAGGGCAACGGTCATACGTTTTCATACACCATTATTAGCATTTAAGGCTTATGTTACCTGTAACGTAGGAATTTATTCGCCACTATTCCACCCTTGTCCACCGGGACATTATGAAGGGCAGCGCACTCTATATAAGCCGCCCTTCCCCACTGGTGCAAGGGTTGGCACTTGCTGTAATCCTATAATCCACTCGACACTAAGCTCCCAAGAGCACTGAGACGTAGGGCTTTTACCTCCACCGTAGAGGGGCCTGAACTCATACATCCTCGCTGTAGCTAAGGCTCTGCCCATCCTTTCATACCCCATACATCTACTGTCAGACTTATACCCACGACAGTTGGCGCCCACCGTGGGGCAGGCGTCTAAGCGACTTCCGGCGAGTTTGCGATTTCATACTTTCGTCATGTCGTCCGGTGGAGATTTGTGCATGGGTCGTCAGATCCTTTTCGGTGCCCTCTCCTTCATCGCCGACGACTTGGCATGGCTTCAGGATGCACCCCTCGACGCCGAGGCGCTTCCCAGTCGCGGGGCTACGCACTTCCGTGCCAGTTCCCGCGGTGTTCTTCTTCTCCAGCCATCGACTCCGGTGTCGATCTTCGCCCCCGTCACGCGCCGCAACAAGCGATCCCGTCGTCCGCGGCTCTGGCGTTGGGTGCCACACGCCCAGGCGCGACAGAGCGCGTCCTCTCAAGTGGCGGTGCTCGAATCGGTTGTGGTCCCGCCGCCATCCCAGTGCTTAGACTCAGTTCCGACTGAGCTACCCTCCGAGTACCCAGGTCGCGGGCCTGCAGCCGAAGTTCTCATGGCCGATTCCCATGAAAGTCCCATCCGGACTAGTCGAAACGAGCATGAGGTCGAAGAATCATCCGGCGCTCGTCGTTAGCACCATCGTTCTGCCAGTCGACGCACTCGCCAGAGCAACGTCGAGGTGTTCCGCACACCCATCCTCAACCTGGCTGCCGATTCTCTCCAGCCGACTGATTCATAGGCTGGTAGAGGGATCGAGCAGATCCGTGCCCTGTTGCATACGGCGCAGCAGCAAAATTCGGCGGTCTCCCAGTCGCACAATAGGATCCACAAAAGTTTTGTTCACACGGACACGCATCGGTCGGTTTTCAGTCCTGACTCTCATCAGCGGCGCAGAGGAGGCAGCCGTTCCAGGGACCCGAGTCGGAATCCGCTTCCCATTCGGTCTCATCCAGAAGATCGTCGCCGTTCGCGTACTCCTCCGCGGGGTGGGCCTTACGGGCCCCGGCATCACGATGATCATCGTTCGGTCGGTGATGCGCATGATCCAAGACCTGACGCAAGAGGGTACATCGCCCAGAAGAAGGTTGACAGAAGTTGAGCCCACCGTGATGGTCACGATAGAGACCGTCCGAATGGAAGCAGGGCCGTCGTCTCTAGCCCCGAGTGCTTCAGTCGGGCCATCCGTTCAGCTGACATCCCTCCCAACTTCCGATTGGCGATGGGTATCAGCAAGTTCACAGGAGAGTCCAAGCCAGAAACTTGGTTGGACAACTACAGAGTGGCGGTCCAGATCGATGGCGGAGATGACCATGTCGCCATGAAACATCTCCCCCTGATGCTCGATGGCTCGGCACGAGCTTGGTTAAACCAGTTGGCTCCGTCAAGCATCTACAGCTGGGCAGATCTGTCCCGAGTCTTCATCAGGACCTTCGAGGGTACGTGCAAACGCCCTGCTGGTCTCGTAGAGCTCCAGCACTGTGTCCAGAAGCAGAACGAGCCCTTGTGCGATTTCATCCAGCGCTGGGCGACCCTCTACCACACGGTGGAGAACGTCACACAACATCAAGCAGTCTGCGCCTTCAAGGCAGCCGTGCGGTACAGAGATCTGTACCTGAAGTTTGGTCGAACATGCGACATCTCCATGAGCAAGATGATGGAGATAGCCGCATGCTATGAAAATGGCGAAGAAGAGGAACGCATACGTAGCGGCAAGCATAAGTCAGTCGCCGATGGACATGGGAACAACAATCGGAAGCAGAAGCAGAAAGCTCAATCCACTCCGCAGGCAGAGGCAGCAGCCGTTACGAATGCCAAGTTCAAAGGCAAGGGGAAAGCTCAGTACACCCCCAAGAAGAAGCAGTCAGGAAACTTCATCCTAGATAACCATGTCCAATCCACACGAAGACGGATGAAGAAGGCAATGTCATATTGCCGAAGCATACCACTCGGCAGTGTCGCCTCCTGATCCAAGGATTCGGCGACGGACAGCCGAGTGAGAAGGACACCGAGCAGGATGGCGAAGAGGAGGATCCGTTCCCCCAAGTCCATGCAACGTTGATGACTTTTGCTAATGTGGAAAGAAAAGGTCGACTGAAGCTGCTCCACCGGGAGGTGAACTTGGCAACCCCATCCACTACCACGTTCCTCAAGTGATCACAGACTGCGATCACCTTTGATTAGTCACACCACCCAGCACACGTACCCACCCCAGGGAGGCAAGCTCTGGTCGTCGACCCGGTGGTGGAAGGAGTCAGGCTGCGCAAAGTCCTCATGGACGGTGGCAGCGGCTTGAACATCATGTACGCCGACACTCTCAAGGGGATGGGCATTCTGATGTCCAAACATAGCGAGAGCAGTATGCAGTTCCACGGAGTCGTCCCAGGACGAAAGGCCAAATCACTCGGCCAGATTGCGTTGGATGTCGTCTTCGGCTCTGACAAGAACTTCCGCAAGGAGAAGCTGACATTCGAGGTGGTGGACTTCCAGAGTGCATAACATGCGATTCTAGGTCGTTCGGCATATGCGCGTTTCATGGCCCGACCATGTTATGTCTATTTGAAGCTCAAGATGCCAGGCCCCAAAGGTGTGATTACAGTCACATGCAATCGGCAGCGGGCCGAGGAGTCTTTGCAGCAGGGGTCGAGGATTGCCGATCAGAAGATGGCTATTCTCGAGCTGGATGAGTACAAGAAGACCGCCGACCCCGCTGACCTGATGCGTTCAAAGAAGCCAACTTCCGAGTCCGCGTTCCAGTCGGCGGGAGACACGAAGAAAGTCAGCATCCACCCGACGGACGACGCCGCTGCCCCGACAAACATCTCCACCACCTTTGATCCAAAATAGGAAGTCGAGCTCATCCAATTCCTCCGTGAGAACTGGGACATTTTTGCATGGAAGCCTGCTGACATGCCAGGTGTACCCAGGGAGTTGGCTGAGCACCGACTACATGTGGATCCTGCTGCTCGGCCCGTCCGAGAACGCCTGCGTCGGTCCGCCGCGCACAAGAGGAAGGCAATCGGAGAGGAGGTGGCTAAACTTTTGGCAGCCAACTTCATTCGCGAGGTGCACTACTCCGAGTGGCTCGCTAATGTTGTCATGGTGCCCAAGAAGGACAAGTCTCTCCGTATGTGGATCGATTTCAAGCATCTCAATAAGGTCTGTCGGAAAGATCACTTCCCGCTCCCCCACATTGATCAAATTGTTGATTCGACTGCCGGTTGCGAGCGTTTATCCTTCCTTGATGCCTATTCGGGCTATCATTAGATCCGTCTGTATGGTCCGGATGAATTAAAAACAGCCTTCATCACCCCATTCGGGTGTTTCTGTTACATCACTATGCCATTCGGTTTGAAGAATGCAGGAGCAACTTCTATGTGCATGATCCAAAAATGCCTCCTTGACCAGATCGGTAGAAACATTCGCCAACCTATGTAGGTACGATATCAAGCTCAACCCAGCCAAGTGTTCATTCAGCGTTCCCAGCGGGAAGTTACTCGGTTTCTTCATTTCCGAACGAGGTATCGATGTCAACCCCGAAAAAAATCGGGACCATTGTCTGAATGGAGCGGCCGGTAAGAATACATGATGTTCAAAGGCTCACATGTTGCCTAGCGGCTTTGAGCAGGTTTATCGCTCGACTCGGCGAGAAGGCGTTACCTCTGTACCGACTCATAAAGAAGTCAGATACCTTCGAGTGGAGAGACGATGCCCAAATTGCATTCGACGACCTCAAAGCCCTGCTTTCCACCTAGCCGGTTCTTACTACCCCACTCAGTAAAGAACCCCTTGTTCTATACATCGCGGCTACAAATCAAGTCGTCAGCACCGTTCTGACAGTCGAACGCGAAAAAGAAGGCAAAGCGTACAAGGTTCAGCGGCCAGTATATTATGTCTCCAAAGTCCTGACTCCTTCCAAGCAGAGGTATCCCCATTATCAGAAGCTTATTTATGGGATCTACATGACTGCAAAGAAGGTGGCTCATTATTTCCAAGACCACTCGGTGTCTGTCATATCTGATGCTCCGTTGTCGGAAATTCTCCACAATCGGGGTGCATCAGGCCGAGTGGCAAAGTGGGCAATGGAGATGCTATACTGCGACATCAAGTTCGAAGCCAAGAAAGTTATAAAGTCTCAAGCTCTGGCTGACTTCATAGCAGAATGGGTAGAACAATAGCAACCGACTCACATCTACTCGGCTCATTGGACCATGTTCTTCGATGGTCCAAGATGTTGAATGGCTCCGGCGCCGGCGTAGTGATCATATCCCCAAAAGGTGATAAACTCAAGTATGTGTTGCAGATACATTTTGATTCTTTCAACAACGAAGCAGAGTACGAAGCTCTCCTTTACGGATTGCGCATGGCCATCACACTCGGCGTCCGTCGCCTGATGGTCTATGGCGACTCAGATCTGGTGGTTAATCAAGTAATGAAGGAATGGGACGTAAGGAACCCCACCATGACTGCATACTGCAACGCAGTAAGGAAGCTCGAGAAGAAGTTCGAAGGTCTGGAACTTCACCATGTTCCCCGACTGAAAAACCAAGCAGCAGATGAATTGGCAAAACTTGGATCCACTCGGAGACCGGTCCCGAGTGATGTCTGCCTCGAGCACCTACACCTCCCCTCGGTGAAAGAAGATCCTTTTTCAGAGGAACCAGTTCAACCGAAGAGCTCAACAGATCCGACTGAAGTCGAGGTCCCCGCTGTGGTTGATTTGATCATGGAGATTCTAGCTGTCATTTATGAATGGATTATGCCGTTCATTGCATACATCATGAGGCAAGAGTTACCATAAGATGAAGTCCTAACTAGGCAGATCGTCCGCAGGTCGAAGTCCTTCACCGTCATTGATGGCCAGTTGTACAGGGAAAGTGTTTCAGGCGTCCTTCAATGGTGTATCTCCCCTGAGGAGGGACAGTTAATCTTGGAAGAAATTCACTCAGGAACCTGCGGTCATCATGCCTCCTCAAGGGCAATCGTCTCCAAAGCATTCAGAGCTGGTTTCTTCTGGTTGCAGGCGAATGAAATGGAAAAAGATATGGTCGACCGATGCGAAGGCTGTCAGTTCTATTCAAACAAGTCCCACAAGCCAACGTCTGCACTGAAGACAATTCCTCTGGTTTGGCCATTCACCTTGTGGGGATTAGATACAGTCGGACCATTCAGAACATGCCAAGGGAGGATTCACTCATCTGCTGGTAGCAGTCGACAAGTTTACCAAGTGGATTGAAGCCAAGCCCATCCAGAAGCTTGATGCCCTTACGGCCATCAAATTTATTAGAGATATCATCGCCAAATATGGGGTTCCGCACAGCATAATAACCGACAATGGCACGAACTTTGACTCGGACAGGTTCAAAGGTTTTTGCACAGGCCAAGGTATCCGAGTGGATTTTGCATCCGTGCCGCACCCCCAAACAAACGGGCAAGCAAAGCGGGCGAATGGACTTATTCTTCAAGGGTTGAAGCCTCGACTCGTGCGAGAAGTTGGACATGCCGCCGCGCATGGGTCACCGAGCTGCCTTCGGTGCTGTGGGGCCTTCGCACAACTCCGAATAGATCTACAGGGCAATCCCCGTTCTTCCTCGTTTATGGAGCAGAGGCAGTCCTTCCGAGTGACTTGCTTCACAACTCTCCACGAGTCGAACTCTTCTCCGAAGCCGAAGTAGAGCAAGCCATGCAAGACGGAGTGGATCTTCTAGAAGAAGAGCGCGAGATGGCACTGACTCGTTCAACAATTTATCAACAAGATCTGCGGCGATTTCACGCGCGACACATCAGGAGCCGCACATTCCAAGCAGGCGACCTGGTGCTTCGAGTGGATCAGAAGAGACCACACAAGTTGGCTCCCGCCTGGGAAGGACCCTTCATCATCTCTAAGGTGCTGAACAACGGAGCATATCGACTCTACAATCTCGACAGGGAAACGGATGAGCCGCGAGCATGGAATGGAGATCTCCTGAAACGCTTCTACACATAACCGTCGATGGAGACAATGTAAAGAACAAGTATCATTGAAGTAATACAAAGCAGATTGATTTCTTGCTGATTCAAAATTCTTCCGCATTTGCACACTCCGGTCTAAAAAACTAACTCCGAGTGTGCACTAAAAGTTGCACTCGGGGACTTAGCTGCGACCCAGAGTCGCCTAAGTACAAACTCGCTCCGAGTGTGCACTAAAAGTCACACTTGGAGACTTAGCTGCGACGCAGAGTCGCCTAAGTACATACTTGCTCCAATTGTGCACTAAAGGTCACACTCGGGGACTTAGCTGCGACCCAGAGTCGCCTAAGTAAAAACTAACTCCGAGTGTGCACTAAAAGTCGCACTCGGGGACTTAGTTGCGACCCAGAGTCGCCTAAATACAAACTCGCTACGAGTGTGCACTAAAAGTCACACTCGGAAACTTAGCTGCGACCCAGAGTCCCCTAAGTACAAACTCGCTCCGAGTGTGCACTAAAGGTCACACTCGGGGACTTAGTTGCGACCTAGAGTCGCCTAAGCAAAAAACTAGCTCGGGTGTGCACTAAAAGACACACTCGGAGACTTAGCCGCGACCCAGAGTCGCCTAAGTACAAACTCGCTCCGAGTGTGCACTAAAGGTCACACTCGGGGACTTAGCTGCGACCCAGAGTCACCTAAGCAAAAAACTAACTCCGAGTGTGAACTAAAAGTCACACTCGGAGACTTAGCTGCGACCCAGAGTCGCCTAAGTACAAACTCGCTCCGAGTGTGCACTAAAAGTCACACTCGGGGACTTAGTTGCGACCGAGAGTCGCCTAAGTACAAACTCGCTCCGAGTGTGCACTAAAAGTCACACTCGGAGACTTAGCTACGACCTAGAGTCTCCTAAGTACAAACTCGCTACGAGTGTGCACTAAAAGTCACACTCGGAGACTTAGCTGCGACCCAGAGTCGTCTAAGTAAAAACCCGCTCTGAGTGCGCACTAAAAGTCACACTCGGAGACTTAGCTGCGACTCAGAGTCGCTTAAGTAAAAAAGCTTCGTCCGAGTGTATACTCGAGATACACTCGGAGGCTTAGCAGACCCTCATTGAGGCTCATGTGGATGTGAAGACAACTGATAACTACATGAGTAACAACTCACTCTGAGTGTGCACGAAAAGTCACACTCGAGGACTCAGCTGTGACTCAGAGTCGCCTAAGTAAAAAAGCTTCCTCCGAGTGTATACTCGAGATTCACTCGGAGGCTTAGCAGACCCTCATTGAGGCTCATGTGGATGTGAAGACAACTGAGAACTACATGAGTAACAACTCGCTCCGAGTGCGCACTAACAGCCACACTCGGGGACTTAGCCGCGAGCCAGAGTCGCCTAAGTAACAACTCGCTCCGAGTGCACACTAATAGTCACACTCGGAGACTTAGCCGCGACCCAGAGTCGCCTAAATAAAAGCTCGCTCCGAGTGCGCACTCGGAGGCTTAGCAGACCCTCATTGAGGCTCATGTGGATGTGAAGACAACTGACAACTACATGCTCCGCATGTTTCCCATTGGCTTCACCAAGAGACGCTAAACAAAAATCACGAGCCAAAATCGTGTCAAAAAAAAACTCAGCGAAAGAAGAGCAAAAGATCCGATTCGAATTCAAAGTTGGATCTATGATCAGTCGGCTCGGTGTGAATCAAGTTTATCCACACCGAACCACGAATATGATGGCCAACAGCAGTGGCCAAAGTTTAATACACATACCACTCGGCATACCGAGGTAAATGTGCGTTCACCATAAAGTTTTTCAAACGTCGCCGGGACTGGCAGGCTCCACAAAGGTGTCGAGGTCGATTCCGTCTGCAATGCGAGTGGCTGTGTCGAGGAAGGTCTCCATGAAATCTTCGAATCGAAGCTTCTTGGTGTTGGCGACCTGCAACGTCTTCAGCTTTTCTTCGCGGGCTTCCTTGCAGTGCACTCGGACCAGAGATAGCGCCACGTCCGCACCACAACGAGCGGCAGACTTCTTCCATGCCTGCACTCTGCTTGGGACATCCTCCAGCCGAGTCATCAACCCATCTATTTTTTTCCGGGAGTCGTCTTCAGGCAATAGCTCCTTGTCGATCCGGCCGACAACTTTTCTCAGGCGGCCAATCAAAGGGCCACCCTGTTAAGGAGAGAATGCACTCGGAGCATGTCCCGTTTAGCTTCATCACCGAGTGGAACATTCGGAACAAGCGACCGCTCAATTTCGGCTGCTTCAGCCTCAACGTCCCGACAGAAGTCTGCGAAGAAAATACAAGCAGAAAGTAAGCA